>NW_026099576.1:19353954-19417482 GCF_025091365.1 Daktulosphaira vitifoliae
AATGCTATTATTGTGTGAAAATTCTCGATTTTATTTTTTAAATTTTTAACTTTATAATGCTATGACATATTGAAAAGTGTATGGATCAACATTATTTTTTTATGAGAAATAATATTTTTTAATAATCCCTTTTTCATTCTACATACTTTATCTTAATTAGGATATTAATAATGAACTAGCAGATAATGTAGCTTTTGGAATAGTCCACCAATTTTTTAAAATTAAACAGTATCTAAAGATTTGCATCGATGCGTTTTTTTTTATAGTGATTTTAATCACTGTCAGATATCATTATACTTGATCCAACTATGCCACGTCACCACTGTGCCGCGGCCCCCTTGTTGGGTTTTTATTTATGTTCATATAATTACGTGCATATAAAATAACAACAGGCGTATCAATTTTGAATGAGAATATAGACTTACAAGTCATACATGTAACATAAATTTAAAATAAAAGTAATATTCAATTGTATTCATTATTGTAATATTTCTAAACATCATATTAACCTATACATTATACTTAAGCATTAACTAAATTTAGAATTTAAGAATAATTAATAATAATAATGAATAAACCTATAGTGGCTTATAAGAAATCCGATAGGCTTTGGATAGTTAAAAAGGAATTTGAACGTTTCATATAATATATTGATAAAAAAGTATTAACATGAGAGCAGTTATAAACAAAAAGGTAGTTTCACAATAAATTGTATGGATTTACCATTTTAATTAAAAAAATATTAAGCAACAAAATATTATTTTATCAATAAAAGATAACATAGTCAGATGCATTAAAAACTGATAAGATTTTCTTTGTGTCACTACTTCAATAATGAAAATAGTTGGTGCTGAATACGCAGACGTTATTGATACCCAACGTATTATTTTCAAATAACTTTAAGTAAGTAGCTTATTATAAATTATTATTTATAATTTACCGTTTAAAAATATTTTTTATTAAATAAGTAACAAAAATTTGAAATAATAATTAAAAATTAATAATTAGTAAAAAGCTAATATTTACAATTTAAAAGTATGTTTTTATTAATACATGAACAATATTTTTGAAAAATAAGTATTTACGTAAAATTTAATTTTCCGTCGATATACTTCAATGAAATTTTTTTTTCCGTTAGATTGCATTATATTAAAATTTAATTAACCAATAGATTTTTCGATGAAATAAAAATTAATAATATTTTTTTTTATTTCTTTTAAATACATGTTTTTCTTAATTTACCAGCCATGAAGTATTTTTTGGGTCTATCCGTTATGTTTTAAGTGTTAACTTTATTTTTTCAATTAGAAACATACATAATTAACTAGTTTACTTATTAAACAACGGTCTAAATAAAAAAATTTCTAGTCGATAACAATCCTTAGACCAATATTTAAAAAGTTTTCGTTATAAAGAAACTATAAATTAATTGTCTTTATAAAGAGAAATTATGATATTTATGAAAGAAAAGATAAAAGCATATGGGGTCAAATTGAAGCTAAAAATTTATAGGGTTGAAAAATTCATTTTTATCAATTGAATAATTTTATTGATTTTTTATTTTTTGTGTCTGTTACCACTTTTTCTCAGCTCTCACAGAACCGATTTCTTTTAACAATACATTAAATGATTACAAATCGTATCTTAAAATGATAACTTTTAACAAAATTGACAAAGACAAAAAATTTAATTTTTTAACTTTACTTTTAAAAGTGTTTCGGAAATACTGATACTTTTACATATATATTAAGTTAAAATTAATATAATATACTTTATTATGGAAAAAAAAATGTCGGACTTTATTTTGTTTTCATAGAGTAAACAAACATCAAAATTAATAAAAAAAAAAATACGATTTTTGTAAAAAAAAAATGGCTACTGTATGCTATTTTTGTGTTAAAATTCTGGATTTTATATTTTACATTTTCAAAATAATTTTTTTGATAATCGAACTACTTTCCTTTATACTGGGAGGGTTCAAATCTTAAATATGCATATATAAATTAGAACTTATTTAATTTAATTTCGAAAATGTTTCGGAATGATTGACACTTTTATATAAACTTTGAATTAAAGCTTATGTAATATCATTTAATATGAAAAAAAAAAATTTCGAACTTTATTTTGTTTTCATGGAGAAAACGGGCAGCAAAATTAATATAAAAAAAATACGATTTTTGAAAAAAAATACGATTTTTGAAAAAAAATTCTTTTTAAAATTTGAACTTTATAATGCTATAACTTTTTGAAAAATGTATGGATCATTCTAATTTTTTTAAGGTAAGTACTATTTATATTCTTCCTTTATGTAACATATATTTTTTTAAATCAGACCATATATATATATTCATATATTACACTTATAAATTATAAAACTTGTAGTCAAAATATAAATAAGAAAGCACATGTTCTCCTTCATATAGCTTTTGGAATAATACACCAATTTTTAAAAATAAATACTATCTACAGATTAGCATCTAAGCGTTTTTTATGTTAGTATTTTTTTTTTTTTATTGATATATTAATTTTTTTTTAATTGTATTACCTTTTTTAAGAATTATTATTTGTTGAAATCCTCTTGTAATAAATATTCCTAATAAAACAATATAATTTTGTAGAAACATGTATCTAAAAGAAATTAAAAAATAAATTACAACTAATTTTTATTTCATCCAAATATCTATTGTTCAATTACATTTTGATAGCTTTTAATAATGGCCATCTAATGGAAAAATAATAATTTTCATTAGAGTAATTTGGAGGAAAATGAAATTTTACTTAAATTCTCATTTTTTAAAAACATTGTTCATATATTAATAAAGTCATACTTTTATATTGTAAATATTATCTTAAACGTTAATTTTTAATTATCATTATAATTTTTGTTAATTTTTTAATATAAATTATTTGTAAACAATATAATTTATAATAATTTTAACACCAATCTAATAATGTTAATAAAATAACGTCGAAAAGCAATTAATTTAAATGTTCCTAAGATTTACATTTTTTAAGCTACTCCAACAATTAGTATGAATTTTCCGAATAAATATAAGCAAAATAATAAAGAATACTTTATACATTACTGTATTTGTACATATTTTTTTTTCATTTAGGCATTTATAAATACCTGAATATTTTACAATCAAAGCAATAAAAAAGTTTATTTGTATTTAAATAAAGTTATATAATAAAATAATATAGAAGATTAAATCTGTCATTATTTTATATTATAATGCAAAAGTATATATGATTTGTATTCATTTTTTAGGTGCTTGTAATTTTAATTAGTTTTATAGAAACTGTGTGATTTCTGTTTTATTTAATGACATTTACCCATCCAAATCAGATTTTATTTAACTATTGAAAATGGTTAAATTAAGATCAATATTGTTGTTTTTGGTGCTATACTCTACTGCTTGCTTAGGAGCGCCAAGATCAAGTAAGAAATATACTAACTTTTAATATTGAGTATTAAAATATATATATATAAGTGATAAATACAGATAAATTATACAATTTTTATTGTTTTAAAATTATATATAGCGGATACGTGATTTTATTATAGGATGTTATAATGACTAAAAAAGTTATGTCAAATGTAGGTAATTTTTGAATAAATATTTTCGTAGAAGTGACAATTTGAAAATGTATTTAATTTTTCTTACGTAACGGAAAATTATAATAAAGCCTTTATTAAAATTGTTCATGATTAGTTTTGCTTGTCACTTTTTCCCGTAACACTTATAAAGGTCCTGTGTAGGTGTAGAGGGGCAATGAAATATTTTTAATACTAAAATACTAAAAATACTAATACTAATATTAAAAAAATTTATATTAGACTATAATTGTTAAAATATTACAATTTATAGTAATTCAAAATAAAAGGATTTTTTTATTTTATATATTTTAAAGACTCAGCATCACTTGGTTCAGGATGTAGTATTAATACCAACAAAGACTTAAGCAAAACACAGCCACTGGTCTTAGTACATAGCAAAAACGGCGAATATGAATTCGCTTATCCAGAGTCTGGTGACATAATCAATTTTAGTAATAGGGATCAAGTAATATTAGCTTGCCCAGGAAGTAGTTTTGAAGACAAAAATACTCAAGACATACGAGAAATATCCTGTTCGGGTGGTAGTGATTTTGATTCTGGAAATTCAAAAAAGCCCTTGAGTGATATGGAATGCACAAAATTACCAGAATCTAATTTAAAAAAAATTGGAACATGTGAAGGCGAAAAAACCTTACTTAAAGTTGGCTTTGATGTTGGTAATTCTGGATTTTTGCCTGTTATGGATTTGTGTTTTGATGAAAATAATAACATTCCTGTATATACCGTTCATAAGATTACGTCTAATATCAAAGGGTAAGAATATTTAATATTGAATAATAGTAACATTATAACAAGAGGAATATTTTCTTAGATTTTTTTCAAAGAAATCATAATTTACTATAATGAATATGTGGCTGCTATAGCTTGTATACGTACATAAATATATAAAAATATATTAAAAACTGACAATGTTAGAAATATTACAACAATCGAATTTATTGTAATATAAACAATTTTATTTTCCCATTAAGTAGGTAAGGATAATTGATCAATTTCAAATAAATTAACTAAAAATTTCATAAAGAATACTAAGATATAAAAACAACAAAAAGAAGGTTATTACAGGGTAAATTTGAATATGTAAGGAAAAATATGAATATTTTATGAGAATTTACGCTCAAAATAATTTTTTTTATAAATTTGATGTAGAAAAAAAATTATTTAAATATAATGAATTGATTGTTTTGTGTCCTTATTTTTACTAAAAACTTTTAAACTTTTTTTTTACATTATTTAATAAAAAGTTTGGAACATTTTAAAAAAGAACCATTTAGAAATGGTTGAAGAAAATAAAGAACCGAGAATCTAATCGGAATCTCAAACTATTTTTTTAATGAACCAGAATTCTACCAAAAACCTATTCTTTTAAAGGTTCACAAAACTAGTAATAAGTATGTCATCATATATGATTCACGCGTAACCGCGATAAAATATTCATTTTATATTTTTTTATTAAATATGATAATACTTGGTGGTAGAAATCATAGTAGCATACGATTAATCAGCTGTTTTATTATGTAACCACACACTACAAGAAAAATTAATAAGTAATCAAATATCATATAATGATAATATCATACACATAACTAGGGGTAAAATGTAACGAAATATTATTCTTCTACAGGTTATTATAGTAGAACATAATATTTAAAAAATATAAATAAATAATTTTTTTTTAATTTTTAAAGCAATGAGATTTATCAAAAATTGATTATGGAAATTAATTATCTATTACTTGTGTAATAATCATACGATGACAAAAATATCAAAAATTCTCAAAAAACATTTGAGTTAAAAAATGATCCTATTGGTATCAAATGTGTTAAATCCACCTTCAAAAATAATTTTAAAAATAAGATAACTATTTTTTTTAACTAGAAGCTTTGTTAAACTGGATCTTAAACGGAGCCCTTAATAAGTTCAAGAACTCCTAATATAACTTGAACCTCATGAATTTTATTTTAGAAACTTATTTTAAACCGGTTCCTAAAAAATTCAAAAGTTCTAATACCTGCTCAAAAGTATACATTATTTTTATTGTTATATTACATAAAAGAACAATAATCATTATTTTAATATTTATAATAAATCAGTTAAGATTAAAAAAAACTAAAGTTATATTTCGTATGAAATAAAATTAATATATTTTTTACTAGATCTCAAAAAGGATTTGAACGATCATCATTTAATGAAAGCTTTCTATTCAAAGATGTTGCGACTACACAAGCATATAAAAACAATAATCAAAGAACAATGTTTTTAAAAACCTTGTCCAATCATGTAGCTCAAAAGTATATTCAAGGTAATCATTTCTTAGCTAAAGGGCATTGTGTTCCTAAAGCCGACTTTGTGTTTGGTGCTCAACAAGATGCCACTTTTTATTATGCCAACACTGCTCCTCAATGGCAAGCGTTTAACAGTGGTAATTGGCAAAAGCTGGAAGCTGGAATTCGACGTCTAGCCGCTCAAAAAAAAATTAATTTGACTGTGTACACGGGTGTCCATGGTGTGCTTAAAATCTCCGATAAAGAACTCTACTTGACTGAAACTAGTTCTGGCCGAAAAACTATACCAGTTCCTCAAATATTTTGGAAAGTAGTACACGATGAAAAAGCAGATCGAGCAGTAGCATTTGTCGGCATCAATGATCCTTTTGCCGATCGAAAAGATAACGTTGCTACAAACTTGCAGAAAGAAAATATATGCGATCAAATAAATTGGGTGTCATTCAACAATGATCCTGAAAAAGGATTAATGTATTGCTACAATGTTAAAGATATACAATACAAAATTAAATCAATGCCAAAAATAAAAAATGCCTATATACTTAACTAAATTATCATCAATATTATTTTAATTAATATTTTTTTGCAATTAACTTAGGTTTGACAACTAAATATAATTTTTATGAATTTTAAAATAAAATTTTATATTGACACTACCTAAATTCATAAATGTATTGTAATTATTTTGTTTGAAACTTCAACTCTATTGTTTTAGGGTAAGCCCTCATAAAAATTTCTTACGAGTTAACATTAATTTTTGAAAACATGACATTTTATTAATTATACTTTGCTTTTTAATATTTGGTCAATAACTTAAAAACATGGAGATTTTTAAAAATATCTCAAAAGCTTAAAAAATTAATCTTGTGAAGATAACGAAATTTTTATAATGTCGGTAATTCTGCATTTTTGTCTATTATATATTTATGTTTCGATAACAATAAAAACATTCCTGTATATATCATGTATAAGATCACTTCTAGTATAAAAAGCTTAGAATGATTAAAACTTAATAACAGAACAACTGGACCAATTATTGATTAATGAAGAATTTATTTTATTTTAATTAGGTCAATAAACTTAGATAAATTATATAATTTTATTACAATGTCGTTAGGTTTTGTTTACAAATTACCTCAAAAATTGTATAATTTTTTACATTTTCAGTTGGTGTATTTATAAATGTTAATTCAGAACAATGTGTCTTACAATTATACTTTAAACATATCTGTTGTTAAAGTTATAATCGACAATAAAGCTGTGTCTAAGCATATAGTGATGTCATAAAAAAAGCCCCCTCTATTTGTACTCCCTCATATATATTATAAAAAAATAGAGGATTTGAAGTTTTATATCTAATAAATGACTCAAGTTATGTTAAAAATTAAATGCTATTCACAGTTAAAATAAAACCTGAAACATTATATTGAAAAAATGTTTAAATTATTTTTATTCAGTGTGTAATTGAGTGGGTTATAAAAAAAAATTACTCTGTATGTTGGTTGTTATTTTGAAAATAACTGTAACTTTAGTAATGAAAAGTGAAAAAAAAAGATGCTATATTTTTTATGAGATCAATAAAAACTTGCTGTGGCCAAAATGTGTAAAATTAGTTTATCTGGAATAAAAAAACTAAAATTTAATTTATTTAAGAAAATAATATTCATGTATAAACGCTTTAATTTCAATTAATTAAATAATATATTTTAATTTATATTTATTTATTAATTAATTTTAGTTAATATTTTCATTCAGTAGAGTAAATTCAGCATAGATTAGGGTTACAATATAAGCAATTAATAAAAATTATGAGGTCTTACTTGAATTTTTTTTTATAAAAAAATATATTATTAAACTTCTTATTTGTATTAAATTATATTTTTCTGTTAAGTCACAAAAAGAATTTCAACAACCACCATATGCTAGAAATATTCTTTTAAAAGATGTTTCTCCTAAACAAGCGTATAAGGACTATAAGAAAAAAACATTACCCATTGCTCAGAGTTATATTCAGTGTTATGAATTCTTATTTAAAGATCAATATGCCTTAAAACCGATTTTGTATCTCAACAAGATGCCACTTTTTATTATGTAAACATTGATTACCGATTTTAATAATAGTATTAATTAATTTCAATAATTTCAGTAATTGGGAAACAAAGATATCATTTGTGATATTGTTGCTAATAACCAAATGAATTTGTTTGTATATACTATATAGACTTGAAATTAAAAAAATAAGGAGTTGCATTTTTAGGCATTAACGTTCATTTTGCAAATCGTAAAGTAAAATAAGAACATACAAAACATGACAGCTTTTGTAACCAATCTAATTAAGTATTATTCTATTATTTTTTTTGATAGAGAATTGATGTACTGCTATGTTAGAAATGTTCAACGCAAAATTAAAACAATTTTAAAAATCAATATTATCAGTGTGCTTATATAGTTTATTATTACTTATGTAATAAAGACTACTGCTTTTTTTATATTTAAGTTATGACAATTAAATGTAATTTTAATAGTAGCATAATTTTATTAAATTTTAAAATTTGTCATAATATATTAGCATATAATGTTAAAATATTATAATACAGCATATACGCAATAAAAAGGTCTTTCAAATTTTGGTAAATAATAAATACAAAAACTATTTATACGTTATATTAATAAAGGTATAAATTAAATTAAGGTGATCAAAATATATGTCATTTTGTTTAGTAAGCATTTATTGTACATTTTTACAAAATTAATACATGTGCATTAATATTTGTTATTCGACATATTTTGATATTTAAACAATATTTTTTCATTAATTGTTTTGCGACTAAATAACAAAAATTAAAGTATTGTGAACTTCATAAAAGTAAGTATTATAATGTCATATGAACATTAACTTACACATCAAATTTTTTATGTTAATTTATTTAATTAAAATATGTAGTGTTAACTTATTGAAAAACCTAATAGTGTGTAATTAATATTTCTTTAAATTTCTTACTGTATTGCTTCAGTTAATTTTTCTGTTTTTAAAATAAGTTATTGGCCACATTACAAATAGAGTTCTTAAGATTGTTTAAGATAAAGATATTATAAACAATTAAAATCAAGTATTAAAATAATGACATAAACAAAATTTTACAAAATAAACAAATAAGCAAAATAAAAGTTTTTTTAAATATTTTACAAATTACAATTTTAAAATTTTAGTTTTTTTTTTTTTTTGTAAAAGCTATTTTACTATTACAATAGTGAACAACACTTAATATTTGTTATAGAATAATATAATACGCTTATTGTAACAAATTATTATTATTTTTTTTACTTTTCTGAAAATCAACAATTTTTCCTCGATCTCACAAATTAATTTTGTAATTTGTAAAACTTAGTAATTCTGATTCAGTTTCGATTAAAAAAACATTTATTTCAAATCAAGTACTTATTATTTATTTTATATAGATTGTATCTTAAATTAATTTAAAATTGGTTTTGAAACTGGTTATAGATCGTTTCTGTTCCAACTTTTAAAATCGATTATAATTCAACCTAACCAGTGTCAATCTACTAGTGAAAACAATAATTTAATATTAATAGGTTTTACTATAATTTTTTTGTATAACATTTTTCTAATAATTAACTTTTAGACTCAAAATAAGGAAGAAGTACAACTTATTTTTATTTATAGTTTAAAATAAATAAATTTAAGAATGCGTTACTTAGATTATAAAATATGCAAAATATGGTTGTTGAAAATTATAACGGGGCAGTTATTTTTAACTTTTCAAGTTGTATCTAATAACACTAACAGTAAGCATTTTATTCGCATCTTATAACATGAAATAATATGATAAGGTTGATTAAAAAAACTTATTTCTTGAGGTTATAGCTGTGATATTAATTCTAAAAATGATATGACTCCTCAAACTCCATTATTGTTGTATGCTAATGAAAATCGTTTTGGAAAAATTGAATTCATACATCCTAGTGAAGACAATACTATTCATATTGAACGCGGTTTTGAAATTATATTGGCATGCCCAGGGAGTTATTTTAAATCAAATCCAGATCTTAGCATTCAAACAGTGCAATGTTTAGGAGATAATCTTTTTGCTGATAGTGAAGAAAAACATAATTTAAGTTATTATGATTGTGAGAAAGCTCCACAGACTACTTTGAGAAAATTAGGCATAAGCTATTTAGGTGATAGCATTATGCATTACAAAATTGGATTTGAAATAGATAATGAAATTTTTCTCGAGTTAATTGATTTCTATTTTGATATTAAATCTTTATTGCCATTGTACACTGTACATCAAATTACTAAGGATCTTAATGAGTATGTACATTAAGTATTAACATTATATCAATATTTTAAAAAAAACATAATATATAACACCAGATTAATGGCAATTTTTTTTTATGTTAGCATTATTTAATTATTACAAACTATTTGAAGTAATATTTAATATGTTGTTATGTTTTCAGGGATCAAAGATCTAAGAATATACCGTATAAAGGTATGCCTGAACATTATCAAAAGATATCTACAAATAAAATTTATGACACTAAATATCAAAAAAAAATATTCCACATTTATATAACCCCTCAATCTGCTGAAAGGTATATCAATGGAGATCATTTTTTAGCTAAAAGTAACCTTGTACCTATGGAGGATTTTTTATATTATCCTCAACAAGAAGGAACCTATTATGATGTGTTAACTGCACCACAATTTAAAAAATTCAAAGATGGAAATTGGAAAATTTTAGAAGAAGCAATACGGCGTTTAGCAATTGATAGATATATAAATTTAACTGTGTACACAGGGGTTTACGGAGAATTAAACATAACTGGATCACCTGTTCATATGGATCGTCATAGTCTTGGTTATAATGTAATACCTGTGCCAAAAATATTTTGGAAAATTGTTAAACACAAAAATCAAGCAATAGTTTTTATTGGTTACAATGATCCATTCCCAAGCCGTTTTAGTAATCCAGCAAGACAAATTTGCTCACCAGGTTTATGTGATGATCTAAGTTGGGTTATGTTTGATAAAAATCCGCATAAAGGTGTGATAAACTGTTGTAGTTATCAAGATTTTCAAAAGAAAATTTATGTACCCCATGTAAAAAAAATTAAAGATGTTTTATTTTAAATAGTTAAAAAATATTAAATACTTTTATTGCTATAAAAAATAATTGTTTGTTGACAAATATTAAACATTCATAAACATGATAATTATTCATACATTTTTTATTTATACGCAATTATAAAGAAATAATAGAAAATCATTTTAATTGGGTTTTTATTAATTACTCAACTAATACCCAAAATTACTATATTAATCAAATATTATATATTTATATACCACAATTTTATTTTAAAATATAATATTATTATTACTTATATTAATATTAAAATATTAAATGAAATATATTATTAAAGACCATAGATGCAACTAGAGAAGAACTAAGAGGATTTAACCTTTTCGAAAGTTAAAATAATTACATTAGGTGATCAATTTTGATTAACAACCTTATTATCTCGAAAACAATTAAATTTTTTAAATTTTTATAAAGAAATATTTGGTTAGAAACTTTACAAAATTAAGCACTCAAATAATTTTTTTTCATCCCTTCAGAGATATAAAACCTTAATTTTAATTTTCTTAAATGGAAACTCCTGTTTTTTAACGTTATGATATAGAAAAATATTTCTAATAATTATGTACAAAATTACAAAAAAAATATTCGATCTAAAGTTTGCGTTTTCAGATTGGTTAAACACTTTGATTTAAAATGAAAATTCACCATTAATTTGGTTTTGTTCATATTTATTTTTTGTTTAGACTATTACATAAAAATTGAAAAAGAAGCAAAACAATTTTTTTAACAAAATAAAATTAAAAAAAAAAATTATTTTAACTTCGATACAAAACTAAGAAGGTATTGGTTTTAATTTTGAAGCATTTCAAATGTGAAATAATCAGCCATTTTTAAATAAATTATGAATTAATATTTTTATTATGAATAAGTATACACAAAAAACAGAAGCAAAGTGGTCTCGTACAGTTAGGACATGGCAGTTAGAATATTTATTTATTTATTTATTCAACGGGATTGACCCTTATTATACAAAAATATAGTTACAGAAAATGTAATAAAAAAAAACAAACAAATAAAAAAAAAAGAAAAACAGTCATATAAAAATAATAAACATTAAGAAAAAACAATCATTTAAACAAAAGTATATAAAATAAATTTTTAATTGAAATTGAAAGAGGGGTCTTCATTGGCATTTTTATTTTAACATATGAAACGCTTCAATGCAAATCTATACATAGTGTAAAATTTTCTTAATTATAAACTGATTAGAGCTCTTTGATTAATAAGTAAATATAATGGTAAACCCAACCAACTTAGTAATTTATAGTTTTAACTGTGGCAATTTAATTTAGTATGAAATTTGATATATTTTTTTTTTTTTGAAGATTCCCCCATTTACGGAAAACGAGGGAAATTTTTCCAATTTTTGAGGGTAATGTCTTCGACTAGATACGATTTGTGATCTTTTGACGTATCGTTGAAAGAAATTGGTTCGGTAAGAGCTGAAAAATAGTTGTAACAAACACAAAAAAAAACACACATAATAAAATTAATATCTTCTCAGCTTGCACCGAAACTAAAAAAGTTAAAAAACATCGAAATTTATAGATTTTAAAAATGATTAGAATTGTTAATAATTTGTTGAAAGATTTCCCTCATTTATGTAGAACAAGAGAAATTTTTTTTAATTTTTGAGAATAATGTCTTCGATAAATAAGACTTGTGATCTTTACGTATGGTTAAAAGAAATCGACTTGGTGAGAACTGCGGTGACAGTGATAAGAGACACAAAAAAAATTATAAACATAGTAGGAATAATACTTTCTCAGTTTCGCATCGAAACTAAAAAATGAAAACGTAAAGTGTATTTAAATTATTTTATTGTAACTTGTAATTGTTCCTTCAATTTACAGCTCATGTACTCTTGATGTGTGTTTTTTATTATAGATAAAATAATAAACATTAATTATAAACTTAATTTAACAGGTAGTAGTCTATTTTAGTCTATGCTAAACATTTTTTTAATTTGGATATTATTTAAGTGTTTTCCAAGGCAAGCACAATTTAGTCTTGAGAATTAAAAGAATTAATTTTTCTCTCAAAACATGTTTTTATTTTCGCGTAAATAAGAACACAAAAAAAAATTGTAATGCATAAAACTTTAACAAATATCACTGCTATTATTTATTTAAAGTTAGTCTGTATAAATTGCAAATGTATATATATTTATTTATCTAACTAAAAGGTATTAATTGTATCTAGTATTAAAACGTAAAAATAAACTAATTATTTTTTTGAATTTTATATTTAAAAATGTTTTTGGATGATTATTATTGGGGACAGTATTGAGTGGATAACTTCATAGTTAGGAACTGAAATGAATTAGGGTTTTAACCTTTTTTTATCATATTCAATAAGTTAGTTCAGAAATATCGAAAAATTTTTCAAGAATTTGTAAGGTTAACAATTTTAGGTTTAATTAATGTTCCTAATACGGTCACAGAATATTTTTGGTTTCTGTAATCGATTATTCAATATTTACTAAAAAAGAAAATCAATATAAATGATCTAATTTACTAGTTAAAGAAAAATGATCAAAAATTTAAATTATTTCGTATCCTAACTCTGGTTAACATGATAAAAATTCTTGCAAAGAATTTTTCTTTCGAAAAATATAAAAAAAAAATTTTTTCAATTATTATCTAAGTATAGTAATTGGATTTCAAGTGTATGAAATTCTTCTATAAAAACGTATCTGTCATTGAAAGTAAAATTATTGGTACAAATATCTCAGAGTTTATTATCAAAGTTCAGGTATAAAAATTCTATATTTTATTATATTCTATCTAAATTTATCAAATTAAATATACTAAAAATGTACAAAACATCATATTTTTCAAACGAAAATGAATCATTTTGAAGCACTACATCACACGCTATTATATTTTTTAGTAGTAAAAAAAAATAATAATGAAATAATAAATTATACTTCAAATAGTATTCATTAAAAAAATTTAACTTGTTTGACAAATATTTAAAAAAATTCAAATAAAAAAATAAAAATAATGATAAAAATTAATTTAATGTATCATAATATTTAAGTACCTTTTTTAAATACCTTTTAGTATTGATTTTGGGGGTATGAATAGATCCCCAAAATCCATGGGTTCTAGGGAATTTTTTCCCTGGAGCGCTCTCATTCCAGTCTTGATTAAACTGTACACGTTTGTAAGATGATATTAAATATCTTTAAAGATGTTTTGTTTTTTTCGCAATTCAAATCAATTAAAACGTAAATGAATCAAATAAAACTATCGTTAAATATTAACATGCTGTATAATGTATTTTTTAATTTTTACTTTGACTAAAAAATAAATGGAAAAAAAACATTTTACTGTTTATATTATTTAAAATATTACTCATAAGATCAAGTATTATAATTTATAAAAATTATTGCGTCATACACTGTCAATAATCTTCGAAAATTTAAATATAAATTGAGATAATTAACGTATCATTTTACATAAGTTTGATTTGTCTAGGACTAAATAATTTTTATATACTAATTTTTCAGTAATGATTCTTTATAACTAAATATAATTAGTTATAATATCTTAAAGTCAATAAATTTAGTGAAGCTGCTCAAAGGTTAGTTTATTTATTGTAATAAAAGGTTATTATTATAATCGTTTTTAAAGATATGTTGAAAATTAACAGATTTTTTACAAATTTATATTTATATTTGAAACAGATTATTATTATTTTTTAATTTTAATACATACATATTTAAAGTTTATAAAAAATTCAATTAATTAATTAATTTTTTTAATTATATTTATATATAAGAATAATATGCAAAATGATTTTTATAGTTCTTAATTTAATGAAACTATATATTATTTATTTATTTGATAAAATACATTCAGTACAATAATATTTAAAACAAATCACGTTCTAATTAATATTTTTTAATGATAGTCACATATTTTGATTGGAGAAAAAATTAAATATTTATTATATGTGTTGAGTATATTCTAATCAAAATTTTTATCCTGCAAGAATAAATATTTCTACAAACTGTTATATTAGCACATATGAGCTATTTTTGACTCTCTTTTCGTGCCTAATTATTACAATGATATTTTGATATTTTATAATTATAAAACATATTATTAAATAAAAATTTTTTTATTTTTTAGGTTCCAAGTCAAATATAAGAATCAAGAGTTATCGAATTTCCTTCATTTTACATATAAAACAAATTCATTTTATTCAATTATGAATTTCAAATTGAACACAACTTTTCTATCACATTTTATTTCAGGAATAATGTTTTTTATATTACAAGTAACTTCGAATTCACTTAATAGTAAGAAAAATGCTTTAACTAATTCTACCCTTAGACAATCCAAATATATTAATTTATTAATAATTGTTTTAGATGATGGTTGTGTAATTAATAGTAAACATGATATGACTCAACAAAATTCACTTATATTATACAATAATAAATTAACCGGAAAAATTGATTTTCTACAACCAGAAAACAACGATATTAATATTGATTTTGGCGATGAGTTAATATTAGCCTGTCCCGGAAGTAGTTTTAAAGAAATCGACAATTTAAAAATTCAAAAAGTTCAATGCTTAGGAGATAATTTCTTTGGCATCGGTGAAGAAAAACACAAATTTAATTACTATACATGCAAGCAACCTCCAAAAGTTTCTTTGAAAAAACTAGGTAAATGTACTGAAGATGACAACTTAATACACTACAAAATTGGATTTGAATTAGACAATGAAAAATTTCTCGAGTTGATTGACTTATATTTTAATAAAAAAACCTTAAGGCCTATGTACACTACACATAACATTACAAAAAATATTAATACGTAAGTATGTAAAAAGTGATATCAATATTAAATACTGATGTAAATTGTCATTTTGATAAAATTAAATTTATATTTATCACACACAATTAAATAGTAATTTTTTAATATTATAATTAAAGATTTTTTACATCAATTTATGAGAATAATTTTTTATAATCTTCTTAGAGATGAAGTGTCTGAAAAGTTAACTGAAAAGAGAACGACGCAATATTTCAAAAAAATTTCACTTAATAATGTATACAATGAGGATCAACAAAAAAAAAAATTAGATATTTACGTGACACCCATTATTTCTAAAAAATTTATAGATGGTAAACATTTTTTAACTAATGGGAATCTCGTCCCTATAGAAGATTTTCCATATTTAGCCCAACAAAAAGCAACATCTTTTGATGTTTTAACCGCACCTCAATTTCGATCATTTAAAAATGGAAATTGGAAAACTTTAGAAGATGCAATAAGAAAATTAGCAAATAATCGAAAAATTGATTTGACTGTGTACACGGGGGTTTATGGAGAATTAAATATTACTGGAAAACCTTTGCATATGGCACGGCATAAATTAGGCTATAATGTAATTCCAGTACCAACTATATTTTGGAAGATTGTGCAACACAATGACAAATCAATAGTGTTTGTTGGCTACAACAATCCATTCTCAGGCCGTTATGTAGATCCAGCAAAACAAATATGTTCTTCAAGCTTTTGTGATAAAATCGGTTGGGTAAAGTTTGAAAACGATTCCCTCAAAGGAAATATTTATTGTTGTGAATATCATAGTATTAAAGCCAAACTAAATGTTCCTGTGATAACATCAACGGATATTTTATACTAAAAATATTATATTTTTTCTTTTATATTTATATTACTAATATGAACAGTACTCATATTAATAATTTTATATGTATTCCTACAATATATTTAGACTGAATTTGTATTTATCATTGCTAGTTTTTTTTCAAAAAATATATCAAGATGTATTAAAAATGTTTAAAAGTTCAAAAATAAATATTATGCTTGTGTTCAAATCGTCGTTTTCTAATAATAATTTTATTTTACAAAAAACTCGTTATTTATATAATAAAAATTAATCACTTGTGGCTAATTAATTAAGTAAAATTAAAACTATATTAAAAATATTATTAATTTAAAAAAACTAAAAAATATTAAACTCAAAGCCACAAAAAATTAATGAAAAATCCCGGATACGTATTTCGGAAACAATGTTACCATTATCAACGCTAAACACATACTGACAGTATGTATATGTATATGTCAGTATGTGTTTAGCGTTGATAATGGTAACATTGTTTCCGAAATACGTATCTGCGATTTTTCATTAATTTTTTGTGGCTTTGAGTGTAATATTTTTTAGTTTTTTTAAATTAATAATATTTTTAATATAGTTTTAATTTTACTTCGTTATTCATATTTTTAAATTTAAACATATCCATAGTAAATTACAACATACTAATGGCCGCCTCATACATTTTGATCTTATTTACTGTTATTACATAAACATAAATATTTTTATATTTTAAATGCGAATTTGTATATCACAAAAATAAATACTTCCTCAGCTTCACATCAAAGCTAAAATTAAAAAACTAATTCACGAAAGATGATTTCTGACTTTGAAGAAATCACCGTAGTGTATTTATATTTATTACAATTATAGATGTATTATTCATTATATATAATCTTCACTATAGGAAAGATTACCGCAAAATTAACCTTAAATTTTTCATATTGATGTTGCTGCAATTAAAAAGGTTGTCACTGAAAACATTTTTTCTATATTACTATTTAATATTTCACACTACTGTGTCTCACCCATAGTAGATTTTTAAACTTTAACACTGCTTAAGTATTAAAGAAAACGAAAAATATGTTTACCTGATTTATATTCTACTTTTATTAAACAAATATTTTAATAAATGAAATATATTCATTAATAAATATCAAAATGATTATTTTGTTTTCAACTATCAAGTTGCCTATTAACTTAAAAATGGACTGAGTAAATTGTAAACATTTTCGCGCTATGTGAGGGTTCAAATCTGTCTGATATTTAATTTAGTATATTGACTATTTTTTATCTATTATTACATAAAATTGAACTCATGTATTATTATATCCAAAAGTTATTTATTCAAAGTTAAATAAAATTGAATTTTCATTTAATAATATATCTAAAATTATATTTCCACATTGGATACCTTCATTAGTTAATCATAGGAGACACAATGACACTGCACATGTAAACCTATTTTATTGTACTTCTTAAAAATAATTTTTAATTTCTCTAATTTCTTGAAGGTGTTATCATGTGAAAATCTACCTAATTAATTATTTTAAGAATGGGCTTACTAAAGTATTAATAATATATTACATATTATATTAAATAATTAAATGAGTTGGCCTAATAGGTACAAATGTATATTTCGACATATGGGGTCCAGGGTTCTATCGCTAAAGTGGCAACGAGATTTTTCTTGAAATTTTCGAAAAGGTAGTGTTTGTTCTCTGGCGCAAACTGGCCAAAACATTTTTCCCATCCATAATTAGCCTAGCCAAGAATCATCTTTGACTCCCTAACATGTCAAAAATCACCACCGCCGTTCTTTTGCACATTGATCCTAAATACTTAATACTTTCTACCTCTTCTATCACGTCCACGTCTACTATCACTGATCTCCTCATTTCACCCACCTTGTGTTCTCTTTTGTCAAACTTCTCATAGGATTTTATTAAAATCATCCTTCAACCACCTTATGCCAACACAACCTAATATTTTCCACACTTCTTCTGGCACTTCATATGATCCTACTGCTTTATTATTTTTATATGCCTTTTACAATTAAAATAAAACCACAAAAATTTTATTAAATTCAAAATGTGTATTCTCATTTGAAGAAAAATCTGACACCCTTACAAAGCACAATTGATGAACTTAAAAAGTATTAAATAATTAATAATTCAGCAATATATGTTAACTAAAGGTATCAAAAAAGAAAAAATGTCTAAATTGTTTTTATTTTGTAAGTTATTGAGTGATGGGTTATGATAAAAAATTACTCTGTATATTACATTATACAAGCTATAACTTAATAATATACATAACTTAGAATGATGTGAGTATTTTCTTACTGTCGTAATATAGTCTTCACTACTATAAAATGGGATATTTAATCATTATATTCTTAGATGGACATAATCCTTTTCAAACATATATAATTTAAATAAATATTTATGAGAAATAGAAAACGCATATTGTAATATACACTATTCAATCATAAATCAATTAATGGTCACTTTTAAAATCCTTTATTCCGAAGACATCAATATTTTTTTTCCTTTTTATTCTAATATTAATAATTAAATGCATTGTATCAGCCCTAATCTTATGTGTAAAAAACTATGTTGATATTATATAAAAAATGTCATAATGATATATATATATCACAATTTCTGTATTTTATGCTTACTTATCAATATACAGTTATACTGTAAGAATTAAACAATGATGATTTTTGGCGGTAAAATATATTATAAAAAGTTAGAGCAAACCCTTATTCTAGCCTGTTCTTTTCGTGTCCTAGATATCGTTACGCGGATATTGCGATCATCATTGTCAAGGTTCTTACGTGTTAAAGTTGTGAACAATATCGAATTGCGTTATTTTATTTTACAATTATTGATTAATATTATTATTCAAGATATTATAAGAACCAGGAGAATTATCAGGCAAGATTTTAAAAATCAATAGGAGTCGATATTTCTGTTATTTTATGACCCTCGAATCATACCCCAATCAAAAGTAACTCCCACTCCAACTCTCAGTTTTATCCCATTCTCAATATCCTTTGCCACTCTTTATTTTTATTAATTTTTAAGTTATGATATTACTAACCAAAAAACTACAAAATCAGCTATTTTTACCAAAAAATGTTACGAGTGTTCGCTGTAACTTATGATAACTTATAAAAATCGAGATTTCGCATTGTTTTTCTTTTTTTATCTTTAAGTATATTCTATCATATTTAATGTAATGTAGGTTATAAAAATTCAGGGTTTTAAAAACATTTTCAAAACTTGAAAAGATAAATCATTGATATGATTTTAATTCCTCTCTAATGTACCTTAGTTAATAATTGGATTTAAAATAAAAAATATGTCGTTAAATAAGTAAATATTTAAAATATTGATATTAAATTTTTCTCAATATTCCGTCCAATTTTTAAAACTTATTTCATTATAAAGTAAATACTAAAAATATCAAAATTGACTTTTTTATAACTAATTTTTAGTTTTTTAACAACAAATTCATCAGGACATTTTCTTTATAAAGAAGATTAAGAAAATGTTTTCAAAATTATGATGCTGATAGCTTCAACTAAATATGTTTTGCAGCATTGTTGTGTAAAATTAGTCCAGAGTGAAATTAATAGTGTGTAGTAACAAAAAAAAAAAAAAAAATACGGCAGAGTAAAACCAAAAGCTTCTCAGCTACGTGTCAAATTATACAATATTAAATATGTGTGTGTAACTTCTTTTGAATATTTTTTTAGTTTAGTCTTTTTAAGTAAATAATTATTTTTTTGAGTCTAAAGTCGTGAAAAACATTATCATAATATTTTTTATTACTGATAGGGTAAAATAATTTATAGTTTGTAATAAAAAATAAATTTTGAACAGTTAAATATTGTATAGAAATAATTAAATCATACTTAAAAATACTAAATTGAATTTTTTTTTAACTTAATAAGACATGATATATTGAATATAATATAATGAAAAATATGACGCACGTCTTACTTTTCTATTTAATTTATAATTGATTACGTGGATGTTTGTTCTTTTGATTTTGAAATGTGTTTTATAACTAACAAATTACAAATGTTTTTATTGGCTTATATGATTAATGAAGTACTTAAGATTTTATGTATTATATTTAAATTAACAGTAATAACATCTAAAAATGTTAAAAATTAAAAAATATTTTAATCTTCTAAGATTTTTTAAATTATCAATTGAGATTATCTCATGAAATAAATATTAAAAAAATAAATATTTAACAAAGAATTCTCATAAAACAAAATATGATTATTTTTACTATGAAATTATTCAATACTCTATGGTTTTCATTCCAAGTCCAATTCATAATTATGTTGTTAATGTACATTTATCAAGTCACATCAGATTCGAATGGTAAGCATTCATATTCAAGGATACTTTTACTAATTTTGAAGTAATAAATATATTTTAGCCTGAAAATTATTATTTTTTATTCAAATTTATTTTGTACTTCAAAATCTTAAATAATTATATTTATTTCATTAACAAGAGTAAAATACAAATTATAATAAATGTACAAAGTGATTAACTTTTTTAGGTTGCAAAATCAATATTGTAACTGATTTATCTTCAGAATTTCCATTAATATTGGATCCTCTAGATAAAGAGATCATACACCCTGATAATTATAACACTATTCATGTAGATGTTGGAAAATATTTGTTGTTAGCATGTCCAGACGGACAATTAAAAAATAATAAAAGCATAAATATACAGAAAATTGAGTGCTCCGGTAATAATCTATTTGGTTTAGACAAAGAAAAGAACAAAATAAGTCACTTTATTTGTGACAAAAGTCCACAGTCAGTTATAAAAAAATTAGAAACGAGAATTACAGCCTACGGTGAGAAGATTGTGCACTATAAAATAGGATTTGACTTGAAGCAAGAAGGATTCTTAAAACAATATGACTTGTATTTTGACCAAAGTAACTTAACTCCTTTATATACAATTCATAAGCTTGCAAGCAACTTTAATACGTAAGTATATTTTATTTTTGGTTTTAATATAAGTATATTGTGACGTAAATATAATTGTTTTTTTAATAATTATGTATTTTATTGAAAATGGGAATTGTAACTATTTTTTCATAACAGTTTAATTAATTACACAAATATTGGTACACTAAAAACTTATACAAACTCATTATTTTATTGAATACGCTGCATACGTATTTTTTTGAATATTTGTATTTTCAAAAATCGTTAGCAGGATTTGTAAATTTTCGATGATGAAAATTTATACTGAATATGGTTATATGTTTTTTTATTAGAAAATACCTCATTATACATCATGAGGAATTTTAAACAATCATAAAAACAATAACTACAATAAGTGGCATATCCAGGATCCAGGCTTGAGTTCAATCCATCTGCCTTACTAAATCTATATTTAAAATAAAAATGACCAAAAAAAAGCACTAAAATAAATTGTTACTATTAGACTCCTATTAAAATATCCTGGATATAACACTATATTCTATCAATTATTTAGTATTTTTAGATAGACTTAAAGATGCAAACTTAAAATAGGTTTAATTATTTTCAGAGTCTATCAATTTACCAAACAATCCAATTTAGAAAGAGAAATATTTAAATATAGTCCTGGTTTTCAAGACGTCTCTACCATAAGAGTATATAAAAAATCCAATCAATATAATATACTTCACAATTATTTACCAAAGAACGTTGCAAAAAAATATACTGAAAATGGTCACATATTATTAAGAGGTAGTCTAGTACCGAAGAAAGACTTTCCATACACATCACAACAAAAAGCAACACTTTATTATTTTAATACCGCGCCACAGTGGCAGAAATTTAAATATGGAAATTGGAAAATTTTAAATAACAGTATAAGACGTTTAGCTGAAGATCGTAAAACAAATATATCAGTATATACTGGTGTACATGGAGTTTTAAATATCCATGGAAAACCTATTTATTTGACTTATACTTCTTCTGGAAAAACTGCAATACCAGTGCCATCTGTATTTTGGAAGATAGTTCATGATGTAGATACGGACCAAGCAATAGTGTTTATAGGTTGTAATGATCCATTCGCAAACCGCTTTGGTAACTCAACATCGCAATTTTGTACAAAAAGTTTGTGTAAACAGCTTAACTGGGTCTCATTCGATACCGATCCATTGAAAGGTGTTATGAACTGTTGCAGTTATAAAGATTTCAGTAAGATAATTAAAGTTCCTCAAATAGAAGTCAATGATATTTTATTAAAGAAAGGTCTAAATGAGTGATTTTTAGTATTGATAATAATTGAAATAGTTCTTTGAATATTATAATTGATATTTTATAAACAATTATTTTTAATAAACTTATATCTTATATCTTACAAATATTATAACTAATATTATTTTAATTTTCAAGGTATTTATTTATATTATATTTAAATTCTCTACATAAAAAATAATATAGTTTCATATAAAATTATAATTCACTATTTTTTGATGGATAATATGTATATATACAAATTAAAAAATATATAAAGTGTTCTATTTTGGGAGATGATTTTCTATTCTTAGTTCTCCCGATAATGCAACGTACAAACTAGGCAATTTTCATCTTTGTATTCATTTTCATCTCTAGTACTCCCTTGTTTTTTTTTTAGTTAAATTATTAATAACTGTAACGTGGTTGCTATTTTTTACAATCTAATATCATAATAAGCCAGTAATCAAAATATTCTCTCTGGAATGACAATACTATTCATGAGAATCCAATAAAAAAGTTCAGAAATAATTTGAACAAAACCGTTAACTCATTTCAATTATTTTTTTATTTCAATTTTTGAAACTACTCTAAAACGCTGTGTTTTTCAGATTCATACAAATTTAAAACTTTTGAAATACACTCAATATTGAAAAAAAAATTTATTCGACAATTTATACCTATTTAGGTGTTGATTTGCTAATTATATATAAACAATTAATATTATATGATAAATTGTGCCCTCATTTACTATCTAATTCAAATTAAACAAATCAACTAAAGAAGATAATAAAATAATAAAAATAAACCAATTAGAGCATTCAAGTATTATCTGGTCTAGGTGCCTAACATTATATATGAACTTAGTTTCTTAACGGGCAGAGTATCACACTCTATTCCCAGCATTAAACCTCCTTTTTTGATCACTTCGTGATGTTGAGATCCCTGGTGGTGCTCTGCCGTGCACCATAACAGCTGCTAAAAGGGAATAGTACTGGTGGGTTTCTACAAACCCATTTAGGAAAGGTTTCCACTATACTGGGTAGAGAAGAACTACGGCGTCACTTGGTTTAAACCCTGTCGCGCGGTTTTCTTTCTTATTACGATAGGTAGATAATAGTCTACATTACGGTCTCCAAATATGGATTAGTAGACCCAAGACTCTCCGAACTGTTGTCTCCGACGGCCAGTGGACCGATCCGGCCCCCTTGGATTTCCGGACAACAAGGAGTAACTATGACTCTTTTGAAGTTAGCTATTAGTATAGTTTAACATAATAAACACGTTTAAGCTTTTTATTTGTCGGAGTTTGCCTTAAAATCTAAAGCTTCAAAGTTCCTATTCCAGTATTCTGGTTGAACAGGTGAGGAATCTTAATAATCCTGTAGGGTATTTTCTATAGAATCTATCAAAATTAAGTTTAATAACCTCTATTGACATTGACAATAAGTTTTATAAAGTGTCGCACCTTCAAAATTAACTGTTCTAATATCGAAATTAAAATAATACTTGAAACATTGAATCATCAAAAACAAGTTGATCGACGAAAATAATTTGATGTAAAATTTATCCATGACCTTCTATTAATAATAACTGTTCTGATTTAATAATTCAAATAGAATTTAATGTTCTTATCATTACTCTACGAAGTCTTATTCATTGTTTAACTAAAGTTTCTATGTCCATTACTTTGAAAATAGTCAACCAAAATAAAATTTTCTATTTTTTTACATAATTAAGTCTATATTAATTATAAAAATAAACTTCCTGAATTATTAATTCATTAAAAAATAACTAATAATGTATATTAACAGTAGCTAAAAATTAAATTCAAATTAACAACAATTTACTTAAAAAATTGAATTTTTAAGAACCAGCTACTGTCAAATTTTATTTTTTTTAATGCATAAAACATTAAATAAATCTTCTTTTTCTTCCTCCTCTAAATCCCAACTACTTGGGGTCGGCCACCCTTATCCTAAACTTCCACTTGACATCAATCGCCCACATCATTTACGCTTATATCAGCTGTCCTTAAATCGCATTCAATCTCCAATTCAATGGAAGCATGCCTCCATCTCTTTTTTGCCTTTTCGCTACCTCTACTTCTCTAAACATTTATTTCCATAACTATTTTTACAGTTTCCAATTTCTCTCTCCTCATAACATGACTAAACCATTTAAGTCTATTTTCTCTCATCTCATCCATGATTGATGCTACACCTATACTCCCTCTTATATGTTTGTTCCTTATCCTATCTTTTCTAGTCACTCCACTCATCCATCTAAGCATTCTCATCTCTGCTACACTCATACTCTGCTCTACTTTCTTGTTAACCGAACATCACTATGAACCATACATCATTACTCATCTCACTACAGTCTTATAGAACTTACCTTTTAGCTTTATTAGAATTCTCATATCGCATAACACACCAGACGCTTCCCTCCACTTCAATCACCCTCACTTAATCCTGTGTCTGACATCCTCGTCAATGTCACCATTTTTTTGTACAACTGATCCTAAATACTTAAAACTTTCCACCTCGCCTATAGTCACTGACCTCCGTATTTCTTCAAGAGTTGATTTCCACACCTCTAGACTTTGATTAATTTCCTCTCTATGTTTTCCTATTAACACTATATCGTCAGCAAACCACATGCACCATGGCACCTCTCCTTGTATTTCTCTAGTAATTTCATCCGTCACTATAGAAAATAAGTAAGGGCTTAAAGCAGAACGTTGGTGCACTCTTACTCTTACCCTAAAAACTTCTGTTACTCCTTCTACACTTTTTACCCTAGTACAAATGCCATATATATTCTCTATTATATTAATGTACCTTTTCGGAACTCGTTTTCTCATTAATGCCCACTTTAAAACCTCTTGGTACTCTATCATACGCTTTCTACAAATCTATAAATACTATACACAGCTTTTTCTTTTTTTCTCTAAACTTTTCTATTAGCTGCATCACACAAAATAATGGCTCCATTGTACACTTACCAGGAATAGATCCAAACTGGTTTTTAGATACCGATGTCTCATTTCTTATTCTCTTATCTATTATCTTTTCCCGAATTTTCATACTATGGCTCATAAGCTTTATGCCTCTATAATTTCTACACTCTTGTGTGTCATCTTTACCTTTAAATATCGGCACCACAATACTATCCCTCCATTCATTTGGAATTTTCCCTTCTAATAAGATTTTATTTAAAAGTTCCTTCTTCAACCACCTTATGCCAACATCACCTAATATTTTCCATACTTCTACTGGCACTTCATCTGGTCCTACTGCTTTATTCTTTTTNTATTTTTATTATAATAACTTAGCAATCCTATATCAGTCGTACATTAGTAACAGTTTTAAAGCGCATTAATTTTTTTTTAACGCAACTTAAACATACGTAAATCGATTTATGATACGTGATTGTTCTAAGTAAATATTTAATATAACAATAAATCATATAAAATATTCAGTAAAATAATGACCTAATTTTTTTAACTATAACACGTTTCTGCTTACAAAAATATTCGAAAATTTTCATATTTAGTATTTTCTACATTAAAACATAAATTTTATGTTAAAACTCATGTCAGTAATAATATAAAATGTGTTATTATTCTACGTCAGCATATGCGTAAACAATTAATTTTTTTTGGCTACTTTGATTAAAGTATAAACATGGGTTTTCCAAGGGGAGGGATATGGGGTATAAAACCCCCCTACAATAAAAATAAATATATATGGTAAGGATTTATTTTGGAGGGAGTAAAAAAAATTTCTTACGCATATCTCCTTCCAAGAGGAAACCCTGAGAACGACATTGAGTATAAATATCAATACATATAACGCAATGAAAAATATAGCTATTTGTGTTTTACCTTGATGCTTAAGGCTTAAGTTAATAATAAATTTTAAAAAGACTTATCAAAAGCTTACAAATGAGTCTTTGAACTTAAAAGAAATAATTTGGCTTTGAAGTTTTTAAAATGTTTCTATTTTCAATTTTTCCTTTATTAACTTTCTTTATTATTTCAACTGCTTATTCCCATCGCTTTAACTCTAACTATATTACCAAAAATCGTAAGTATAAGATTCACACAAATGTAAATGTCAAATTTTTAATATGAAGTGACTTTTATTTTTAGGTTTTAATTTTTACAATAATCAAAATGGATGTAAAATCAACACTAAAAATGATATGACTGCAACACATCCCCTAATAGTAAAGTATGATCATAAAAATAAAAAAGTTGGTATTATGTATCCTAAGTACTATAATACTGTACAATTAAATAAACACGAACAAATGATACTGGCGTGTCCAGGGACAACTTTTCGACAGAAAACTTCTGTTGATCTACAAAAAGTTCAGTGCTTAGGTAATGACTCATATGGTTCAGGCAACGATCAACATATATTTAGCGATTATGTATGCCAAAAAGTTCCACAGTCCAAATTATTCTTAGCAGGAAAATGCGTTGGTGTCGGCAACAACGTTTTACACTATCAGATTGGTTTTCAGATTCATAATATAGGACAACTTAACATGATAGATGTGTGTTTTGATAAAGACAGCGTTACGTCATTATTCGCCAAACATGAAATTACACCTAATGTACTTGCGTAAGTATTAAAATAAATAAAAATTTATAATTTTTATTATTTAATGAATTTTAATTATTTTATATATATATACAGAGTGGAACAGATCTAACTGACAACTCATATAACTTATGATCTACATAACATTTTATAATTCATATTTTTAAAATCAATTTTTATAATATAGAACTATATTTAAAATATGTTTTATGCTATTTTTCACAATTACAAAAAATATTTTAAAAATTAATTTTTTTTATTAAAATTTTTTTTAAGATTTGAAGTTTTTATAGATAAATTTTTAAAAAATTTGAAAAAACAAGCAGTAGTATAATTAAGATTATTAAAAAAATTATAAAAACATTGTCTAAAACATGTTAGGTTTTTAATTAAATAAGTTCATATATCATAAATTTAAACGTGAGTAATAATAAGTGCATTTATTATCAAATCTCCTAACAAGGAATATCCTATAATAATATGATTACAATGATAGAATCACGCAAATTAATAATTGTTATCACTTTTAACTTGAATAACCATGGAATACTCATAGTTGACAACGATAATGTTTCTAACTTTTGTAATAAAGATTAGAGATAATCATTTCTGTATAAAGCGCATTAAACGTTATTATTATCCATGGGAAAGAAATCGCGTACTTATCTATAAAATTTCAAATCTTGAAAAAAATTTAATAAAAAAGTTAATTTTTAAAATATATTTTTTAATTGCTAAAAATAACATAAAACATATTTTTATGCAGTCTTATATAGTATGAAATTGATTTAAAAAATTTTAAAATGTTATGTAGATCATAAGTTATATGAATTGTCAGTAAATCTGTTCAATTCTGTATACAACCAGTGTGATTCTTTATAATTGACCATTTCATTAATCGAATCGAAGTATCGTTGAGCAAAATTTATTCAGTAGATGCTCAGAATTTATTTCTACACAAAAAATACACTTATCATAGTCGAATTAATACCTTTTCAGGTTCGCGTCGAAGCTAAAAAGAGGTTATTGTTTTTTACTAAATTGTTTTTTTTATACAATTTTTAGAGGCCGAAAAGATTATCCACGAGTTTCGTTTAAAGAAAGTACTAATATTTATGATAATATCTCCCCCAATACAGCATATTCTAAGAAAAATCAGATGAGAATGATGTATAGGAGTTTACCAAGAAAAATTGCTAATAAGTATATAAATAACGGTCATTATCTATCTCGGGGACATTTTGCTCCTAAAGCAGACTTTGTGTATGCATCTCAACAAGAAGCTACGTTTTATTATATTAATACTGCACCACAATGGCAATCGTTTAACAGTGGAAATTGGTTAATTTTAGAGAATAGCGTACGAAGATTAGCTGTTGTTAGAAAAATTAACTTAACAGTATATACAGGTGTACATGGAACCTTATTAATAAACGGACAACCTCTTTATTTAACTAAAGGTAAATATAACAAACCCGCAATGCCAGTACCAGCTCTTTTTTGGAAAATCATTATAGACGAAGAACATGGTGAAGCTATAACTTTTGTTGGATTTAATAATCCACATGCCAATCCTATCAACAATCCAGCCACACGTTTTTGTAGACCTGGATTATGCAAGCGACTTAAATGGATTCAATTTGATAAAACATTAGCAGCAGGAGTAATGAACTGTTGCACTCTGGTAGATTTTAAAAATAATATCAAAATGCCATTAAAAAATTATAATAGAATTTTGTATTGAACATTATTATTCAAACAAAAGAATTAACAGAAAAACTTCAGTAAGACATATGCTAGTCAAATGTTAGTAATATTAACACATCAATTATTTGATAAAATTGTTTCAACAATTTATACTCCCGAGTGCGATTTATTTACTTAATATGGGAATTTTAAGAGTCTTATTATATATTTTTCTCATTCGACTTTGTTTCTTAGATATTATTGTTTATATAAACATAAAGTGTAGTTATACGAATTTTATTTTTAATTTAATTAAGATTGTTTAAGTGAAACGTTTTGTAAAACAACTGAATAATTTTTTAATAATTAATAAAAAAATTGATATAACTTTTTACGATTTAATATTTGTAATACTATCTTCACCATCTATTATTCAGAGTTGGCTAAAAAAAGCTCGGATTTCCTAAGTACTAATAATACTATTATCTCTACGAAAACCGTTTGACAAGCTTACGTTTGTAATTTTAATAAAATGTTTAGTTTTACAACTGGAAATTTAGTTACTTCAACAATATTATAGTTATGGTAACTAATCAAAATAGTTTGAATAATATATATACAGTAGTTTTTTTAGTTGAAATATATAACAAATAATAAAAAAATGAAAACGTTAAGTTAGATGATCTAATTGGGAGACCTTTAAAAATTATTCATAAAGATCTCAGACACATTTATGTAAATACTGTAATAAACCAAATTAAAAAGAAACGTAAAAATGTTATGGATAGGTAATAATGAAATATACATAAAAAAAGGGGGTTAAAATGGTGAGTAAATGGCGGCTGAACATATAGGGGTTATAGCCAAATAAGTATAAATGTTTATGACCAAATAATAGATTGATCTCGTGAGTTAAACAGCATTGGATAAATAATGTTAAAAATCCCTTAAAATTTCATAATTTACCTGTGTGGATAATTATGCAATAGATTGTTTATGGTTCGAAAGCATAAATTAAATTTGCACTTACCTTATATCTTATGACACGTAACAATATTTTAAACAATTCAACGTTGATTCCGTTTATTAAATTCACTGCGTAAACGTTTCACACTACGCGTTAATTATTATTTAATAAACAAATAAACTTAAATTAATAGATTCGCCAAAACAAAGTTCAGTTTAATATATTTTAAATTCCATTTAACTTGAAACAATATTCTAAGTCCAAATTAAATTTAAAAAACGGATAGTCCCAGAAAGTGAGAATCTTGATTAGTGTCGCAGATTTTGTATACTTTGAAATTATTGAAATAACTGGTTTTAATAAGAAAAAGTAGATTTTTATGGTCAGAGGAAAACAGTGTATCGATAACAGTTATCTCTAGCTTCCAAGATTACGTTAGTTACTAACGTAATCTTGGAAGCTAGAGATCTTAATTAATTGTTAAATGTAATTGGCTGCCCTTAATTGAAGCTCTACACATAGGCGTTACTTTAAGCCTGTACAATAATTAAATTGTATTCCATAATTATTTTTGTTTTAAGAAGGGAACCCTGTTTTGGTTTACTTGTATATTCATAATAAATGAATATGTAAATATAATGTGACATACATGTACAAATGATAATATATTATTTGCTAATATAATAAATGATGACATAATACTACAATTCATTATCTACCTATGATAAGAAATTAAATCGACAAAATATTCATGATACTAGAACTTTCATAATTCCACGATTACCAAAACATTTCTAGATGTGTAATTTTTATCTAAACTTTATGGATAACTCAAAAAATTATTATAGCCGATTCACAATTTGATTTTCACAGCAGACACTCAACTATTTAATAAATTAATCAATTAACTGACTCAACTGTAACTTCATTGAAATAAAACAATAATGCTGACGATGATGATTTTCTTTTTAAATTAATACTACTCTTACCACCTTTATACTACTTATTTTTTAAATCTTACCTCATAGAACGCAACTTTACATTACACTATCGCAGAACTCTTTAAACGAAATCTGATATAATGTCAGAATGCTATACCATGCTCCCTTAATACATTTACAGCTCATCAACCTACTCATCCTAATACAACTGTAGTAGAATATGCAATGAAAAAGCTATTCTTTCTGTTCACGAAAATATTCAAATAGCTTAAGATAATTTGCAATCTCATCTCAATGATCTTCAATCTTGGTATTACTATTTTCACATTTAAAAAGGTTTGTCTACAATTTTAGCTAAACAATGTTCAATTACCATCATCAACTACTACAAAATACCTTTGTATATATCTTGACCAAAACCTTAACAGAATACATCATAAATTCTACTAAAATCAAATTAAACGTACGTTTCTATATAATCAAACGGTTTCTACACTTACACTCAAAACTTTCGTTCATACAATATTAATTTTATACAAAATATTAATTAAGCCTCTATGTGTTGCAGTGGTAACACTGCTTTTATAATGTTTGCATTGATAAATAAATAAGTTGTTGTTTTTAATTTAAAATAAATATAAAATAAANAAAAAACTAGCTTAAATAAATTTCAAATTATACAGAATAAAATATTCTAGTATTATGTACGTATTTATTGTATGTATTTAGCGTTGATAATGGTAACGTCGTTCCTGAAATAAGTATCCACGATTTTTTACTAATATTTTGATACTTTTCGAGTTCAATATTTTTTAGTTTTAAATAGTATTTTTAACATGATTTTAATTTAAAAAAAAACCCAGCACAGGGGGGTCGCGGCACAGTGGTGACGTGGCATAGTTGGATCAAGTATAATGATATCTGACAGTGATTAAAATCAATATCAAAATAAAACGCTTCGATGCAAATCTTTAGATAGTGTTTAATTTAAAAAAATTGCTGGATTATTCCAAATGCTACATGATCTGCTAGTTCCTTATTTATATCCTGATTAAGATAAAGTATGTCAAATGAAAAATGAATTATTAAAAAATATTATTTCTCATAAAAAAATTATGTTGATCCATACACTTTTCAATAAGTTATAGCATTATAAAATTATATTATTTATATTTATTAAAAATATAAAAAATAAAATCGAGAATTTTCACACGAAAATAGCATTCGGTAGCCATTTTCACTATGAAGACAAGTCCAGAGGTCAAATTTTTTTTTTTTTAAATAAAAGTATATTACATTACCTTTAATTTAAGATATATATAAAAGTGTCAGACCTTCCGGAACATTTTCAAAAGTTAAGTTGAAAAAGTAAATTTTTTGTGAAAAAGTTGTCATTTTAAATCCCCCCTGTGGGCAGGTTAAGTGTCAAATTTACAAAAAAAAATACCAAATGATAGGTAAAGACATCAAGCATCTATAAAAAAAGAAATTATATTGATATGTTCATTTTTGAAAAAGTTATGGCAGTTTTTAGTAAAAAAAATTGAAAAAATTTCGAAAATTAGCGATTTTTAAATTTGTAATTTTTTTGGAGGTTTCCCCCATATACGGGGAACGAGGGAAATTTTTTCAATTATTAAGGGTAATGTCTTCGACTAGATACGATTTGTGATCTTTTGACGTATCGTTGAAAGAAATCCGTTCGGTGAGAACTGAGAAAAAGTGGTAACAGACACAAAAAAAAAAAAAAAAAACACATCTTAGTAAAACCAATACCTTCTCAGCTTCGCATCGAAGCTAAAATATTAGCCACAAATGGTAAATTTTTACTATATAGTATTAAATGAAATATGAATAAATGTTTAGCATAATTGTATGTCTATTTTTTAAATTTAACAAAATTAAAATTAAAAAAAATATATATGTTCTGAAAGATTAATATGCGGTGTCACCTTAATTATAATTATAATTAATATTATTAATATTACGTTTTCAAAAATAAGTCTGAATTGACCTCATTTGAGGGTGCTTGATTAGACAATGAGAACATCTTAATATATTATATAATACATTTATATTATTATTTTTGTTGACTTTAATTAAAGTTAATACTCTATTTATGTAAATTAGTTTTATCCATATTTTATGAAAATAGTACACATTTAAACTCTTAATAAGATATAATTTTCTATAGTTACAATGTCTAAAATCATTTAGATCATTGAAATCATTGAAACTGATACTGTATGTACAAAAAGTATCAGCAATACCATTTCAGCAACAGTTTGAATTGATCGGCGCGACGTAAATTTTTTTATTTAAGTACCTTATCACATATAAATATTTTTTTTAGTATAATTAAATAAATAAAATTCGATTACTAAATCATCGAGAATACTTTTTCTAATGAATTAATGCAAAAAAACGAAGTATATAACAAAATTTGTCAATGATGGTTGAAAACTTTGAAAGCTCATAACTTTTAAACTGGACTTCGCCGACAATTTTTTTTTATATATTCTTAGTCAGTATAAAAAACTGAACCAATTAAAAAAAAAAATTTGAAAAAACTCGATGGGGTGGTAAAATGCATTTAAGCCTATTTATTACTAGACTAACCATTATTCGAATGAAAGTAGAACAAAATTAAGCATTTTTATGTTTTTTCATAATTTTTTTAGGTACCGATCGTTTAATTAAAAAGTAATCAAATATATAACGGTATCATTCTAAAACTTAATTTCATGTATACAGCCTTGAATGAAAAATTAATTCATTACACAAAACTTGTACAAATTTTTATCATTTTATTTGTCAATTTATAATTTTTTACAATTATTAATATCTATTTAAATATATCTTCACGCTTTTTTATTTTTTTACTAATTTTTTTAATGTTAAAACTTAAGTTATTTAATTTTTACAGAAATAATTTTTATTATCAAAAATTAAAAGCTATGAACTATTTTATAATATTGGGCAAAATAAAATGTGCACTTTCTTTACTATTATTGCCTAATTAATGTCCTGAGTATTGACAGCAATCCACTTAAGAAAAGAAGTTGTTTTAGCATAAACTCCTGGGAATCCTGGTTGAGCACAATTTATTCCCCATGATACTACTCCAATATTTGTCCACCTTCCATCTGATCTTTGCATTAACAACGGACCACCAGAATCGCCCTATAATTAAAAACAGTAATTAAGAAAAACTGAATAGTGTAAGTAAATGTGGTTTTTCAACCATATTATATCATTTACCAAACACGAATCTTTCCCGCCTTCGTATTCAGCAGCGCATATATTAGTACGAAAAATTGGTTGCGAAAAAGCTAGAACACATTCTTCATGGTCCCAAACTGGAACAGCTACTTCTAAAAGAACGTTACTAATTTCTTCGTCGAACGCAGTTTGGCCCCAACCTAATTAAGTCATAAATGCCTACATAAGTGAAATCAGTATGGAAGTATACTAAATTAAAAAGTATTATTCACTTAATATAAAGACATTGTTCACACCCAAAGAAAAACCTCAATCAATTTTGATAGAGAAATTTTATCAAGGGTTTATGATAATGTTTTATTAATACGAACAAAATAACTATTCTTACAAATAATTATTGTTCAAGACAAGAAAAAAAATTATCATATTGATAAATATATCATAGTTTCAATAGTAATGATATATTTATCAAATTGAACAATGAATTTATTATATAGATCGAGGTTTTTCTCTGGGTGCACTTATATATTATAATATTATTGTAATGTACATTGTTAGCCCCTGGAGCGTTAATAAATCTTGTCTTACAATATTTATTTCTTTTGATTGATTACAAATTAAAAGTAGCATATAATACTTAAATAAACTGCGACATAAATTTTGAACTACAAGCATATATAAGGGGGTAAACTGAGTTTTACTGTTTTGAAGACATTTTATTTTTGATCCTGCAAAATCTTAGGTAAACCTTTGTTTTAACAATAATGTTATTGATTTAATTGAAAATGTATCACTATTTTTTAATACTTATACTATTCACAAAAGAAATAGGGATTCCTTATGAGTGGTTCAGGTAAAAACAATTTAATAAATGAAAAAAAAAATAATATTTAAAATTGATTAAAATTTTGAATACTAATTTGAAATATAAACATACCAAAACCGAAATACTTCATTATAGAATAAAGAACAGCAAAATTCAATTTATCTTACCACAAACGACAGCAGTTTTGTTATAAATTTGCATGTTGGTCTTAGGTAAACAAATAGGTTGGACATAAGTACTGAATGTGAGTGGTCTATTCAACCTGATGAGAGCAATATCATTAGCATGTGTAGCAGTGTCATAATCTGGGTGAATTCTGATTGCTGCTGGTCTGTAGTCAGTGTATTGTGTTTCATTTTTTTTGGTAAAATCGTATTCACCTACTCTTATAACAATTTCCTTTTGCTTGTATCTAAAATTAAATAAATATTATATAACCGCTCCATTATTAAATATAAGTAGTAAGAATAAATAAATAATTTGTAATCGATAGATTACCAAACATGATCCAATTAAGAAATCCACTAATGGTCCTATATTTGATTTTATATTTCAATATAAAATATAATTAAATATTATGAAACTACTTTTTTTTATTTATATAAGAATTACATTATCCAATGAGTATACTAATTCCCTTTAAATAAATAATTTAAAAATTCAAAAATTTAGTTGACAGAATTTTTTTTCGTTAAATTTAATACTATTTTTTATCCTCACAAATATTACTGTTTAATTACAAAAAATTTTGACTAAATGTTAAAATGAGTGTATATTTTATCGATGTAATTATATGATACATTAATTTTAAGTTAAAACTTTACTTTAATGGCATACATTCTATATTTAAATTAAGATGCAAGATTAAATTAAGATGTATTTAACGTTGCTTTCAATTTTATACAAGTTAATATTGTAAAAATAAAGTTTAACACATTAAATTTTAAGGAGTCACCAATTTTATACTATTTTCGGGTTATAAAGATTATATCAAATTTTTGAAATGGCCAATCACTAGTAAAACATTAAAATCTCACTTTTTGCAAATAAATAAAAGTGTCAGTGTATACAGTTGTTAACTGAAATTTTTAATAACTTAGTGGAAATATCAAATCCAAGTTATAGTATATTATAGAGCATGCCCAGACTGATATTTTCCCTCTTATAAGTTATTTCATATATTGTTTAATATATTTAGTATTAAAAAAGTTCTATAGATTTGTAATATTTAGTTAGAATGTATTATTCTAAAATATATTTAAAATGTCAGTTAAAATCTTTATCCAATGTTCTTTCGAATAATAAATTGTTAACTTACGTAAGTAAAATCTATTAATAAAGTTACCATAAGAACTCGAATTTTTAACAGTTAATATAAAATTTTAGCACTAAAAGTTTTTTTAAACTATAATTTGAAATGAGTGTTCAAAGTATGAACTTTGGAATGTTTTTTTAAAGTTTGTTTCGATTAGATTTAGAAAATCTGAGTACTTCATATTCTTTATAATATTGAAAACTATAAAGGGATAGTTACGTTTTAAAACAATGAGCAGCTGTAAGCACAAAACGTTTATTAATTATAACACCACCGCAAAAATTGATATAATTAGTGTTTTCTAAAAGAACTGCCATCCATGGCCATTCACTTGGACTAGTGACTTGAGCATTTACAATGTTTGAAGTTGTTTTGCTGTTAATGCCACAGTTTGGATCTTCTGGCATTGGTTTTATAGGTTCTGGTGACGATCTGTCCAGTGCTTGATCTAATTCTGATAGGTCAGATTCGATCGCATTGTTATTAGCTTGCCTTTTTTTTCGGTTATTTAAAACTATGTTTTTAACTGGACAACAAACACCTTCAACTCTTCTGAAAAACGAATGGCTAAATAAAATATAAAATATCATTATTGACTAGAAATATTACAATTATCGTAAATTTTTTAATTATAAAATTAAAAATAGAAAATTAGTAACTTTTTTTAGTTTAGCTTTATAAGATTTCAAAACTAAAAGAATTTTAAGAAAAATTATTTTTTTATTATAATACATGTATTAACATGTAATAGGGATTAGAATCAAAATATTTTGGGTTTTAACAATTTTTCTAATATCTAAAAAATTAATTCATCTGCATATATCAATTTTTTTTTTAGTACATATTGAAAAAACGATTACAGAAACTAAAAAATTATGTAGTCACCTTTGAAATCTCAATTGAACTTACAATTTATAAGGTCAAATTATAAGTTCGATTAATATTTTAAAAGCGATTTCATAATACTTTCGGTTTCTCGCTTATTATACTTACAAAATCTTGAAAAAAAAAAGTCGATAACTAAATTACTAAAAATGGTAAACATTTTCAAAAACCTAAATTCATTTCGATTCCTAACTTTGTATAGAAATAAGGTCTAATAATATATAACATAATTTTTGTAGAAATTAAGAAGGTATTTATGGAAAGGTGACGTATGATAAGTGTGAACTTCAACCATTTAAGTAAACACTGGTACTAGTGAGGGACTGAAGGAGTCAGTCCTTAGATATTAAAATGTTTAAAACCCTACGAGAAACTTCTAAATACTGTAATAATGAGTCAATTGGTGATTATATTCTGAGAGCCCAAATATGAACCAAACCGACATAGACAAATTAATCTCTTGTTTAATTTCTATAATATTGCACATTTTATAAGAAATCTAATATTTAAACAGCAATTTAAAGTTGGTTTTATAAAATGTTTATCATTATATTAAAGATAAAAACGTGTATTAAAGATTACGAAACTTATAAAACCGGCTGGAAAAAATCCAATAAAAAATTCAGACAAGGTCATAATTAAAGATGTCTTCTTAATTAATATTTTTTAGTAATATAAGCATGATTTTGAATATTATATTTTAATACAAAAGATAATTCTAATATGGTATTTTAATTTTATAGTAGGCATTATTTTAAAATTTATTTGGGAAAACCTAGAGCCATAAGCAATTTTGTCATTAGTTAATCTTAAATTATTCTAAATGATTGTTTCACAAAGGAAAATTTATTTGATAATTTTAAATGTTTTTAAAATTTTCTATCAAAAATCAAATATTTATCGAATACTGATAAATGTTTTATATTTAGGGTAACAAGTTAAAACTGTTTCCTTTTAATTTAAAGCTTATAAAACACTTTATTATCAATAAAATAAGTACATCATTTATTATATCTAAAAATAACTTTTATTTTTATTAGTCTATGTCAAACTTGTAAAGGGGGACAAAAGGGCAATGGTATAGAAATAATAATTCTATAAAAAATGTTATAACAATAATTCCTATTTATATTTAATACTTAATAGAAAGTGTTGAATATGAGTCATTGCTTTAGTACATTTACAAATGTAACATTGGTTTTTGATTGCCTTACTATGATATTTTTCGTTAATCATCATCCGTTTTTTAGGCTTTTTATAAAAAGTATTTGAAATTTATACACATAATTATTAACGAATCAAAGACAAATATGAAGTAAACAATAACTGAGTTTTTCAGAGACAGTATTTTATTTGAATGTTAGATTTAAATAATAGGAATGTTAATAGTAATTTAGCAATTAAGTACAGTCATACAAATGAATTTCGCACCTTGAATACAAGGACATAATAATAAAAAAATACTACCTGCATATGGGTGTTTCAAAACACAATTGTTTAAAATGAAATTATAATACTTGAAGTGCTCAATATAATAAAATTTATTACAGTATATTTAATACACTGTAATCAGACAATAAATATTAATGTTTTACTCACGAGTCTTGAATATAATGACATTTTTTAAGGGTTGAAGACGATTCAGACGTGACGTCACAACTTTGAATACTGGAAACACATTCTGCTTCTGGGCCACACGTTTCTACCCTCTAAAAATAATGAAAAAGTTTATTCAAGTTAACATACATTTTTACGATAACAAAGCATGTGTATTAAGTACCCTCTCAATGTCCCTTTCAAGTTTCACTCTTACAAGTTGGCCTGTAAAAATATAACGTTTTAACTAAGTATAATACTTTAGAATATAACAAGTTCTATTCAATAGTTATGAAACATATATTTTTTTTACCAGTTGAATTCTGAAATCCAACGATAGCTAAAATCCCGAGCAAACACAAATACGCATGCATTTTATTTAAAACTTCTGATCTAATAATTAACAAAAGCAATTACAGTTTAATATTAGGAACATTAAGTTTACTATTGTCTTGAATAAAATGTTCATGCTACAGAAGTACTACCTCTGTATGGACGCATACGAGAATGGCAATGAGTACATAAACAGTTGTAAATACTATGGTCATCAAATGATAATCCCAACAGTGTAAACCGGTTTGTTGGTTTGTTCCACTAGATTAAAACTTAAAATTAAATTAGTCAATACATAAATACTATTAAACGGCGACTCAGAAAATAGACCTTCAGCTTGTATCGTCTTTTATTGTTTTTGTACAACGAAATCTAACACACGAAATAATAATATTTTAAGTTATATTATAAACTTACCAAAAATAATGTTAATTAAGCTAAGAGACCAAAATGTTAAATGGCATATCGGTTAGATAAACTGAATCATCAGCTTTTAAGATAAAGTTAACAGCTTTTGATCTTAAAAACAGCTTAATTATAAATTTCTTGTTCGGTTAATTAAAAATATTTGTAATTACTTGTTATTCGTTTGGATTAAATATATTTTAAATTTATTTATGGACTTTTGTCCGAAGCCTGATTAAGATGATAACAATTAATTGGTTAAGTTTATTATGCTAACAAAAATCAATTTAAACATCATAAATAAAATTATTGAATTAAATAAATTATGCGCTTCAAATTTTCAGCTTTTATAAAAATAATTAGCTTTTTAAATATTATCATTAATAATTTAAGATTTTGCTTTAATGCTATTAAATTGTATAATATTCATCTATAACATTAATATATATATTTTAAAGTAACATAATATTTTATTATCTAAAATTTTTTGTTTTAAATGTATTTACTAAATTTTTTTTCTTCTAATTTTCAATGAAAATATCAGTAATGAGTTATAAGAAATGGAGGAATAAAAATTATTTTCAGATAATACTTTTTTGTAAGCATAAAATAAAGATATAAGTACAAGTGACTATAAACAAAAATTTAATAATGATCAAATAGTTTATAAAGATATACTTTAAAGATACTTTAATATATATAACAGCATTTCTAAATAACTTAAGTAGAGGTGAAAATAAAAGTACTTTATTAGAAAATAACAAATTTAGAGAAATCATTAACAATCCATAAGTGCATTAGGATATATAAAGAGTTTCTAAATACTCCCAAGTCATAAAATAACATGACAATATCATTTTACTAATTTTTATGTTAATTATAAACAGTTAACTGGATTATTTTAAAATAATATATACATTTTAAAACATTGAGGAAATCAATATGTGCGCATTTAGTTTGAATCTTAAAATTAAAATTCATTTTTCCTGAATTTTTATTATTTACTGTGTTTATAGCGCACTCAGTACTTTTTATCATAATTTTTAAAAAAGACATGGTCTAAAAGGCGATCCACTTATTACTTCTTATATAAAACCCAACAAACGTAAAAAGTGATTCTTTTATCATAAACCACTTAATTAATCAAAAAATAAATATATTTTTAATAATTTTTTTATTGGTTTCTTTTAGTTCCATGTTTTTTTTTAAATTTTTCAATCATAAAGTATATTTTATGTTCATTTCTTATAAGAAATAAAATTTTTATACCATCTGAAAAAAATTAAGATCCTTCTATGGTATAAGTGATAAACAAAATATACCTCATGAATGATAAATTGAAAAACATATATTTAATAGCAATTAAATAAAAATTCTCAACATGATCCTAATTTTTTATTAATCGAATGGTTAAAACTACGTCTTTAGAGAATGAGTGTTATTTGTAGACTTTATATGTACATATTAATGGAGTTTAAATTTAAATTTACATAATAGTATTATTTGATTATAAAATTTACAGTAATTTTTTTATTTTTTTGTTAGTTTAATTACTATCTTTGTTAGTTAATATTAAATGTAATTCCTAAATGCTACAAAATATTGTGGAGTTTTTTAGTTAATGGAATTTCTAATGTTTATCATAGGTCAATTAAAAATTTTTTAAGAAACTATACATTGTTTTTATATTTTGCGAATGTAGGTTCTTACAGTTGACTTAATGTTATATAATATTTCACCGTTTGGAGCGCACTAATCAATCAATTGGGCGGTCTGGAAATAGTCGTACCACCGGCAATAGTTCTCACTGGTATTACACCCAACAGTCAGTGATAGCCTCTTATCATCTCTTGTGTATTCTACTGATTGTTTTCAATTTTCTAAGTGAATTGATTAATATATTGACCATTTCATTGCCTGAAATATTCTTGTGAGATGTTCAGTAATATTGAAAAGATGTACCTTCGTATACCACAATCATTATACATTGGTTGAAAATTCACTCAGTAAACATAACGTATGAGAGATAATTTCTGAAGTAAGAAATTTAATAACTAATAATTTTAACTATTTACATTAACTCTATTATTTTGTGTATTATTTATATGAAAATAGACAAAAAATGTTCTCTAATTTTAATTTCTTTTAGTTATTAAAAAGTATTGTATTCGAATTAACTTATAAAATAAAAACTCCTATTTAGCTAGACTATTATCACCAAAAACTTTTTCTTAAAACTTATAATTTTAACCTTTTACATGCGTCTGATTAAGAAATTGGTAACATATGAGTATAAGACATTTATTATCATATAAATAATAATAACAAAAAGTTTCCAGATTATTAGCATATACGATTTTATAATAGTCTAATCAATTTTTAAATATTTTTCCTATGTGATATAAGACTTACTAGCCTAATATTTTAAGTTTATCACAATACAATTATTTACAGAATAATATTTGGAAAAAGTTATAATATTACTTATTAATAATCCATTACATAAATTATATGAATTAATTTGTATGTAATTCATCTATTTGTTTGATATATAGTTAAATTAAATTTAAAAACTATTATACGAGTAATTTCAAAATAATAATATTCAAAATACATTTTAGCAGTTGATTTTTTTGTAAGTTATGTTTTAACTTGTATCATATGTTTTGAGGCATTATTCTTAAAATAAACTACAAGTAATTTAATTGTATTATTAATTTTTCATGTACTATTTTTAACATAAGTTATGATTCTGATATTCATTCGTGCAACTAAAATAAGATTTCTTGGGAAATTAATCTTCTCTCAACCCAAAAATAAATTTTTATTTAACAATAAATATATTTTTTTAATTTGCTACAACTAGTTAAGCTACTGTTGATTAATGTTATAATTTTAATAGATGTCAAATAGCTTATAAAAACAACGTATATATTTTGAAAATAACTAATATTAGATAACCTACTCAAAACATTTAAAAATTTAAACTATAGATTGAAGTGGAATAGATATAAATTACTGGAATAATTGTAAATTCATTTTTGCTCTTACATTATTTAGCAGATTTTATCTTATATGGAAACATAGAGTTATAATTTTATGTTTCTATGTTAATCTGCTTAGGTAATAAAGTCCTATATAAGGTAATAAAATATGTTACTTACAAAAATTCTTTGTTTAACCACACATTAAACTGCTAATTACATGCAAAAGTTAATTGTCTCATTATCCATAAACTAATATTATTCTTTTATGAATTTTGAACATTTTTAAAATGATATATATATATATCATGTATAGATAAATATTTGTTAATCTAACTTCGAAGAACACACTGCTATGCTTTGATGCTATTAATTTTTAAGTTTTTAATAATTTACAACATCGTTATTCTATTTATCAGAAATCTTCTCTTATTTATCAAAAGAAAAATATGAACTATTTGATAAATATAAATATTTAATGTTCTATTAGATAGGAATTCATATCTATTTGATAAATATAATAGTTAAATAAAAAAAAAATGTTGATACATAAAAATTATTCTATTAGTAATAAATAAATAAACTATAAATTATACTATAATAAGAATTAATCACTTGTGGCTAATATTTAAAATAAAAAAATTTATTTAAAATGTTAATATATGAACCGTTGTTATTTTTAAATTTTTAGCATTAAATTAATATTTTAAATTCTTTTTCAATTATAAATAATATTAAATAATATTAGCTACAAGTGATCAATTTGTATTATATAAAAAACGATTAACTCAAAAAAGTTAGTTACTTTGATATAAATTTTTCTACAATATGTATTTGACCAAACTATTATGTAATCATGATTTAATTACTTTATGAAAAGTTATTAATTAAAACTAATTATTTATGATACTATTTTTCAAAAGCTGATGTGTCAATAGTAGCACATTTTTCAGGAGAGTAAAATCAAATTTTTAATTTCAATGGTATCTTATGCAAAATAATATTTTGAAGTTTTAAAATCAAATTTTGCCTATAAAATATATTTTAAAATTTTTGATAAACAGAAGAAATAACAAATTCTTTACAAAATCCCAAAACTTATTTTTGTGATTTTTAAGTTTTTGAATATAAGTCAAAGATTTTTAAAACACCCAAACATTTCATTAATTATTTATCTTTAGATTATTTTTACGAAAAAATATTCTCATATTATTTTTTTTAATATTTAGTTATAGTAATTTTTTAAATCAACTTCAAAAAGTGTAATAATATAAGAAAAAATACTTATTTTGGACAAAAAAAAAAATGTCCATTTTTATAAGTAAATTATTAAATATAAAAACTATTATTTTATTAGTTAAATTATTTTTTTATTTTCCTAAAGTCTAAAGGATATGAATATTAAATTAGTTAACTTATTTATCTTGGTTGAATCTCTAACCTTATGATAATGCCGTTAAGGCTATTCCGTTAGTCTTACAAATTGAATTTTATAATAAATAGTCCGTATTATTCCGATTCTTATTTTGTCATCATGTTAAAATACTAAAGTATTCAAACATATAATAAGATATAACGTTCCTACTGTGTATCTTAATTTAACTAGTCCTAAGACAATTGTTCTTTGTTTCTCGTTACATTGGTTTATTTCGTACTTAATAATTAATGAACATGTGTATACATTTTTTAATAATGTATTATCTTATATTATTTAAGTCATTTCGTATTTTGTTATTAACTTATTATTATTAACGAGTATCAAATTTTATTTTTATAACAAAAAATGAGCAAAAAATATTTCTCAACATTTTATTAAAGCTAATGAAATATAATATTTTTTTAATATTAAATTTCGAATGTTTAAAATGTATGTAATTAAACATACTGTCATTTTATTCATTTATGGATTAACTTTTACCAAGTTTTTCATACATAAAAGTAGTACATATTTTTATTCAAACCTTAAGTCTGTGCTAAATACAATTATAATTTTAAAGCAGTAGTTTTAAAGTAAGTACTCGTCAGCTTTGATAAACAAAAACTGGTAAAACCTACGCATGTCCAATATATAAAGCTAATTTATATAATAGAAGTGAATTACATTTAGCCTTACTGATATTTTCTAACATTGTTTAGAAGAAAATTCGTGATTTGCGATTCTTAACTTGCTGAATAATATCCAGATAAAATTTTAGATTGATGTAAAGATATCTAACAAATTTTTATTTTTTATATAAAAATAAGAAAATTACTGGAACTTACAATGATTTTACTTATTATCCTAATTAAGCTTTTTATTGATTAAAATCAATAAAAACTAGTCAATTTTTTTTTTAAACCACATTTTTTTTCTTTTATATATACAACTTATCTGTATGTAAAATTAATATTTTTTTTAATATTTAAAGGGGCCGTATTCATGGTTGAAGTACTCCTTCAGTGTATGAGAATGTTTATAATGCGCTTGAACAATTCCGTTTAGTATATTTTTTAGTGAATACGTTTAATAGTTTACTACTTAAGGCACTTAAATGCAAAATGTTAATAAGTAATCTTTTGTTTGTTGGTTATAAAAGTATTATCATGTATAGAAAACTCGCTAGTTCATTAAAAGTAAAGGGTAATTTCATTGAATAACTCCTTCACAGTAATTTAATAAAAGTACATTTTTGTTTTAATCATTAATGACTATTGATAGTGTTTGCGTTATTCCGTAGTACTTAAACAGTTTGAAAAAGGTGAATCAATGTTTTTTGTTTATTAATAATATTTCAAATTACTTTGTGCTTTTCAATGATATTATTATTGTTAATTTAATTTTTTTTTATTTTTTATTACATTTTACATTTTTACTAAAATTAATGAACCAACGTAAACAATAATAATATCAACGTCGGGGATTTGTGTTAAAATGCATTGCTACATAAAATAGTTAAATACCTGTTAAAATAGTATTACTACTAAATGTAGCAGTGAAATTTTTTTTATCATAACTTGCTTAATGAACATTAACTTTTTCTTGATCGTATTATGCTTTTGAAACGGTTCACATTAATCAATGACGGGGAATTTTTGAACGACCAAATAGCATTCATTTTAAAAAATCTGACATAAATCTTTTATTCATAATTCTAAACAATACGTGTCTATTGGGCGTTTGTGAGACTTCACTTTTCTCTATCTATTCAATTAACTGTAAAAAATAACTAAAATTCTTTTAGTTGACTATATTGATTTATGAGCATTTTCATTCGAATAAGTAATTAGTTATTTCCTGTTTTTAGTTCTTATTGTTTACTCAAATAATCTTTTTTATACATAAATATTTGGTTCATATATTTATTTTGTTTTTAATCGACTAAACTATGTACAAAGAAATCCACGTATCACTTAAATAATTGAAAAATTAAAGTAATATTAACAATTTTTTATTGGTTTCTTTTACTTACATATTTTTATTAAGTTATTAGTTATGAAGTATCTTTTATGTTCCTCCCTTATATCTTATATATATATATATATATGAGAACTTTAAATTTATCTTATGAGAACATACTTTATTAACTAGCTTATTTATTAGATAATGATCTAATAAGAAAATGACTGTTCGATAACAATATATTTTGGATATTATTAACTTATTTTATTTAGGCGGAGGGAGGAGTGATGCCGATAAATGTCTAGTGATAAAATAATAGCACATAGCCTAACCTTCAGTCATTACTTTAAAATGTTAATAATTTCTAAAATACTTGATGAATAATGTGACTAAAGTGAAATCAATAAATTAATTAAATGAATTAAGAGGTACATTGTTTTTAAAAGTGAAAACAAATTTAATCTTCACAAACACAGTATTAATTTCTGTATTCAAAAGGAAAAAACATAATATATGAGTATGTGCACATTGCATAAAATATAATTTAAATAAAACGAACAAAATTATTTTCATAAAACTACGTGACAATGTGTTTTAATATTTAATAGTTGTACATTAAAATAGTTTCAATTAAAAGTACACATTCAAACGAAATTTTTAATTCAAATGAGACGTCTTTAAAACAATTAACCAATTTACCCATAACCTAGTAATTTATCTATTTAGTAATTTATTTACTCATATTTAATTTGTTTTTAATCATTGGACTGATAAGGTAGATAACTAAAGAATTGTCTTTAATATAAAATAAAATGTTTAAATATTTTTAAACAAATAACAGTAAACTACTAAATTATTGAATCAGTCAAATAATTCTTATCAATTCAAGTTAATTATAAGTGAAACGTTCATACATTCTGAATATAAATTTTAAATTATCTTAAATTTATTAGTTTTCCGATCTAATTATAATGTCATCTGCTATTATTAATTTATAATGATTTAAAAGCTTAAAGTTTATAACTATGTGACTGTTCATTGTTAATTACTGGCGATTATTATTATTCGTTGGTCTTGTGGAAATAGTTTCTCTCTTTCTGATTTTGACAGATAGTCATTATTCAAAAGTAGTATTCTAAAACGTTTGTGTTCTAAAAGTGTTTTCATTAAATCTAATTTATCTATAATGTAAAAGCAATTACAATGATCGCATAATTTGATTTACTTTTACAAAAATTGGAACGAACTTACCGTATAGATGTTGTCAAGCATAATATAAAAAAAAAATTAATTTACGAGCCGATAATTAATTTTCTATGATGAGTTGATTACAATTGCAACACTTTAAGTTAGCGTTAAGTATTTAGTAATGTAATATTAAATTGATGGAATATTTATATTTATTATAATTTATTAAGTTTTAAACAATTGAATAATACCGTTTAATGATACGCAAGATATTAAAAAAACTTCATAAAATTGATTAAAACCATTCATTTTGTTTCTATAATTTTCCTATAAATATTTACCTTTATCATTATATCCGGTTCATTGTTATGTGTTTTATTAACATATGAACTCTCGTTTTCTTCTTTTAATTACCGATTCTTTTATTAGAATTGATAATCGAATTTCTCATGTTTTTTGAATAATAATTAAAAATAAGTCAGCATATAGGCTTCAACAATAATAAGTATGAATAAGTATAATACTATTGGTATAATAATACCAATAGTATTGTGTCAGTTTCTGTTTCATGAAAGAAACAAATATATAATAATAATAATCTATCCCTGTATATCAACATTGGTAGGTGTTCTAGTAATATCATTACTAAAGTAATGTAGTAATAAGTATTAAGTAAAGTGAGTTAAATTATTATTATTATTATTATTTAAAATAATCATTATTTGTGCTAGTCTTATAATAACATAGTTAGACCAAAAGTGTTAACTTAAAAAGAAAAATAAACTATAAATTATTTTACTATAAGAATTAATCACTTGTGGCTAATATTTAAAATAAAAAAATATATTTAAAATGTTAATTAAAAACTAAAAAATTTTTAGTTTCCTGAGTTAAATTAAATAATCATTATTTGTGCTATTCTTATAAAAACATAGTTAGACCAAAAGTTTTAACTTAAAAAGAAAAACTGTATTTTTACATACATTTATGAGCATGTGTGCCTTTGTTATTACTTTTTGTTTATATGAACCAACAAAATGATTTATGATTTACCCTTAATCTTATGCGTTTTTCTTGTCTTAACAATTTATAGACCTTTTAATTTATTTGTTTACTCTTATTGTTAACATCCTTTACAACAAAATAATAAATAATTATACAATTTGGCACTTAAATTGTTTAATGATTTTTGGAGTCTTATAGCTTGTTGAAATGTGTTTGACAAAAACATTTCGAAATCTTAATTAGATCTTGATCCTTAAACTTCACAAGAAACATGTTTTAACCGACCTAGCTCGGTCAGTAACGCGTCGTGTCTCGGTGCATAGTTACTTGGTTCAATTCCGTTGTCTTAATCTAAATAGAATTTCCCATTTTCTTTGGCACAAACATTAGCTTTTAGAAAAGATATTTCACATGATTAATGACCAATATTATTTTATTGTGTATTTTATTTAGTTGTTATAATTGTATTATTATTTTTAGTTTATTTAAACTGAAATTTTTAATTGTAATTGAAGATGTTGATATTTTTTTATTAAATCTATTAGCACAATGAAAAATACTAAAATAACAAAAGAGTGTTTGCTTTCTTAAAGGAAACATTCTATCCTAAACCTGATCTCGCTTTAAAACTAACTATCGCTTTAATTGTATAAAGAATTATTAAATTATAATAATCAAATAGTCAATATATCTATTCAGATACAATGTCTTGAACGTTAAAAAATTACTGAATAGTCTTTTTTTAATAAACTTCTGAAAATCTTGAATATTATTAAAGTTGTTGTTAAAAATGTTAATTTTTAATTGGTGTAGACAATTTGATTTGAAGAGCCAAACTTCTTAACAAAATTTTCAGTGCTCTATTCGTTCTATTTGTATGATGAAAAGTATTGCTACTTAGTCAGGTTTACTTTTTTCTCCTTTGGGGAATATGTTACGTGATTGAATAGGAAACCATGTAACGCTAAGAGAATATAAATTAGTTTTGAAACAATATCCTCATACCAAAAAAATTTTATGATTACTTTGAGTCCAATAAATGTGTCCTGAGGGACAGCAACCATATGTCGATACTCACTATGTAATCGATAATTTATACATGTATGGGATAATTAATTATCAATTAACTGTTCAATTTTTAATTTATAGCGTGTGTTGATATACTAACTATACTTGTTATAAATGAAAATTATTTTTTTATTCATTGAAAATCATATATTTTTTATTTGTTTACTTAGTTCATTATTTGTCCATATTATTTTTACCTAATCATAATAAGAATAATAATTGTATAAATTTAATTAATACTTGATAATTTTATCGTGATTTTATCTCATTTGTCTATATTTTTCTGCACTAAATATTGAGGGTCTTAAAAATTAGGCATTAAAAAAGCGTATCAACCAATTTCTTTGTTTATTTTATTTCTTTAAAAAAAATATGTCTTTCAATATATTAGGTACTATTTTCACATTAAAAAATATTTAATATATTAGATGAAATAGACTAATAATTGATAAATCCTCCCAATTTTGGTTTCTTTAATTCTAGACACTCGATTTCTACAAAAGCTTTCTTGTAAAAAAATGTATAAACAATTAGTTATTTTAAAATTAAAATTTAATTTAACATTTGATTTGATTTAAATTTGATAGATTGTAATGGTTATACTTTTTATTGTTTGTTATGCTCTTTTCTTTTAAATTCATTTAAGTTAATAAACTTTTGTTTCAACAACCTTTAGCATATTTGCGTCGTATTATAAGAATTAATTATACTAATTATTTTATTGAAGAATCCTATTGAGTATATTATTGTATAGTATAGTATTATTATAATACTATACTATAATAGTATTATATAATAGTATTAATAATACTATAATAGTATTATAGTATAGTATAGTAAAATACAAGAAATTAATCTATACATTTATAAATATGATTAAATATAAAATATGATTATTGTCATTTATATTGTATTAGGGGCGTGATGTTGCGCGGTGATAACACTAGTTGCTGATAAAACTCTAGTGTTAAGCCGCGCCTACCCCTGTAGATGAACGGATGGGTTACCATTCATACCTGCACTTTAACGGTGGCGAAAAACACAAAGTTCTAGTGTAAAAGGATACGGAAAACTACTGCATTTATAAATATCCTAGAATATACTAATCAAATTGGTATTAACCAACTTAACGGTTGTAAAAAAAAGTGTTCTATCAGAATAAACATATTTATTTATAAAAATTAAATATTTTGTTTTAATATATCCTCTCTGGATGCTATTTCGAAAATCTCTTGATGAGGGATNTATGTGATATATAAAAAAATTTAGGAAGAAAAACTAAAATCGCATTTCCATAGGGAATAATTTATGATACAGACACAATTGAAGGGGCGTGAGTGTTTGGAAGTGTTGTCCATCTGTTTATAGATCTATGGTGTTAATAAATTATTGAATATTTTTACCAAAGCAGCGATTTTTAATTAATGAGATATTTATTTAATAAAATAAACACTATTTCAAATTAAATCACTTACAAGTATTTCAGATAATAAAAATATTGTCCATATTTTATCTCAAAAACTTTTTGTTAGAATACAAAAATTGTAATTGAAATACTTAATAATATCTAACAATTTTTTAACAATTTTATTTCTTTTTTTTTAATAGTTCAATGATTAGATTTAAAATAAATTTTATGTTAAAATTCTAATACAATTACTTAGTTATATTTCATACGTAGGTATACATCATAAATTGAATTGAAACACATGTTTCATTGTAAAATATTTCATTTCTGTACCATTTGAGGGATGTACAAATATAAATAAAAGAAACTCTTAAGTGATATTATTAGTTTATTCATATATTTTTTTATTAAAATGAAATATTCTGTACTTTTAGTTTTATGTAGTTATTTATTTAACTCGGCAAATTAAGAAAGTATATATATTATACATTTTATTGTATTTTTTCATTTCCATTTTCACTTGATTTTGTTTTATACAAAATAAACTATACAGTTTACTAATCAATATGAATATTATTGGTTAAATGCTCTTCAACATAAACTTGAGTTATGAATAAGTTATGTAAATATTCATTCACAAGTGAGACATTTAATGATTTATAGTAATGTTATATTTACAATGTTTAAAATAATTGAAAATTATATTATAAATATATAATTAAATTATATATTGAAAATTTAATCTGTTGAGTTTAAAAATAAATAGTAAATTCATAAGTTTTTTTTTATTTTTGCTTCGAGGTGTTACCTATAGGTGACTTTCTTTTAGCGCTATTAATGTTGTTATTTATGTTATTGAATAAGTCAACAAAAAAACTTATTGTAAATTTTACAGATTGTTTATTTAAAAGAAAAAAAGTTTTTTTGAAAATCTATACTTTGAAGAAACAGTATTTACTGTTACCATAATAGAAAATCTCAATAATTATGTTTTATTTATATTAGGAGATGCCCAATAATACACATTAAAAATAATTTCATGTTATTGAAATGTATGAATTATTAGTAAATTTCTATCTTAAGATTATAAAGAAAATTATTTTTATATTTTTAGTCAGGAAACTATAAATATAAATTATGAATAACATTTGCTAAAACCTTATGGCGAAATTTGAGATATTATTCAACAATTATAGTATAGATTAACTTAATACAAGTTATAAAAAGTAACTGTTATTTTTATTAAATGTTCTTACTCGAAATAATTAAGTAATCTATGCTTTTCATTAAACTTTTTGGATTTAAAATCTTTAAATTTTAATGGTATATAAATTATCATTTTTGATTAGGCTTTTTATAATGTTTTTTTCTATATATACTTTTTTGTGTTGCTATTCAATAAGTTCAATTGACATATTCGGGCCGCTTAAATAATTTTTCAGATAGCACTTTTACTAGGTGTAGTATTTCGTAGGTCGATTTTCTATAGATGTCAAATTACACATTTTTATTACCTAGTCCTATGGAAAACCCTTTTCGAATTTTATGCGTTTTTTGTCGTGATCGTCTTAAATTCGACAATAAAAATAAAAATCTTATAAATTTTGAAAATTATTTTTTGTTTGACCTTTTTTCTCTTTATTTTTGTATGTATTTTGTGAAATATTCATTTGAATTGACTCGGACAACATTTAAACACATTCGGAAATTTCAAATAAATATTTACTGTTTATGAGTTTTTTGTTTACAAATTTTCTTAGAATTGTATTTATACAGAATTGCTTTTAGTGACTGTATATAGGTAGAATATTAATCTATTATAAATACTTTTATTTAAATATGGGAAATTTGTGTCAAATATTTTAATCATCAAATAAGAACAAAATTAATTTTTATAGAAAATTAATAAATTATTACTAAATACTATATTTTCTAAAAATTTATGTAAATATTTATATAATATTTGCCATAAATCGTTTGAAAATCGTATTTTAACTGCAGTGTGTTTGAAAAAAATTGTAAATTGGAGCGTAATTGAAACAATTTGAGTTTCTGAACTCAATACAATTCTATGCTGCGTAAATAATAGAAGAAAAAGAAAAGAGTATTGATTCGCTATATGTGTCTGTATATATATATATATTTATATAATATAATTTTAGTCATTAGACCCTCAATGTAATTATCATGACCTACAATTTTGTACTCATAAATAAATAATTTATAATGGTATGATAAATATCACTTTGTAATTATTATTTTTTGTTTTGATTTTTTTATATTGTTTTCATTGATTATATTTATTAAATCGTTATTATATTGTTTTCACATACACACAATATGGCGAAAATTTCCCTTGTCATCTAATAGAACACAAATGAAAATTTATTCATTTTTTTGTTATTTCTATTTATTGAAAAGTGTATTTATTTTTTTATTATTCATTAAGAAAGATTCCTATTACGAGAGAAATAATTAGTTTCGTGCGACTAAGTCATTGGCGAAATTTGAAGGGTTAAGTTCCAAAAATTATTTAAAAATGTAATTAAAATTTATATTCAATATCTATGAATCCAGTATTTAAGTATTTTATTTAACAGTTTATAATTTTTAGTGCGTATATTATTGTATTAAATTTTCTGTAGTTTGTTTATTCGTAGATCTTTTTCTTGAAATTTTTCGTATTACTTCACTGTCCAATCTGCTAATCATGACCTAGAAATAAATACATAAATTACATCCGGAATAGTATATTGTAATGAAATGATAATAGCTATAAGGCTACAACGTTAAGATTAGTATCTGCAACGGTGCGGGACGTCGTGTCAGCGAATAACATAGAAGCTGTTTGCAAAATGTTATACTGAGTTTTCATGACAACGGTGGCCTAGAGAAAGAGATAGAACTATGTTGAAGTGTTCGTGCGGTTAGTCTGTATTTCTGAAGACATTTAAAACAGACGGGTAGAGTTGTCAAAGTGTATTCACCACTTCCGGCCCCGTAAATTTCCATTATTAATGTTCGCTAGTAAATGCAATTATGATCAGGTTTCATTTATTATACGATGTAATTTTTTCATTTTTATTGATGAACTTTTCCTTTAAATGTTTTTGTTTGAATGTTTTCCCATCATATTATATTGTTAGATTTATGACACTGAAAAATATTTTTTATTAGTAATTTAGTGGAAAATTTCAGTATGTGACGAGAAACATTCAGGGATTTCAAATGTTCTCTTATCGTTTACCGTTACAGCTAAATGATTCTTAGTAATTTAGTTTTCAGTGTAGCTTTAATACTGTGCTATAATACTGCGGAAATCATAAGTATCTAATTATATCGTAATGATCAATAGTGGTGTGATATTTATGCACCTTCAATTTATTTATTAGAGAATAAAAATGCTCAACTTGTTAGTTTAGTTTTGATAAAACGATTACAGGATAATGTTTACATTATTATTATACATATATTCATTTTATTTTTATTTAATGCAACTTATAATTTAAATTGTGTAATTTGCAAGATAATTTTGTTACTATTTAACGTAGTTCCTTAATTATATAGATTTTGTATTCTAATCTCAGATTCGTGACCGAATTTAGATTTTTTGACTTTCATTTACAATGTGTAATCTATCATTCACCACTTGATTATTAATTGATATCAATTATCCAACAGATATTGTAAAATATTTAATAAAAAAACTGTTAATAAGTAATTTTCTCTCAAATTTTACTATACTTTGATATAATATCAGTGTGTAGCATTATGATGTTTACAATTTAAATCCGCTTGTACGTATTCGTATATTGAAACATGCAAGTTTGTTTGTAAATATTTAAATTTATGAACTTTAATTGTTAAGAAACATAATCAATAATGTGACTTTTTTACTATAACTCTCGTAATGTTATTATGCATTGTACATTATCATTGAATATTGCTGCTAATTCCCGTACATTTAATTAAATGTTTTAAATTCTATTTATTATAAGTTACGAGTAGCAAGTTTTTAAAGTAGTTTATTAATTATATGTTTATTTTTAATCGGCAATGCTATTAAAACTCTTCATAATGAGCAATTTATATATACAATATAAATTCTAATTATTTAAATTTAATCTGCATCCTACATAAATGTGATTTTCTGTTTATTGGCAATGAAATATTATGTGTTTTATACACTTTGAAAATATGTTGTAACTTCATCTACAGTACTTGCTTATGGCATATCAAATTAACATAAATATAATTTTCAGTTATTCAAGATTTTTGCTAATCCTTTTCGTTGAATTTCATTAAAATTAAAATTAAAAAAAAGTTATAACCCCAAGAGCTCTAGTTCAGACCTCTCCGTTTTTAAGGTTACTGTATAGAATGAAGTTTAATAAATTGAAAGCTTAATAATTTCTTTATTTTAATTATTTTCTAAAAATAACACATTGAAAATTGAAATTACTATATCTTGATTTAATTTAGTAGAAGCTTTTATAAAAAAAAACAGTTTTTTTTTTATAAATTGATGTTAATGAGTTCTGCACCTGGATTAAATTCGTTTTGGTTTTAACGGTTGCGTTTTACTTTCAGCTATATAAATATATTTACACAAATTAAATTTCTATTACGTAATAAATTCTGGCATGTTTTTAAGTGTTTCAAGGTCATGACACTTTCAATTTATTTATTATGATTCAGTAAAATATATTTGTTCTATAAATTGATAGTTTAGAAGAATATGTTCAACTACTTTTTGCTAGGCTTTCTATTCAAAACCTTTTTTAAATATTTTTTCTCCTTTGAAATTGCCAATACAGTCTATACATCGGTCCATTAATGTAGGCGTTCGTTAAAAACGTCCAAAATACTTGCATGAGATAAGTATTCTGCTATCTAACCAGTAACTGTTGAGTATATTAAAATTAATAGAATAAAACACAGATTAAACGGTTATAAGTGTGTATTATTGGATTGCAAGAAGAGAGCGTTAAAGTATGCACTAAATTGATCTGTAGAGAAATATCTGCAGTTGATTGCGACAAAAGAAATCGACGTTCTCTTTCTTTTCGAAGAACATTACACGAGTATATAATTGAGTATTACCATAAATTTATTAATTTTACCTTACGTTGGACACTTTGGACTTATTTATATCTAGTAAATGGAGTGCATTTTCTAGAGTCATAGTATATTATGCGTTTACACCACGAAAAATCGCTTTCAATAATTTACAGTCGATTTCGCGCTTTGACAGTAACGATGTTAAAATAGTATATAATTTTGAAAGTTCAGTTCGTGAACGTTTGTCGATTTATTTATATATATAAATATAAACTCATCAAGATAAAAGAAATCAAAGTCAAGTATAAAACGTAAAAAAAAAAATGTGACATTTTCAAATGTCTATTGATGAAGTGTATTTCGCATACTTAAACGTTTCAAGTAGAAAATCGTTTCGTTCATCAGAAGATCAAAGAATTAGTTTTATCATCATTATTAACTTGCACTGTAATTTTTGTTCCGATTCAATCACAATTTTAATTTTTAATACTATTCTTTATTTTTGCTACGATTATTTACGCTCCTTTACTAATTACTAATAAACACTATAACTAATTTCCTATTTTATTAACTTCAAATAAAAGTATCTGAAGAGCTCTAACAGAAACAAAATAACATTTATTTACATTTTTCAGGAAACTGAAAAAAAACCAGACATTTTTAACATATATCCTTTACTTATCCGATAATTTGAGACACATATTTTTATAATAATTATAAATAATTATTATTTTTTTCTTAGATATATGTATATATCATTTTAATCTTAATTTAAAATCGTCTAATTTTTGAACAAAAAAAAAAATGAAGTATTCATTATTTGCACAGAGCCCTTCAATTATATTTTTAACTATGACTGCTCATTTTGATTACGGTTTATTACATTGTTTTATACTTCGTTAAATATTACTATGATTTAAATTAGATTAGAGTCAAATTGAAATTTAAAATAAATCATTTTTCTTCAGAATTTTAGTAGTATTTCGGGTGAACTTCTAGATTACAACATTCACATGTTTTTATAATAAATAAAAGCGTTTGGAGGAATAAATAAAAATTAAAAAGAGAAGAGTATGGATATAATATATATCATAAACAGTTAATATATATTTTATTATAAAAGATAAAAATTTTCTTAGTAGAACAGTTTTTATTCTTGCTAGAGGCTAATATGTCAAATGTCTTTTGCATTTTTACTTGCGTTTTTTGCTTTTTGTGATTTATATCATTCGTTTATCTTTGTAATGGTATATTATTATTTTTACTTATCATTTTTAAAACAACTTAATTAATATCAGTAACATATTTTAACTAAATTCCATAACTTATTTTCTCATTGTATAAAATATTATAATTTATTATTTATTTATTATTATAAAATATAAAGTATCATATTTAAATAAGATACAATCAATACTATAAAAACGATTACTTCTTACTTGGTTTTGACCCACTATAATTACTGAATTTCTTTGAAATTGATGTGTAATTATGTAATTTATAATCAAAATTAATGAATGACAAATAAAGTAATGAAATATTAATTGTTTCAGATACAATATCACTATGGTTGGATTTAATAAAAAGTGGCAATTACTTGACCTTTGTCCATTATCGTCTCAATCAAGTACTAAGCGTGTATCACTAGAATTTAATTCTAAAATTATCAATAAATGGCTTACGTAGTAACTATTGAAAATTGTCCTATAATGGCCAAAGGTACTATTTTTTTATTAATAAAAATAAATTATATTGACCTGAGTAATTTATATATTTTAAAAATATTTAATTTTAAATAAATTGACCCGAGTTTATTAATCAATTTATATTTAAAGTACGCAAAATTAAAATAATTTTTATTAATTTTATACGTAAGACTCAAATCATGCATATAAATATATAACCGTGTGTGCTAATTTTTGGGAAAAACACAATGGCTTCATTTTTTTTTTTTTTAATTAAAGTTTGATTCTTTTCAAGATAANTTGGGAAAAACACAATGGCTTCATTTTTTTTTCTTTTAATTAAAGTTTGATTCTTTTCAAGATAAAAATAACGATTATATCTGTCGAAAAACAAAGTAATTACAATTAATCATATGAGAAGTATAAGGTTTTTAAAATATTATGGTTGCTAAGAATACTTGTTAAAAATGTAATAAATGGTTTTTTTAACTTTTTCTAAAAGTTTTTTAAAATAGAGTTACTTTTTCTTTAAATAAAGCCCTTTAACTTCATTAATAGACAACGATCCTAAATAAATTATCATCAGTCTTCATATAGTCACAATTAGAATAAAAATTTTAGAGGCTAAATGATTTTTATCTTGCCTTCCTAAAATTTTTTTTTGTAACTATAAAAGTTTAAACGTCTTCTAAATTTTGCGGGGTTCAATTTTTCAATTGTGTAGTTCCTTAACCACTCCTAGTTTCGTTTATGAATCTTACAACATAAATAACATATGTTATAATTATTAACATAATTTTCATGTTGCGTGTATATGGAGATAAATGTAACTGTATTACTATATTATAATAATACTGTTATATTTATATTATTGATTAAAATTAACATGAAAATTTTCTTTTAGACATTATACGGAACCTTAAGCAGAAAGCTGTTGCTTTGCGTCGGCGACTAGGAATTGGTGTGTGTCTGCGTACCGTTTTGCTCATATTCTGCTTGACGTTCTTTTGGGTACAGATGCAAATGTCTGACGTTTCTGACAATGATGTTATACAGATATTGTCCAAACCTGACGGACTGTTGGATGCAAACGATTCCATGTTACAGCTAATTCCACAGGTACGTAACTGTCTTATTGCATTGTGTGTATCCGTATGGGTATATCATCAACCTTCATTGTAAGTGACTTAACAAATGATAGACTAGTGTTAAAAATTTCATTATGCGCTAAAGTGAAAAAAAATGTGAGTTAATTTTATTGAGTATACGAAACAGTTATGTTTTGCATCGGACCTGAATGAACTAAATTTGACTCGATTAGAACTAAGAGAATTCCATTCAAAACAGTTTGTCTTAATAATCCCTCATTATTTTTCAGCATCTTCACAAGTTTTTAGTAACCCCGTCACAACGAGATCGTCCTCATCAAGCCATATTACCTGGAAACAATAGTAATGAAATTTTGGGAGCGCCTAGTTTAAATGCTTCTGAAATTCGTCGACTGATTAACCAAATTAATGAACGACAATATATACAAAACGAAGAAGTTTATGGGCCTTTGCAAAACAACTCTCTAGTAATTGTGATTCAGGTAATATTACAAGTTTTAAAAGTTTTATGATAGTCGCTAGAATCTTATGGGTATAAATATATTGCGTCGAAAATGTGCCTGTAATCGACACGACTTTATAAAACATAATGTCTACCACATTATAAAATTTACCATTTATGCGCAAACAGCTCTTATTACTGGTACAGAATATTTCAAACATTAGCATATTTTAGCTTCGATGCGAAGATGAGAAGGTATTAATTTTACTATGTGTTTTTTTTTTTGTGTCTGTTACCACTTTTTCTCAGCTCTCACCGAACCGATTTCTTATACGTCAAAAGATCACAAATCGTATCTAGTCGAAGGCATTACCCTCAAAAATTGGAAAATTTTCTCTCGTTTACCGTTAATGGGGGGGAACTTCAAAAAAAATTACAAATTTAAAAATCGCTATTTTTTAAAAAATTTTCAATTTTTTTTTTACTTTAACTGCCATAACTTTTTTAAAAATGACCAAATGAATCGAAGCGTTTTTTATGATAGTGATTTTAATCACTGTCAGATATCATCTACACTGGACCCAACTATGCTACGTCTCCACATTGCCACGACCTTACTGTGATGTGATATTTTTTTGTGTTCTCAAAAAAATAGTACATCTAGACACATATTAATTTCATACTACAGCAAATTGAAATAATAAAAATTTTATATTATGTATTTTGGTTCATTTTACTTTTTAAAAATGACATATTATTTGAAGATTTTCAAACTTGTTTACACGTTTTTTTCATTAATAGTTTTTTCCATAATACATTAAGTTCAAATATAAAGAATATATCGTAACATAAAGTATACTGAATTAAAATTGTATCATTTATTTCAATGATATTCATAATTTTAAAGCGCTAGAAAATAAACATCGAGTGCACATAGTAACATCATATTTTAGGGATTTTAAGTATATGCATATTTAGTTCTTTTTTAGGTTTATAAATCTTCTGTCCTAACCTAATATATACTTTCTTTATTTTAAAATTAGGTCCATACTAGGATTATGTACTTGCGACATACCATTGTGAGTTTGGCTCGAGCACAAGATATTGAAAACGTTTTACTGATATTTAGTCATGATCATTACGATGAACAAATCAACGAACTAATTCGCATGATAGATTTCTGCAAGACCATGCAGATATTCTATCCATATTCAATTCAGACACACCCAAACACGTTTCCAGGTGAATCGCCCGAAGACTGTCCACGAGATATAACTAAAAATGAGTGAGTAAAATTTGATTTATGAACTGATACAGTTTTGCATACATCTATCAACTTGTTTAAACTTAAACGGTATTTTATAATTGGCAGAGCGATCAAACGAAATTGTATTAACGCTATGTATCCAGACCAGTATGGTCATTATCGAGAAGCTAAGTTCACACAGACTAAACATCATTGGTGGTGGAAAGCTAATAGGGTTTTCAATGAATTGAATGTCCTAGCTAATTATTCAGGTTTGTCACTAATAGTACAAATTACTTAATATTTCCTATAGAAAGGGTATTATATTATTAAGTTACAAATGACATAGTGGTCTGATAAAATAAATTGTTTTCCCCCACTAAGCAACGCGTAAAACATATTTATGTATTAAATGTACACATTTGATTAATTCTCCATATATGGATAATAAATTAAAATTTAATAAAAAGATATTATTCGTTCGCCAAATTATTTATGATAAATGATTTAAATATTCAGAATAGTTCTGTCAACTTAATTATAAATTCAAGAAAATTATCTACTTGGAGATATTTTAATACTTGTAAGGTTATAATTAACTTTTGTTAAATTTTCATCATTCTAACAAAGTATTTTTATAATCTACTATAAGAAGTGCAATTTTCATATGTATATTTGTTGTTTATGCATTAACTTGTATCAAAAATGTTCAAAACAATAATAATATTTTTTTTAGGTCCTATATTGTTTTTGGAAGATGACCATTTTGTGGCCGAAGACTTCATATATATGTTAAAGCTTATGGTAAAATCAGCAAACTCTGTATGTCCACAATGTAGCATATTATCGTTGGGGACTTACCTGAAGACTTACAATTTTTACGGCGAAGCTAAGGCGAGTATGATTTATAATGCCCAACTAATCGTCTGTTAATTATATTACTACGCGATCGAAAAAAACGTATAGTAATATTAACAGAGTACACTTTGTATTAAATGTTAACTAACATATCTGTATTTCTAATTATTGCTCACACGGATCGATTTTAAAAACTTTTAAAATCAAATAAAAACAGAAGGACATTTTAAGGGTTATACGCCAACAGCAGATATTCGCTGCGGAGCTAATACCACCTACTTGGAGTTTTAAAATAGTTCCCTCATTTACACATTACGATAAGGTTACTATTGTTTATTTTGAATTTCAGTCCTATATCTAGAATTTTGCATGCTTGCATTTTTTTTTTCTGTATTTTTTTCGTTGTATATTTAATTTGTGGTTTTTCATATTAAACCTCTTTTTATTTAGTTAATAGCTACTTTTCTTATTCCTTTGCATTATTCAAAAATATAAATTTAAAATCCGTAATCCGATTACATACAGAATGAATCGGGTCTATTGACAACTATTATAACTTCTAATGTTCTTACATTTTTCAATTTTTATTTTTTTCAATCAATTTTTACAAAATTTGGCTACGTTCTAAATTTATTATTAAGAGATTTAAAGATACTTGTAACTGTTAATTTTAATTCAACTGTTTGATTGCTAAAGCTTTTTGAAGTTGATGAAATTTGATTATTTTTTCGCTTTTTCTATAGCACCAATTTTGATGTATTTAATGTAGTAAAATACAGAAGATACCGTTTATTTTTATATTAGATATTTGTTACAGTATTGTCTTTTTTCCATTAAAATTATTGATGTCGAGCGAGTATATCTCTGAAATAACTACAGACGCACAATCAGTTGGGTTTCTATGCATAAGATAATAATATAGTGTTTTCTTTTGTCCTGTTTTACATAATACAAAACAACGTTTCATACTATAGAAAAAGCTTAAGAAAATTAATACTTCAATAAATTTCAAAATACCGTAGTAATTTAACAGTAAAAATTAAGAATATTTATTTGGTATGAATTTTTTTTTAATTATTTATAAAATAGCTATCTTGAAATCTTTAAAAATAAAATTATATTTTCATGAAATGAAAAAAAATTAGTGATAATAAGTTAAGAATGTAGTCCAAATCTGAAAAAGTGATTCAAAAAATTTTTAAAGTGAAGTATGTAAGTTGATTAAAAGTTATGAGTTGTCAGTTAGACTGTTCAACTTTCTATATGATAACACGATTGTATTGTGTATCAAGCAGTACTCAAAACCGAAATTATTTTGATTTTTCGATCATTTTTACCATACCTAGTTAGTTGATCTATATCGAAATTTTTTTAATAATTTGTAAAGTTAATATTTGTAAAAACCGAAGTATTATGAAATTACCTATTAAATCATAACCAAACCTAAAATTCTATCTTATAAAGATTAAAAACTGTAATTATAAAGTCTAAAAACTTTAATATATATATTTTTTTAGTTTATCTCGATTTTAAACTTTATAAGTTATAAGTTCTGTTAGAATTTCAAAGACGGTCAATAATAATTTTGGTTTGTCTAATCTTTTTTTTAATGCGTAGGTACTAAGACAAAATTCGATGTAGATGAACTAATTTACTAGATATAAGAAATATTGCCAAAAACCAAAATTATTTCAATTCTGCGCCTGCTATTAAGAAAAATTACTAAAAATCGTCATTAATTTGTATCACAATATATAATCTTTAAAATTGCCTAGCTATCAATTTTGATTTACTAAAAGTGTTTAATATTAAAATATTTTTCATTTTAACGTAGACCTTGAACTGTTGTCATTTTTATTGCTTTTAGCACGTTGATTAAATTGTTTTTTTCAATCAATATCTAGTGGTATAACCTATATATATATATATATGTAAAATTATAGTATTTTATGTTTTATTTGTCGTTTAATGTATAATAATTAATCATTGTTAAATTATATAATTTTTAACCTATGTTTTTAATTATCATTTTGATAATTTAACATGGTTAAATATGGACTATATTATATATTATTTACTAAAAAAAGTAAATAAATACGTATCGTTACCATTGGTAACTTATCATGGGTTTTATTGAAACCTTTTATTTCTTACCTAACATTCGAATATAAAAAAACCCAGCACAGGGGGGTCGCGGCACAGTGGTGACGTGGCATAGTTGGATCAAGTATAATGATATCTGACAGTGATTAAAATCACTATAAAAAAAAAACGCTTCGATGCAAATCTTTAGATAGTGTTTAATTTTAAAAAA
>NW_026099576.1:19418225-19672544 GCF_025091365.1 Daktulosphaira vitifoliae
TGAAAAAGTTGTCATTTTAAATCCCCCCTTGTGGGCAGGTTAAGGGTTAAATTTATGAAAAAAATATACCAAATGAAAGGTAATGATATTATGCATCTATATAAAAAAGAATTATATTGATATGTTTATTTTTGAAAATGTTATGGCAGTTTTTAGTAAAAAAAATTTCGAAAATTTCGAAAATTAGCGATTTTTAAATTTGTAATTTTTTTGGAGGTTTCCCCCTTTTACGGGGAACGAGGGAATTTTTTTCAATTTTTAAGGGTAATGTCTTCGACTAGATACGATTTGTGATCTTTTGACGTATCATTGAAAGAAATCGGTTCGGCGAGAGCTGAGAAAAAGTGGTAACAGACACAAAAAAAAAAAAAAAAAAAAACACATCTTAGTAAAACCAATACCTTCTCAGCTTCGCATCGAAGCTAAAAATTACTACTTTAAAATACTTCAACAAAGACGATGAGAATTTTAGAAATTTTGGCTTATGAATAATGAGTAATTATGAAATGAAATTTAGTAGTATATTTGTATTATTCAAGTTAAAAATTTAAAAACTACATAAAACATATAATAATTACCTTTTTTAAGCTATAATTTATTTATTTATTTAAGCTTCAGGTTTTTAAATTATTTAACCTATGCCGGTAGAAACGCGAAATATTTACATTTCAAGAACTATCGGCTTTTAGTAAATTCAACAAAATTAAAATTTATTTATTCTAATTGAAATATCTTAAAAGTTTTACACAAAAAGTTATAGTACTTGATCTAAATTTAAATTAAAAATTCTATCATAAATTGGTAAACCAAACTATATTATTTTTAATTATACTATTTAATAGTTTGTATGATCTAATTTGAAGTAAGATAGTGCAAAATTTCGTACGATGTAAATTTTTATTATTTTTAATAATCCCTATTGACAGCTATTGACTAGGCTTAGTAAATGTTTTTTTAATGGAATAATAATCAGTAATTGAATATTATTATTTCATGAATAATTGAGAAGCATGTGTAAGAATAAAGTGCTATGTAACAGTTTTTCAAATTTAGTTTATTTTTTGGAATGCTATTATATAAAAATTTTATACTGTGTGATTTATTAAGTATATTTTTTTCATAAAAATGTACAGATTTAAAGTTTATCTATTTTTTATGAACCATAGAAAAAATATAAAGTTTATTGCAAGGAAAAATTATTTTTAAGAGTAGATTATAGGAGTAACTTACGATAGTTAAATCAGAAACTATTATTATTTTTTTACTGTTAAATGGAGAATGGTCTAAATAAAATATTGACTGGTTAATACCCACTTTGTAATATTACTTTTTTAGATATTAAGATTTAAAATTTTAGAAAAATGATGAGCGAGGCAGTAGGGCGTAATCAGGATTTCACGAGGGGCCATTTAAAAAAGTCGACAAAATATTATATTTTATACCATGTTTTTTTTTGCTCATTAATTCGTTTTAAAGATGAATATGTCAGTGGGGCATCATATTGACACTTCCTTGGTTATGCCACTAGAGCGGGGTAATGTTAGTGATATTCTAATTTTACTATAACACACAGAAAATAATTCTTTCACTTGTTCACCCATAACGAAAAATTAAAAAAATGAATACTACAAAACTGGTTATTGACATGCCAAATTTTATTTAGACTTTTTTCCATGTAATTTAAAAAAAAATAATTATAATTTAATTTTTGAAAGTTACCCTTAAAAACTACCATATTTTTATTTTTTACAATAAACTTGATATTTAATATGGTTTACAAAAATAAATCAAATTTTAATATATACATTTTTATGAAAAAATGGTATGTAGTTTTCTAAATAACTCGCTCGTATTAAATGTTATTACACAGTTCTACTCGGCTATCGTTCAATTAATTATTTTTTTCTAATACTATAAAATTTACGAATTACATAGCTTATATTTCCATTTTACTTGTACACAGGCAGAGATATCACAATGGATTAGTAGTAAGCATAATATGGGAATGGCGTACAACCGTACTATTTGGAAAAAAATTGTTGATTGTGCTGATACTTTTTGTAAATATGATGATTATAATTGGGACTGGAGTTTACAAAGTGTGTCTAACAATTGTCTCAGCCATGAGTTTACAACTTTTGTACTTAAAGCTCCTCGAGTATTTCATATTGGTGAATGGTAATTATTTAACTATTTGAATTAGAATTATTAACACATAATTTACTCACTCTATTTTAGTGGTGTGCACCATAAAAAAAGTTGTTTTGATATGGCATTGATAGCAAAAGTTCAAAAATTGCTCAATTCAGTTACTAAATATTTGTATCCAGATAAGTTAGAAGTGGCATATGCTCCAGTTAAAAAGAAGGTGTTGCGTAAAGGAAATGGTGGTTGGGGTGATATCCGTGATCATGAATTATGTTTACGTATTGTAGATCGTAAAACTTAAAACTCAGTCTTATGTACCAAATAAACAAGACCAAGTTCCTATATACTTAAGGATTTTAAAAATTCCTGAACTAATTAAATTATTTTTAATTATATAATTTGTTAATTTTGGTAATACTTTATTTTATTTTTTGTAAATATTTATGTTGCTATGATCAGGCTCAATGGTTTTCTGTAATATAATTTTTAAATTAAATCATAATTCTTGGCCACTAAAATTGATTAAAATAATGGTTTAATAAAGTATGCATGCAAAAAAATATGGTATTTTAAGCATTATAAAACTAAAGATTTTTTAATTTTAATTTAATTAAAAAATAATAACGATAACAATATCTTCTAAAATATCTTTAATAAGTATGAAAATATTTTCAGTTCTGTTTTAAATTTTGAAGTTGTAGAAATAATAATTTTAATAGTTTTTTTAAGATAAATGTAAATAGTAATAAAGGTACTTATTATATACAGCATAATCCACTTTAATCTAGTCTAGCTTAAGTCAATGTTGAATCAGTAAGGAGTACAACATTTTTATTCCCACCAAAACAAAGAAGATTTTATTGAATAGTCATTATGTTAAGGTTATCTTATTTAATTTTAATTAAAAAGTTATATATAATATAATGTATCAAATTAATTATTCAGCAATATTCTATACTTGTTTGGCACACATCTTTGAGGTTTGATTATTTCTTCAATATTTCTATTTTTTACAAGACTGAATATAATTTTTGATTTGTTATTTTTTTAAATAAAATTCTCAGATATTATATAATTCTCTGAATCACTATATTTAAATACTTTTTGCTATACAATGATAAATGATCCTTTTAAATCAATATTCACTATGATTATTAAGGGAAAATAAATGTTTTTTAACTGTTAAATATAAAATAATTAATTTTATACAAGTTTATTTAGCAAAAATGTCAATTATATTGAAACAATTCGAATATTGAAAGAGTATTTTAATTATTTTTGATATGTTTAATTTTTTTATTCAATCAAGCTTTAATTTATATTCTATACTTATTAAAAATTGGTATAGAAGTTTTTAAATTTTACTCAAAAATTTTTTATATTAATAATAGTGATTTCATGGAATTAGAGTACTTACCCTTATTATTATTTTATTATAAGCACATAAAAAATATAAAATTATATATATATATCATTTACGTTGTATTCAACTTAACAATATTTGTTGTAATTTATTCTCTGTGGTTAAAATGTTTAACAGTCAAATATAAAAATCTTAGGAAATTTTATCAATAATTATTTTATTTTATTTCATTAAACAGGTTTATATTAAAATTGATTTGTTAGCCATTATAAATCATAATATTAATTGTTAATAATATTTTATAATAATTACTCAAGTAATAATTTTCTATTGTGCCATATGTGTATATATGTTTCATAGTACACAATAAAATATTTAGTAAACAATCAATTTAGCTAAAAATGGTATATATTTGTTTAATTTAAAATAATAGAAATAACAGTATATAATTGCTACATCAAAACAATAATTAATTATAATGTTTGTGTACATGTATATAATATAATTAGTCAAGTTATAAATTTTAATTTATTATGATATTAGTTGGCTGTAAATGTATCAATATACTAAAAAAAATTTATATGTGCATTTCAATTTAGTTTTATATGCTGTAAAAAAATAAATAATGAATGAGTGTGATAATATTTGTTAAGCTTTATAAAAATATATATATATTATTAAAATAAACTTATAATTATCAAAAATTTTGTTCAATTGTTGTAATAGAAAAATTGAAGTATTCAATTGTAAGTAAATTATATATATAATTTTTCTAGTAGACCTATGAATTTTCTCTAATTTTTATAACCCCATTAATATCTGTCAATGATGTATATTTAAAAAATACGATAAAAAATTATGCAAAACCCATTGTGTTAAAATAAGAGTATAAATTAATATCAAAAATTTTTAGCAATAATCCATGTAATTTTACGGGATATTTCCACTTTATTAATCAGTTCTATAACATAATTTCTTTGCAGAAATTATGTTAAGGGTTGACTTACTAATAATAACAATAATTTTGATATAACAATTTTTTCTGCAGCTCTTTATTAATTAATTGTTTAAACATTAAAAATAATAAAGAGAAAAATGTAATCATTATAAGAATGTATTATGTAAAGAAAAATAATAAATATTAACAAAATATAAACTCTATAATACAATTATACATCAATACTGTTTGTTATTAAAATAAAAGTAACTATTTTAAAAAGTATCACTAACTTAATTAAGATTAAATTAATATTATTTGGTCGTTTTTTATGTCTATATTGAAAATATATTACATTTTGCATTACATACATTCAAAAATAGTAGATCTATTCTACACTACTGTAAGTAGCAATTGTTTTTATCACAGATAGCGTTTTTTGATACACAAAAGATAATCTGAAAATAATTAAAAATTATTAACTGAAAAACTTTTAAACAAATTTAATAAAACTATGAATTTTACATGAGCAAATTATTTATTAGTTTACGTACACACAAGAATTATAATAGAAAAAAAATTATACTCTAACAACTTTTTCAAAACATTTATTGGCATACAATACATCCTATGTAATTTTAATAAAATAATTTAATCATATAGTAGTAATTCCACACAATTTACAATAAGAAGTAACTTATGAGAGATTTAATTTTTCTATATAATAATGTTTCAATGCAAAGTGGGGCAAGTTAATGAAAATAATTAACTCAAGTTAAGTTCTAATATCGAAATTAAAATAATGCTTGAAACATTGAATCATCAAAAACAAGTTGATAGACGAAAATAATTTGATGTAAAATTTATCCATGACCTTCTATTAATAATAATTATTCTGATTTAATAATTCAAATAGAATTGAATGATCTTATCATTACTCTAAGAAGTCTTATTCATTGTTTAATTAAAGTTACTAAGCCCATTACTTTGAAAATAGTCAACCAAAATAAAATTTTCTATTTTTTTAAATAATTAAGTCTATAGTAATTATAAAAATAAACTTCCTGAATTATTAATTCATTAAAAAATAACTAATAATGTATGTTAACAGTCGCTAAAAATTAAATTCTAATTAACAACAATTTACTTAAAAAATTGAATTTTTAAGAACCAGCTACTGTCAAATTTTATTTTTTTTAATGCATAAAACATTAAATAAATCTTCTTTTTCTTCCTCCTCTAAATCCCAACTACTTGGGGTCGGCCACCCTTATCCTAAACTTCCACTTGACATCAATCGCCCACATCATTTACGCTTATATCAGCTGTCCTCAAATCGCATTCAATAGCATCCCTCCATCTCTTTTTTGCCTTTTCGCTACCTCTACTTCTCTAAACATTTATTTCCATAACTATTTTTACAGTTTCCAATTTCTCTCTCCTCATAACATGACTAAACCATTTAAGTCTATTTTCTCTCATCTCATCCATGATTGATGCTACACCTATACTCCCTCTTATATGTTTGTTCCTTATCCTATCTTTTCTAGTCACTCCACTCATCCATCTAAGCATTCTCATCTCTGCTACACTCATACTCTGCTCTACTTTCTTGTTAACCGAACATCACTATAAACCATACATCATTACTCATCTCACTACAGTCTTATAGAACTTACTTTTTAGCTTTATTAGAATTCTTATATCGCATAACACACCAGACGCTTCCCTCCACTTCAACCACCCTCACTTAATCCTGTGTCTGACATCCTCGTCAATATCACCATTTTTTTGTACAACTGATCCTAAATACTTAAAACTTTCCACCTCGCCTATAGTCACTGACCTCCGTATTTCTTCAAGAGTTGATTTCCACACTTCTAGACTTTGATTAATTTCCTCTCTATTTTTTCCTATTAACACTATATCGTCAGCAAACAACATGCACCATGGCACCTCTCCTTGTATTTCTCTAGTAATTTCATCCGTCACTATAGAAAATAAGTAAGGGCTTAAAGCAGAACGTTGGTGCACTCTTACTCTTACCCTAAAAACTTCTGTTACTCCTTCTACACTTTTTACCCTAGTACAAGTGCCATATATATTCTCTATTATATTAATGTACCTTTTCGGAACTCGTTTTTTCATTAATGCCCACTTTAAAACTTCTTGGTACTCTATCATACGCTTTCTCCAAATCTATAAATACTATACACAGCTTTTTCTTTTTTTCCCTAAACTTTTCTATTAGCTGCATCGCACAAAATAATGGCTCCATTGTACACTTACCAGGAATAGATCCAAACTGGTTTTTAGATACCGATGTCTCATTTCTTATTCTCTTATCTATTATCTTTTCCCGAATTTTCATACTATGGCTCATAAGCTTTATGCCTCTATAATTTCTACACTCTTGTGTGTCATCTTTACCTTTAAATATCGGCACCACAATACTATCCCTCCATTCATTTGGAATTTTCCCTTCTAATAAGATTTTATTTAAAAGTTCCTTCTTCAACCACCTTATGCCAACATCACCTAATATTTTCCATACTTCTACTGGCACTTCATCTGGTCCTACTGCTTTATTCTTTTTCATTGATGCCACAATCTCCTATACCTCTTTCTCACTAATTAAATCTACCAGTCCTTCATTCCACGAGAAATCCTCTAATGTCTCTTTTGGGTACTCATCATTCAGTAATTTTTCAAAATACTATTTCCACCTTTTTCATATCATTACACGATAGCACCCTATTATCAACACTTTTTATACACCTTTTAAAGTGATAATCTTTAGACCTTTTCTCTCTTACTTTTGCAAGTCTATAGATTTCTTTTCTGCCTTCACTTGTTCCTAGCCTGTCATAAAATTCATCATACTTTTTACATACATATTTTAACTAATTAACTGAAAAAAGCTAAATTATTTCAACAAAAAATTAAATTAGTTAAGTTAAAAAGTTTATTAGAAAAATTAACTTTTTAACTTAACTTTAACTTATTAACTAGTTAATGTTCACCATTGATTCAATGAAGTAAGCATATTGGAGATAGTATCATAATAATTTTTTTTTCTTTTTGAGTTCAGTAATAACAAAGCCCTAAAATCATAAATTTGGCAAATATTTTCATGTCCAAAACAATAAATAAATAAATTGTTTTTGTATTTTTTCCATAACAAGTGTTTTATGTTTCATTTTGGTTATTCCCACATCACATTACACAAGTAATCATTACATGAATATATTTTTTTATTGGGTGCAGAATTTATGAAAAAAATTAGAAATTAATATTTTTAATTAACATTATTAATCTCAATTTTTATTTTTCATAATAATTGTATACTTACTTAGATTCGGCTTTGCAAATAGACATATGGTTTAATGGCAATTCATAAAGCTCACCAACTGATGGATCTAAAAATTATTTAATAAACAAAAAATTATAAGAATATTAATCCTGCTATATATGTCTAATTTTAATTTAGTATAAAATTAATAGTAATAAATTGTTGAATTATTCAAAATTTAATTGTAAACACAATTTAAAACACAATTCTAAGGACACGGTGAATATAAAATATTTGCGCTAAGTCCAGATTTTTAAATAGCTATTTTATTTAAGAAACGTAATAATCACAAAGTCAAAAAGGTAATATCAAAATATAACACAAAACAAAATTAAATCGTACAAAGACACTCGCGTCCAACTTCCTGATACATAACTCAATGTTTCTTCGACAAAACGTCCAGTCTCGTCCAGCTCCCCTATACTTTTCATGTTTTCCTTTTATATTCTTTTATCCACCATTATTAATTTGCTTACCCTGCATTTCCCTTTTATATGGAATAATTACATTGCTTAAGAGTTCAAAAATTGCTTACTACTATTGTAAAGCTTATATTATACAAAAATCGACGTAATTCTCAATACTTCCTCAGCTATTTACTACAGGTACTACAAAAACATAACTTTTTTTCATGTAAATTGAAAAAATGCAATTCTAAAATATTCTCAAAATTAAATATTTTTTGGTAGTATTATATGAAATTATGTTATATAAATACAAAAAATGTAATTTAAAATTATTCAGCTTTATGTTTAGGTTGTTATATTCACATTTATTAGAAAAAACTGACTAATATTTGAAAAATTGTCTTTGTCTACACTAATTGGGTTTACTTATTAATATACAAATAAAATTGATCCAGTTTTTAAGACAGAAAAAGTATTAAAGTGAAAAGTTGTTAGTAAAGTGATTTGTAATGACATTCACAATTTATATTTAATATTTAAAGCTATACATAACATAAAACTATATACATTCAGTAATACAATGTATATTATTTTTGCCTAACAAAAAATATGAGTTAATTTCTGTCAATTATAATTAAAAATAAAATGCACCATCATTGAACATAAAATATTCAATAATTTAATACTATAATTATTTAATTATGAGATTAAAAGTATCTAATACTTACCAGCTGCTTTTATAGGAACACACAATATAGGTACTTTTAAAGCAGTAAACTCAGTTGGAAGGCTTTCAGCAAAAGTTACAATTTTCATTGGATTTTCTCGTAAGCAATCAAGGAACTCATTATGAAGCGAGAGTAGCTTTGGAGAATCTAAAATTTAAAAATCTTATTTAAAATTTATTATAAAAATTAATTAAAATAAAAAAAAATTATTCAAACCTGTTCTTAATTCATCAACTTCAACTGATGGCCACAAAAAGAACCTATAGGCACTATTAAGAGTTGCTAAAGGTGAACCATGATGTGGTGTGCTAAAAAAAAATACTGAACGTGTTTTTTCAAAAATTTTCCTTACATCAGGATTTGTGCTATTCCTTGCTAAAAAATTGTTTTAATAACAGCACAAGTAGAAATATTTAATTTTCTATTATTACGAATAACATGTAAATTAATAATTATTACTCTAACATTTATTTAAAAATTAAAATTACCTGTAACCAACATTTTTTTCACTAAAAGTCCCCCCATTGAATGTGCTAGAAAAATAACAGGCCTATCTCCAACACCAATAGCCAAAAGTTGTTCCATTAACTTTTCTGTTCGCCCCTCAAGTGTTCGTTGACTATTAGTTAAAATATATTCAAATACAATTTAATGTATTGTATTAGATGTAAAATATATTATATTTTACATTTATCAATAAATAAATGACACAAATTTAGAAGGAACATATTACTTTTTAGATTTTAAAGGACATGAAGGTAGCCATTCAGATAAAGTTGAACTATAATCAACACCAATTACGCGTAGTCCATCAACATCAGTAGGTAGCCAATCAGATGGCCAACATTGGCTTAAATTATCATTCAATGCATTTTTTCTAACACTAGTAATTTGCCTAAGTAAAATATTCATTCACTTAAAAGAGTAAAACAGTTAATTTAAAAAATAATAATATACCCACCCATCTAAAGTATAGAGCTCATTTCCTTTTATATTATCAGAAATTGGCAAATCTTTTAATATAAATTCAAAATTGTTACCAATTTCATCCCATTCTTGATCTTTGACTTCAGAATAGTTTTCTAAGTAATCTTGCATTGCCTCTCCAACAGGTTTTTTAAAAAAAGAGAGATCATTTGAAGTTTTATTAATATCTGATTAAAAATAAATTTTAATTAATTTATATTTGAACCTATACAAAATCTATTAAAATATTTTCAAACAGTACACTACTAGGTAAAAATTAAATAAGTTTTTATTTACACACCAAAAATACCAATTGGTTGATTAATGTTTATATCTCTTGCACGCCATGAGAAACTAACACCACCCAGAAGACCATGTACAAGAATTACATCTATTTTTGCATCTTGCTGACAGCGATTTTTAGGATGTAACAACACTGTTTGTTTACCATAAACATTATTTCCATTTACATAATCTCTCTTATCTAAATTTAATAATGTTCTATTAGCCCATGATTGAATTCTAAAATTACTATGATTTTTCCATTCGTAAAGCACACTGATCCATCCTGTAAAAGATATACAAATAACTTTTATACATATAAAATAGTAAAAACATGCAACTATGCAAAGCATTATTACATAATCATCTTAATATATAAATAAAAATATATTTTTGAAAAATTTATAAGAATGTTACAATTTAAATTAATTTAAGTACTATATGATTCTTGAAAAGTTATTAGCAATGGTGAAAATGTTTATAATATTTTCCTGTGAGAAAATTCATTAAAAAAAAATCTCAGCACAGAGGGGACGTAGTATAATTGGATCTAGTATAGAAGTTATTTGATATTGATTAAAATCACTATCATAAAAAACGATATGATGCAAATCTGTAGATAGTGTTTACTTTTTAGAAGGAACTATTGAATTATTCCAAAAGCAACATCAACTAGTATTTCCTTATTTATATTCTGATTACAAGTTTTATGATTTAGAAGTAGTAAATTTAGTATTAAATTGATATTTAATCATTTCACATTACAATTTTTACGGAGAAATTATAAAAAGTTATTTAGTTGTTGAATACAGAATGATTCTTTTAACATTATACACTCAATTTTTCTTAAAACAATAATATTACGAAAATTATTTATAGTATTTTTTATTTTATATATTTCTCGATTATTAAGTTTATTTGAAATTCATCTTTTATGCATTGTAAGGGCGTCAAATTCATTTTTTAAACATAAATGTTTAAATAGGTTCTAAAATAAAAAATAATCTAATTAAGAAAATGACAGATTGATAACAGCTTTTGACTCATTACTTTAAAAAATATAAATTTTTAAAATATAGAGTAGAGACCAAGTGTGTTATTTTATTTTTATTATTCTAAAGTACTATTTCAAAAGCTGTTATCAACCAGTAATTTTCTTAACTAGATAATTCTTATTTTATAAGCTAGATAAATAAGTATATTGCCATATAAAAAAATTAAGTTCACAACTTATTATTTATAAAGGATAAATTTAAAGAAATATTATAATTTATAAATTAAGAAGTATATGAAACTAAAGTATTTATTATATGTTATATAGAGTACTCCATCCTACCGAATTGTATAACTGTACCATTTGTCCTAAAAAGTAAACATAAATAACTAAAAAAAAATTGAAATTATTTCGTTTTCCATTGAACCAATTCTTTTCAACGATAGGTCAAAAGATCACAAATTATATCTAGTTGAAGACATTATACTCAAAAATTGAAAAAAATCCCTCGTTCCCGGTAAATGGGGTAAATTCCCAAGAAAATTACGATTTTGAAAATCGGTAAATTTTGATATTTTTTTGACTTTTTTACTTAAAACTAACATAAATTTAAAAAAAATGAACGAAACAAGAAAAAAATTGCTTAGTACATAACTTAAGTATTTCCTTTTTATTTAATAATATTCTTCTTAGAAATTGGACTTTTTAACTGACACAGGAAGTGATTCCAAATATCAACTTTTACATGAAGAATTAACTTTTTCAACTTAACTTTTGATAATATCGCGGAAATCCTAACACCCTTATATACACATATATTTATATTAAATTAAAGCTTATATAATATACTTTATTAAAAAAAAACTATATTTAAAAACATACTATTTTTGTGTTAAAATTTTCAATTTTATATTTTTAACTTTATATTGCTATAACTTTTTGAAAAATATTTAGATCAATTAAATTTTATTTTTTATAAAAACTTTACAAATCCCTTGCATCCAACATTCTTCTTTCGATAATCTGAAACCTTCCCCTAATACAGGAGGCGTTCAAAATTTAAAACACGCATATATAAATTAGAACTTTTTCAGCTAAACTATTGAAAATGTTCTGAAAATCTTGTCTAAAATACTAAAATTGTAGAAAAAAGTATGATTTTTATGTGTTAATTGCAAAATTCAGAAATGTTCATAAATCGTGTCTACCAAAACTTATTTAAAAGTATTTTTAAAGCATTAGTGTATTAAAAAAGGATATTGACCAATTTTTTAGATTATTATTAATTAGTAAAAACGACTATTTGCATATAAAAATTGATTTTAGTTTTTAAAATTTGGATTCAAAATATCATTTTTATTATTATGTTTATCATATTATTTTTTTTTTATTACATGCTTTGAAAACAATGGCCATTAGCGAATAAATTTTTACATAAGTAAATAGATCTATATAAAAATTAATAATTTATTATTGAAAAATTAAAACTATATTAATAATTGTTTTAAAAAATCTATATATTTTAAAAATTTAATAAGTTTAATTTTATTTTCTGTGTGTGGTCCGAAGCTTTCAGCTAGATGATGATTTATTTTGAACAGTTTTCCGGTCTCTTCGTATTTTCTGCAATCTTTAAAAATCGAGATAGTTTGATCGATAAAGGTGTACAACAAATTGAAGCTTCCCCTCTCTACATTAAAAAACTATGAGATAGTCGTATATGTCCTATAAGGATTCTATTAATTTTATTTTAATTATGAATACTAGTGGAAGAGTTTCTGGACCATTTAATTGTAATACTCTCTATTTCATTGAGATTATTTGAATTTTCTCAAATTGTTTTGTCAATTTTGTATGGTGTTGTATTTTATCAATTTTTTTATATCTAGTACGTCATGGCCTCTATATTGTTTGCTCTTGTGTGTTTCTATAGCGTTTTTTACAAATTCATAAGCTATTTTGTTACCTTTTATCCCGACATGACCGGGTACCCAAACTATTGTTATATTGTTTTCTTTTTTTTTTTTTAGCTTTTTCTATTTGCTTGATTATTTTTTTCTTAATGTCGTCTGAGTTAAAAATGTTTTGTAAATTTATTAGTATTTAGTATGATAGACTTGTTATTTTCTGTGCTATTAATAATGTCAATTGCCGTTGAAATAGCTATAGCTTCAATATATTGAACATTTTTTTAGTAATTTATACATGTATTTTAATTCGTTTTTTACTATAGCAAATCCTACTCCTTTTACGAAGCGTCTGTGTATATTATTTTTTGGTAGTTTTTATATTTATCCTTCATATTATTGAAATTATTTCTCTATATTTCTGGTTGTGTGTGCTGTTTAATTATAGAATGCAATAGAATGTTTATTGAAATGTTGTTTTTCCGAGGAGCTTTTTCGCTGAATACCGTTTTAATTTGCAAGTTTATTGAGTAACAGGATCTGTTTTGATATATATTTGTCAGGAACTTTATGGATTCGCGTGCATATAATATAGCTATTTTGATTTATTTTATATTAGGCGCAGGTCACCTGAAATGTTGTAGAAACTACTTTTGAATGCATCGACTACTATTCTCATTCCCGAGTTGTTTATGCTGTGTATGAGATACAAAGTGAAATAGAGGCTGTTCTAAAAACTATAGACCCATATTGTAGCTTTGATTGTATAATTTCTTTATGTATTTTTATAAGAGATTCAGACTCACTACCCTATTATGTGTGTGCTAGCATTTTGATTTTAAAGGGATATATATTAAGTACTTACAAAAAAAAAATGTATTGATCCATATATTTTTAACAAAATTATGACTATTTATTAGAAAAATAAAATATAAAATAAAAAATTTCAACACAAGCATGTTTTTTAACAACAGTAACAAATAATATGGAACATAAGGTGTCAGGACAATTTTTTTTAACTTATAGTACACAACATAAAATTAGATTTAATATATATTTAAGGGTGGCTAACCCCAAGTAGTTGAGATTAAGGCGAGGAAAAAGAAGAAGAATATATGTTTAAGGGTCATAGTATTTCCGGAATATTTTCAAAAGTTAAGTTGATAGTTTAGTTATATGTGTATAACAATTTTTAAAACACCTTTTGACCACAAAAAAAAAATAATTTTTTTTTCTTTTTAATAAGTTATTTATAAAATAATAATTAAGTACTTATGGCTAATGTTATTTAAAATTAAATATAAATAAATTATTCAAGTCTAATATTGTTAGATTATATAATTTTGAGACATTAATAAATTATTGTTAATTAGATTCAGTTAGATTATGTTACTCGAGTTTTCTAGTTTTAAACATAATACTGATAAATATTTTTATAATTGAAAGAAAAAAACCTTATAACAATTATTATTGTTCAATCAATGATTCAAAAACCATTTGAAAAACTCACTATTTATATGTAAATACTAAAATGTTTAAACATATTATAGAAACTTACCAGTCAAAAAAATATCTTGAAGATGACTTTGATATAATGATACTGTTGACAGTAATTGACTGATTTGTTCAGCTATTTTTTGATCATTTTTGAATTCCTGATATACTGCCATTAGAATATGTAGACCTCCTTGTTTTATCATATCTACACAAATTTTATGACTCATTTATGAAGACAATACGTGAAAATTGTTGACATATTATGTTCCACTAATAATATATCAAAATGTTTACAAATACCTTATAGAATTGTAAAATTTTCTATTCAAAATAATTCTAAGACTAACTCATTTTAAGTTTTCTACCTTAAGTAGAAATTTAAGCCAAGTAAAAAATTTCAGTAATATTACATAGTAATATTATTTTTGTTTAAATTGTTATAATTTTTGTAAAAAAAGATTAAAATAGTAAAAAAATGTATTAATACTTAGAGATTTTTAGTTAAGCTGCTGAATGAAGAAATATTTATATAAAAAAGTGCTCACCATTTATATTTGTTTCGTTACTACAATGATGACGAAGAGCACTAACACTTAATTGAAATATATTATCTTTGTTAACATGCATACTTCTAAAATCAGGAGTTACATCTTCTGGATGAAAATATTCATGTGTATGATCCTACAAAAAAGAAAAATAGTAAATCAATAGAATTATGATTTATAACTACAAAAGAAATTCTGAAATTTTAATTTAATTTACCTTAAATGCAAAAGCAACAAAATAAGATAAACATTTGTGCTCACTTAATCCGTTTAATTTAATCAATAAATTTCGAATTTCATTTAATGTTTCCTGAATTAAAATTAGAAAAATTATTTAAATATATTCATATTTTATAATATTATTAGAAATATAGTTTTTATTACATCTCTAGACCATTTAGATTTTTTTGGAGGTAAGAAAAAATTAGGATTCACATTGGATGTTCTAGCAAATCCAACCATCGTATGAGCATTACTCATTTGAGCTATTTGATAACAATCAGATCCTATATTTTGAATGGATATTAAATATAATAATATGATTACACTGTAATTATATAGTAATATTACTTTTAAGATGAGCCATTGTAGCTAAATGATGATTTGCTACAATAGAAATTTTTTTATTAGTACTATTATTGGATAACTCCAGAAGTTTAACTGCTTTTTTGTACTTTATATCATTCCATAACTGGAGAATATACACTAATGGATTTGTTGGTTTTAATATACTATTACTATCAATAATCTGGTATTCATCAAACTCTAAAAATTAAATGACTTAAATTATACATACAAAAAATGAACAATTATATACTTACCAGTAAATGTCGCTTTATTTAAAAAAATATATTGAGGTCTTCTATTATTATTCAGCAAAAGAGGATCTTTCTGGACAATATTTTTAATCACATTATAAGTCTGTTGAATTTCATAAATAAACCACCCAAAACTCCCAGTAACAACACATAATGAAATGCATTCAGTTAATAGTTTTAATCGACTTTGATTTTTATGTACATGTATTTTAAAAGTAATTAAAGCACTATAAAATTTGTCAACAAGCTTTAATCTATACATTGTTTAATCCTTTCTTGAAACTCTCAATTTAAAAAGTATACTGAATTACTGATTGATTTATTACTACAAAAAACTTTAATGCAAATACTAGTTGTTGATAGAAAAGATAAATCAACACATTAATTTTAAACATCATAAAAACAACTTTTGATTTGTAGTATGTGTTCATACGATCTAAGCGACGTTTTTTATATGGTTATAACCTATTGTTAGATAGCTTGCAAAATATCCAACGTATTGAATATTATTAATAGATACTAGTTTTTCATATAATGACATAATGTCTTAAGTTAAAGTTCATTAACAAATTTCATTTCTGCACTTTAATTACACTATGACGTATAGATAATGTCATATCAATGTTGTCTTATCAATGTTGTTTATATTTGAATGAGATAAACGGCATTTGTTATGATACTACAGGAAATAGCAAACAAAATTATTCTTAATATTGACCCGTTCCCAAATGAAGGGTAATTATTATAAAAAAATGATATGGTAAGGAAAAATTAAATTTAGTCCAAAAAGATGACCACTCTACACTTTGATTTCTTGGTGTTTGAAAAATTATTCATATTAATATACTGCACATAATACATTCTGCATGTTACTTATTTTTTTAATTATAATATATTTATTGATTATTCGTACGTAACATAATAATCAAACGTAAATATTTGTTATATAAGGATTTTGTTATTATTTAGTCATTTTGCGAAATTTTAATTGTCTATTTGAAATAGACTCAAAAATAGCTTTAAAAAAGTATATTTTAGTATTTGATGAAAATTCCTTATAGACCAATAAATGTATTTATAAGAAACAAACGACTTTTTTTTTTTAAGTATTGCATAAAGCACTTTAACTTTTATGCTAATGTTTGCCATAGAAGTAATATCTAATTTATAATTTTTTATAATTTCTCTATAAAAATTACAATACTAAATTATTAAATATCAATTTCATACTTTATTTAATTGTTATAATAAATTCATAAATTATACTTTTTAATCTAAGAACTAATAATCAGGATATAAATAAAGAAATAAGAGTTCATTTTGCTTTTTGAATAATTCGTTTAATTTTAAAAAATTTATCAATATCGATAGATTTGCATCGAAGCGTTTTTTATGATAGTAATTTTAATCACTGTTAGATATCTTTTATTTTTTTTTTACCATACATCTATTGATATTTATTATATAAAATATGTTATTCAAAAGAATCTTTAATTAGTGACAATATATTGATCACGAATTAGAAATAATATAGAATATTATTAAAATACATTATTTCTTAAGTTTTAACTTTATAACACATAATTTTTATTAATGAAAATAATTAATAATAATATAAAGTAATAATAAATTAAAATGAAACATTAACTGAAGAAATAATACAAACTGCTTATATTGTACTGTTATTTCATATATAAGGATAGTAAAAATTATAAGAATCTATCTGTAACTGTATACAGTCTTCTAAACCAAGATGATCATCTTTTAAACAATAATAGCACCTGTAGATAAAAAAACACTATTAATTTGATTATTTTTGTATTAAACCATCTTATATTACTTTTGGACATAAGGGTCTCCAATTATTTCTACATCATAGGCCCATTTGGGCTCTGAATCATCAACAACAAATTTCACTTTTTGTGGATATTTAAGTCGTCGATCAAAACATAAATTTAAATCTTCCTGAAAAAAAAATAATATTAAACGTTGGGATGTATTTCATCGATAGTGTTCGCTTATGTACCTACATGTGTATCTCGATATTTTTAATTATTCTGAGGAAAACAAAAATACACTATTTTATATAGAATTTTTTTTATTATTTAATATTCCCCGAAAAATATTCAAGATTTATTAATAATAAAAACCTTAAATATTTCAATGTTAAAATAATTTTATTAGAATAAATAAAATATTATAAATATATATATAAAACCAAAATAAAATGTCAAAATGTTGATTACCCAGTTTTGTCATATTATAGTGAAGACGATAAAATAATATGCTTACTCTATAGAACTTATAACATTGCCCATTATCTGTAGTTATCGTGCCAGAATTATTCTTTTTTCCGAAGAAGCATATAGTACCTTTTTTAAATCTACGTGTTTTAACTGGACGTAAGTAACACTCCATGTCTTCTAATTAATAACACATTAAATTGCAAAAATATTTATCTTAAAATGTTTAAGCTTTTATAAAAATGTATACAAAATTCAGTATTCAATGTATTACAATTTTAAANCAACATTTTTAAGCTTTTATAAAAATGTATACAAATTTAAGTATTAAATGTATTTCAATTTTAAATTCAAACAATTTTTAAAAAACTTATGGTACCCTCTTTTTGCTTACTCTTTTCCACAATGGCTGCTCCTTCAATATCTGTTATTTCAGGTTCTTCCATACCAACTTCGTGAACCTCTTTTTCAAACTTTTCACATCCCTCAGGAGTCTTGTTAAGGTTATTGTCAACAATATTTACCCTTTCATCAGACACATTTTCTAACGTAGTCGTTGTTTGAGTTCCTAAATCCTGAATATCATGTCTACTAACTGGACTTAAGTAACAGTCCGTGCTTTCTAATTGATAATACATGAAATTGCAAAAATATTTATCCACTGAACAATAATTAGTCTAATTATAGTGAATTAAAAAAAAAATCATTAATGAATTTTTTAATACCGAATATATAAATCTACGCTACATTTACATTTTCAAATAAATAGGTGTATTAATTCTACGTACGTGTGAAAACACTAGATATCGAGAGAAGTTTTTTGTCTATCGTGTTAAGCTAAATTTCATTAAAAAAATACCTGGGCTAGACTAAGCTAAGATACTATACCATTTATATTACGCTCCTTTGTGGAGAAACAACACGTAAAGGCCCTTGCCAACCGACGAAAGAATATTTTTACCGTCATTATAATTTGATTGTTTGCAAAAAATGTCAGTAATATTATATAGGCACAAAAAACTAGCTCTTCCCAACCAAAATTCAACAACAAACTAATATGTATTTGAAAATAAACATTAGTGTAATATCAAATAATCCATGGAAACTTGATTCAGTATCTTTATGATTTGAAGAAACTTTTAAATTAAGAAATGGTCAAACATAGAATTTTTAAAAAACGATGTTCGTAAAGAACAATTTATTTATTATTATTGTTTTGTACGAGGCAGCTAGTCCGTAGGACGGCTAGTTGTACACCGCACTAGAATGCCGTTTTACCTTAAGCCTGTTTAAATAGCTAATTATTGAAGCGGGAATGGGTCACCTAGGGGATGACGGCTAACGGTACATCCAATAAGTAACGAGAATAGACAATAATTAAACAACAAATAACCACATATATTAGAAATTCTTCAGAGAGCATCTTAAATTTAAGAGTTAACGGGGGCCCTTAAATACTAATGGCCGGCGAAAAGCGGCATAAACAAAATAGTGAAACTCCATTAAAACAAACAATAAATAACGTTAAAAAATAATATAAAACTCAAATGAAGTTGTTGGTAGTGATGAGTGGACTGTATGAGATCTTGTGGCATTGGTGTCGAACATCTGAGTATGACGAGTCAGAGTGAAGATCCAGGCACGTAATGGCAGATGAGAATAGACGGCGGAAAAGCGATTACGGCAATGAAGATATTTAGTGATGGTCAGGACCCAATCACTAGTGGCGTTTAAGGACACGACAACTTTGAGCACAAGAGTGCAATAAACAAATAAAAGAATAACGGTGTACAATGGCCGAACAATTTACCATTCAAGCGAAGGCGCTTGCTACAGAAGAGAATGACACATAAAACAAAAAGACTTACTGACTCACGACGATGAACTGTACACAGAACTGACACGAAGACCATTGATTTGCCGTGCTGGATGGGCAAGGGGTGAGTAGAGCAATACACTGGAGATCAGCTGCCACACGATATAATATAAATAACGATGTTTGTAACAACTGGTCTACTAGAACTTTGCTAAAGACGTTCTGTACCAAACAATTATAAAATTACATAAAAATGATATTTCTCTAACTTTGGAAAGTATTTAAATAATTAAAAATCTCATATTAATATATTATTAATAGCTATTTATACATAAAATATATCACACGAACTTGTAAAATATCACTTGTTTTAAAGAAGTTGATAAGAAAATTTCGGAAAATTTCGGAAAATTTTTTTTATACGAATATTTATTGAATGACTAAACAATTTTGAATAGTTATTGGCTTTTTTAAAAGTTACTGTTTAACATTTTACCTCATTATGATTAAATAAAGTTAAATAACGATGCAATTTTTATTTAGACTCTTATTTAATAACACACACTGTCTCTGAAACATTTTAAATAATTTTCATGTGTAATTCACTAAAAACTAAAATTTTTCTGGAATTAGTGAAAACACCACAGTATAATTAAATAGTGAAATATATAAAAAGTACTTAAATAAAAAAAAATTATATTGAGTATGTTACGACTTATAGCCATTGTGATAACGGACATCAAAGTTAATAAAAAAAAATACGATTTTTGTATAAAAATTCTTTCTTATATTTTTAACTTTATAATGCTATAACTTTTTGAAGAATGTATGGATCATTACAATTTTTTATAAAGTGATGAGGGAAAAATAAATCATCAGCACTAAATTCAACCGTTTCTCCGCCTACTTGATGATCTTCTTATAGTAAATATTTTACGCCTTAGTAACTAACAATTGTAGTTTTATATTTTTATACTTTATTAAAGTTTATAATATTATTTCGTTAATAGTTAAGCTCTGCTAATAATTATATTAAAAAATATAAGTCATAGTTAATATAACTTAAGTTCATCATATTTATGTTTGTAAATGCAATTCATAATTGAAGAAGAAAAATTACCATATATAATCAGAAGTAAATAAAAGGAAATTAGTTGTACGACAAAAGCAGTGACCATTGTTAGTCATTTATTTAACGCTAACTCTGTTAATGTTTGATTATTTTTATGTCTGGGATACAGACAGTAACATTTATTTTAGATTTTTAAATGTAACGAAAGTAATGATATCGTTCATGTGTAGGTTCATATAATAACGACGTTGAATAATTGTCAAATCTTGTACCAGTCATTAAAAAAAATGTATAATAAAATATAATAGTAATGTAATTTCTCTGGGCTAAAATTTAAAGAAGGGTTTTACTGATATTTATATAAAATATTAATTCAGTTACCAAAAAATAAATGTTTTGTATTTCCTTTCTTTTATTTTTTTATGAAAAAATACTAATTATGGAATTTTTTTGATGTTACAGTTCCGCCAACTTTGGATTACATTTAAAGTGTTGTATACTGTACATAGACAAGTAAAACTTGTTGGTTATTAAACACTGATATATATATACATATAAAGTGTATTCAGTAAGTAAGAAAACGGATTTTTATTGTTCTCATTGTTTATAACAAATGGCCTATTCCTTACTTACTGGACACTCTATATACTACAAAAGAAATTTTGTCCTTATCGATAGTAGTTGATAATTTGTTTTCAATACCTTTTTAAAAAATACATTCTTCCTAATTATTTTGATATAATATAAGTTTTTTGTCATGTAAAAATTTATTTTATTAATATTAACAAGTAATAATAAAAATAATATTTTTATACAACATATTTTGATCTCAGATCACTGCATCAGTCTATATCTATTCCAATGCATGAAAAAAAAATTTTAATAATAAAAAAAAATTTGTTTTAATTGCTAAATTAAAACGTTATTGAGAATTAGCTGCCACACCTGATCCTACATAGGCCACACCACCCGTATAATGTCAAATTAAGGCGCATTTGGAAATCTCACCCTGCAATGTGTGTGATTGCTACGGTTTTGTACAGAGAAAGATGTTATCTGTTATGTACCCAAAAATTGTGAGCTAATTTTATTGGGAAGGTTTATTTTTGCAATTCAAAAATATTAATTTCCATAAGATAACATTGTAATTTTTAATTTATTTTTGCTTTCCTGAATAATTACTAAAAGTTACCTATCAGCTTTTGGAAAATAACCACCGAACTTTACAGAAAGTTTAAAAAGCAAAACGTTATTCGGAAAAATAAAACTTNTCTATATCTATTCCAATGCATGAAAAAAAATTTTAATAATAAAAAAAAATTTGTTTTAATTGCTAAAATAAAACGTTATTGAGAATTAGCTGCCACACCTGATCCTACGTAGGCCACACCACCCGTATAATGTCAAATTAAGGCGCATTTGGAAATCTCACCCTGCAATGTGTGTGATGGCTACGGTTTTGTACAGAGAAAGATGTTATCTGTTATGTACCCAAAAATTGTGAGCTAATTTTATTGGGAAGGTTTATTTTTGCAATTCAAAAATATTAATTTCCATAAGATAACATTGTAATTTTTAATTTATTTTTGCTTTCCTGAATAATTACTAAAAGTTACCTATCAGCTTTTGGAAAATAACCACCGAACTTTACAGAAAGTTTAAAAAGCAAAACGTTATTCGGAAAAATAAAACTTTTTTTGTGAAATGTTCAGGCATTTGGATCTCTGGCGTTGAAAACTCCCTGGAATAAAAATACTATTATAAAATAAAAATATCGGACATTTATGTTTTATTTAAATACTAATATTCACTTTGACATATTTTATCCGCCACTAGGATAATTCATTATTAAGGATCGTCAACGATATATTTTTGAAAATCGATATTGCAATATTGAATAAAAAAACGTTCTCGTCAAAAATATTTGGATAATAATATCTGTATCTCTTAACAATAAACAAATTATTCAAATTACTTTTTGGAAAGAAGAAATACATTGTTTTTTGTTACAAGACTTTATCATTATACAAAATGTTCAGTCCGGAAACAGGTAAATTGTTACAAACAATGAGAACAATAGAAAACTGTTTCCTTACTTACTGAGCACCCTTCTATATATTATTTATATTATATGGATGAAATAGTTCTTTAGTCAATAATAGAATTATAGATACAGTGTTTTGCTTTTAAATAATAATAAAAAAATATATTATAAGTGATGTTAATATTTTATACTGTTTTAACCAGATGTTGCTGTATATCTTCTAATTTAAAAATCTCTTTCTCTAATTCTCCTCATACATTACTTTATTCGTGTTTTGTTAAAAATATGAACAACAACAATATAAATAATCTAAGAATAGAATTTTGTATCAATAAATATAATTTTTCGTCTTATCTCAATTCATATTGAATAATATATTTTAATACAAAAAACATTAACAAGATTATCACGAAATGTTTTTGACCTAATATCAATATTGATAACAATAAAATAATATATATTCTATAACTAAGTGACCAAAATTCAAACAATTTTCTTTTCGATTATTGCGATGTTTTAAAAATAATCGATATCGCGGGAAAAATGGAATAAGTCGGCAATATCGATATCGTTGACGAACTCCATTGATAAATGCTATCAATCACTTGGGAGTTGGGGATTCGGTATGGTATGGTCACCGGTTACCTTAGTAGGAAGTTGTCACCCGGACAGCGAAAGTACTAAGTTCAATTTCGTATCCGATGGCATATTTTTTCCTTAGTTTCCGAGTTTCTAATCTAAGTTAGCTGGATTCTAAATTTCAACGTCTATATACTATACACTCCTCTGAAAAATTCATTTTGTGAAAGAATCTTTTAGAGTAAACCCACAAATTCTATCGTTGTAGTACTCGAAAGTGAGCATAGAATACATCTTGGTGCGTGCAAATAACTCAAGGACGTTTTTATGATAATATGACGTTTCTCGTTTAAATTTACAATCGTATTATCCTTCAACATCTTAATAAGACAAGACAAGTAAAAAATAAGTTACTAGCCGTAATCCAATGTATATTTTACGGATATTTCATGAAGTTGAAAGGAAAATATTTAGAAAAATCCTAAAATATAGATTTTACATTTTATAAACATGAGAAAGCGTCAGCGTTTAAAAAAAATGCTTACTAATGCCGTTGTTTTACCGCCAATTTATTTATATACCAACTTAATAACCAAAATTTCATGTGAAATCGTATATTTTATGCAAAACTTTTATCAGCATTATGATGGAAAATTAAATATTGTTAATAGATATTATTATCTGTTTACGTTTGTTTGTCATTTATTATACACCCATTTATTTATATCTTCACTTTGTATATTTTATAAATATAAGTGTAAAAATCGAAAACTGAGTAAACTGGCGATGAGGACTTTAACCAACTTGTTTATTTTTATTGTGATTTTCCTACGACTATAATAAAGTAAAAATAATTTACAAAGATTAACTTTATATTTTTTACATTAAATACAGTACATTGTTTTCATGTGTTTGGATGAAAAAACTCTCAAATAATTTTGTTGTGGAATAATTATGAACCCTGAATTTAATCAGAGTAATGCTTACTAAGATTTACCAGACGGTTTAAATACTAGCATTCTTCTGATAGTGTAAGGCCTTTAGTAATTGTAAAAATGTAATTAAGCGACTAACGTATTTCAAAAGCGAATTTCGAAGAAGAGTCTACTCTTAGACGGATAAAATCGTATAAACTTAGATTGTAATTAGCTTATGTATATTATAAATTGGCCAGGAGTCTATATTGAAGTTATCGCTATGAAAGTTCAATCAGTTAAGAGATATACAGAGTTGAATAGACTTAACTGACAACTTTTATTATACAATTAATATTTTGCTTAATTAAACTACGATAGAATCATATTTTTTATTATTTGTTTTTAAAAATAAAAAAATATATAATTTTTGTAACACTTCAAAATAACCAGTTTTTAGCACTTTAGTAGAATACATTTTTAATGGGTTGATAACAATTTTAAGACAAACACTTCTTGAGCTACAAGTAATTTAATACATACTCTTTATATATAAAAATTTATTTATTTTTATTATTAAAAACAAATAGTAAAAAAAAAAAATAATTTTAACGTAGTTAAAGAACGCAAAAATTATTTTAGATAAATACAAAATTGATATAATGAAAAATAACAATTTATTGTAACAAAAAAAAATACTATGAAGTATAAAATTATATGAATAATTATGATAATGATAATAATAATAATAATAATATTCGTAGTACTTAAATTAAAAATGTTTTTAATTAATTTATTAAGTTGACAAATTCATAGAATTATTATTGCGTTTTATGTCACTTATAGATTTTAATCTTCGTTTACACAATCAAAAAAATTGATAAACTAATTTTTGAAGTAAAATATAATTTTATAAAATTATTTTTTTTTAATATTCTCATAATGCTTTCATTGAGTTTAGGTTTCTTTGAGCAGAATTGTTAACGACTTTAAGCTGTTCAATGATTATTTGTCCTTTTTGATAATCATTGGAGTTAACACACTAAGAAGAATATATATGTAGAAAAATTTGAATTTTAAATTGCTTAAAGCATTTATTTATTTTGAATCTTTTTAATTGAACTTCAATATTTTCGTTTTTGTTTTTCCCTTCATTGTGTGAAAGAAAAAAAAAATTGTGATCAATTATTTAGGGTTACTAAATTTTTTTTCATATCTCATTATATAGCAGGCCTCCCCTGTCTCTTAAATCTTGCATACACCATTTTAGATCGCTTCCGCCCTGTATATTAGTATAAAGTTTAAGAAAGTATAAAATTTTAATTAAATATATCAATAGCGTTTAACGTTAGCAAACATGAAACGTATTTATGTTTGTATTATTTATTTACATAATCAATAAATAACAGAATACATACGTGTTATTTACAGAAACGCCTGCAGTCTTTAATGGAACAAACGCGAAAAAAAATTATTTTAAGCTACAGCTGAAAATCAGATACCATTCTCTATGAATTAGTTTTAATCTTACATAATCTATATTATAAGTTTAAGGTAGTTAAATAATGTGAATGGCCAATTCAAAAAATGAACATAAAAATGCATAATATTTTAAAAGGCTACATAATATTTTAGGAAGACATACAAATTATTATTATAAAATCAAAAAATCATATTAATTATAAACCAAGAACGCGTAATTAGTGAATAATTTGATTTAAAGATATGTTGTATGAGAAATTATAAGACATAATTAAACCTGAGGTTTTACCAAATATCATATTATTATATAAATTTATATTTTTTAAGCTATTAAAGGTATCTCAAATATATTCTAGGCACAATATAAAATAACCATAATGTAATATTCAGTAGCCATTTATAAAATGTATTAAGGTCTATGATAAAATCATGATGAGAGCTTGCTGCCCCCAAGCTCCCACTCATTTATCTTATTATTTACTTTAAATAATACATTTCATTAAAAAAGAACGACTTTGTATAACAGTATTAAATAGTAGAGTCTTTAATTTTTTAAATAAAAATTTACCAGACACCACCATGCTTAGTAATTTTGAACCTAAATTATTTTCTCTCAGTTCACTAGAAATACTACACTAGGCAATTCTATTTAGATGCAATATTATATTTATGGTACAAAGTAACTTATGAACAGTACTATCGAAAATTGACAAATATTTACACGTATTATTAATTTGATTCTATTGTATTCTAATTAATGTTAATTAANTGAAAATATACGTTATGCTTGTAAATATTTTTTTCTAGATACTAAATACATTTGAAAAAATATTATATGTTCTCACAAATACATAAGCAACTCACTTGATTTCTTGTTTAAATAATACTTATAATAATTAAAATAGTAAATTTTAATTATCGCATTTTATTATAGTATATGTAGTGGAATAAAAATTTAAATAAGATCATTAAGTACACATCATTATGCCTCATAGACATTTTCAGAAATATTTTCATAAATGTAAAAATGATGTTGATTTTACAAGTTTATAAATTCCTCGAACAATTTGTTCTATTTTCAGAAATTTTAATCATATATAATAGATTAATAATAATATACAATAAAACCCTGATGCCATTCATTTATGTTACATTTATTCATTGCATACTTAGCATTGACAATTTCTATGAAAATTATAATTCTTGCAAAAAAATAACATTGTGTCTGCAGAACAGTAGTATTAATTAAAATTACTGTATAAAGTGAAATTCACAAATTACTAAAATTTCAATAGTATAAAAACAAAAGTTGTTACCTGAAAAACAAAATGACATTTTACATGTAAAAATGTCTAAACTTTCAGTTCAAAAGTAATGGTAAATACTATAAACTTTTTTTTTAAATCTTTTATAATCGTAAATGTTGATGAACCAAAATACAATGTCTGTAGTATTTTATTCCAAGAATCAACGATAAAGTGTCAACAGCTCAACACTTCCGTTGACAAAACATTAGTTAGACTTCATACAATGTTGGGTGTAATCAGTCAAGTCTAAATCCTTATACGTAACACAAAACAATCATTAGAAGTTACCAACCAACAAACTTCACGCTGGTTGATAGTTTTAAACTTTCCGCGTCATTTTAACGTTTATACGATTGTGATGAACAGAAATTTTCACTGTATCAAATATTTCTATAAAATTAACTAAAATAAGTCAATACTCCAATTCCTCAAGATATCTAAATGTCTCAAAATATTATTTTAATTCAAATGACAACATAAAATAAATAACGCTGCGAGTTTTACTAAATGATTATAAATAACACACAGTTTTCAAAAAGACAATCGCCCTATTCATCTATTATATATTAACACTTCAAAATTTTTCGACTATTTAAGAATCATTCAACACACATAGCATGTTATTGGTATCAAGTCTTCAAATGTCATTGAATAAATATAATAATAAAAGTGTTGAGACTGTTTCAGATATTTTTAGATGAAAAATTAAAAATTCCAATATTATATCATCTAAAAATCTGTACCTTACAAGTCAACTATTATATTTTATTATTAAGCATTATTAAATTTATTTATTTTTAATAAATGAGATAAGACTGTTATTAAATACTAATTTAAAAAACCCAGCACAGTGAGGTCGTGGCATGGTTGGGTCCAGTATAGATGATATCTGACAGTGATTAAAATCACTATAATAAAAAACGCTTCGATGCATATCTGTAGATAGTGTTTAATTAAAAATAAAAAATTTGTAAAAAAAGTTGGTCAAGTGAGAGCTGAGAAAATAAATGATAGCTACAAAAAAAAATCACATAGTAAAATAATATTAATATGAATTTCTTCTCACGAGAGGAGTCTACAGTAATGATTATATAANAATCACATAGTAAAATAATATTAATATGAATTTCTTCTCACGAGAGGAGTCTACAGTAATGATTATATAATTATTTAAAATATTTAAAAATAAATTAAGAAAAAAAAATATTTGGTCCAGTGCAGCAATGAATCTCTAAGTTTAGTCTCTAAAATCTACTTTCTAATTGATTAAAAGCCCACCTAATTTTTAAGAACATTTATTTTCCATATTAAGAATGCAAAAATTAAAAAAAAACTTACAACGAAACGGTTATTATACTAAAACTTATAAGAATTAATCTTTATATATACAAGTGATTGACTAACGCCTTTATAATATCTTCATAAATACATAATAATGTATAATTTTTTATTATATCCAATATTTAATAAAACTTCACATAATATTTTTTAAAGTTAATCCACCTTGTTACCATATCAACAGATAGCCAATTTNTTTTTAAAGTTAATCCACCTTGTTACCATATCAACAGATAGCCAATTTTATATTATTACTTTTTGAACAATTAACATTTAATGATTAAGAAAAGGTGATGAGCGAGGAAGTTTTTGGGTCGCTCTATTTTTATCATAACACAGATAATATTTCTTCTACATGTTGCAATGCGCTAGCCTATAACAACAAATTTTAACATACCTATTAAGTAATAATACAGTACTGATATTCAACTAGTCAATATTTTATTTAGAACATTCTACAATTAATAGTAAAAAAAAAAATAATATGTGCCCGTTTAACTTTTTTTAAACTTTAAAGTTTACCCTTAAAGTCACATTTAGGAATAATTTTTTCTTAAAATAAAAATTATTATTTTAATGATTTATAAAAAATAAACGATAGCACAGTGGGGACATGGCATAGTTGAAACAAGTAAAGATAATATCTGACAGTGATTAAAAACACGAACATAAAAAAAACATCGATACAAATTTGTAGATAGTGTTTAATTTTAAGAAATGCTTGATACAAAATTTTTCAAAAAATAATTTGGTTTAAACTGGTTTACAAAAATATTCATATATGACAAAAATTATAAGTGAAATTAGGTTCAGAATATTTCTAAATATTATTTTATAATATAATACAACAATAAGATATTAAAATAAAGAATATAATTCCGAATAATTCAATTGCAGCGTCTATTTAAACACCAAGAGTTTCATAGAAATGATTACTATGAATTTCATTGAAATGATTTAATTTGATATCAATAAAACAAGTTATGACAAATTTAACAACTTAAAAAACGATGATTTTTACACAAAAAGTCATTAGAAAAGTTATTTAACTTTAAGCTCATAATATGTAACATAAACTTACATTTAACTTTTGTTTAATTCTCGGACGATTTCCGAAATAATTTCAAAAGTTAAGTTTTATGTTAATATATTATAAAAAAAGTTTGTACATTTTAAGTTTTGATCCTTTCTTGTAAATAGAAATGGCCTGATTTAAAAAAAAAAATATTTTAAAAATCGTAATTTTTTTGAGCATTCCCACCAATTACAGGGAACGAGGGAATTTTTGAGTTTAATGTCTTGAACTAGATACGATTTGTGATGACTTGAGAAATATCGGTCCAGTGAGAGCTAAAAGAAAGTACCAATAGATACAAAAAAATATGCACATCATGGTAAAATTAATACCTTTACAGCTTTGCATCAAAGCTAAAATAAATTAAATTTTAATCTAATCGTTTTCATGAAAAAAATCATTATTTAACATAAAAATGGGATATTGCATGTCTTATAAATCATTATTTATTATGTTTTTAACTTACTTTATATAAATGTATACTTATACTTAATGTAAATTTAAATACATTTTTTTTTTAAATAAAATGATTTGTATTCATACTTTGTTTTTATATTTCCTTATTAATTTTTTACCGTGTGTTAGAAATAAATCGTATATGGATTTTGACATTCATAATGCATAATACTATTTTCTGACATAACAAAAATGACATGTAATATATTAAATATCCCGCTGCCACTACACAATTCTTTCTTAAATAGTAAGTGCCTTTGCACCCTGTGAATGATAATTTATTACCGGTGGCAAATTCCCAAGTAAATCTGCACATTTTAGGTTATGTATTGCTTCGTATAGAATCTCAATGTAATACGATTATATTATCATATTATTATTGAAATATATAACTCATACTTGGGATATACAAACATACAAACGTAAAACAAAACACATTCTAAAAGTCGGCCATCTTTTAACCAAAATCCTAAAAAAATATGGTAAAACTTGTATATGATTAGTCTGCGACCTTACATAAGTTAGTACCCGTATTTAAAATACTAAAATAGCTACATAGTAATGTAAGTATAGTGTAAACGCATTTTTATATTTCGAACTTACTTTTATTATTATAGCGACACATAGATAAGGATAAGCCTAGGTAGCCTTTTAAGTAGACAAGTGACTCCTTAGGGTATTTTTGTCCATATTTTTATATTTTATGGGTCACTCTAATTTGAGTTGATTAATTAAAAGGTCAACATCACTAAGTAGAAATGTTTAGTACACATAGCCCTCCGAACAGATCTCGATCTAGAGAGTCTGTTAAATAAGCATTTAATTTTTTCATTAATCGACTAATTTCAACAATTGCTTCTTTAGAAATTTTATATTCATGAAAAAAATATAGGGGAATTCTTTCAGCTATATATAATTTGAGATCATTTGATGTAATTATTGCTAATATTAGTCCAATGGAATTAAATTTTTTATGGTGTTGTAATCAGACAACATAAAAAGAACATCTAGATAAAATTAATACGTCGTAGATTCGGATCGAAGCTAAAATTTGATTGTAGTTAGTGGGACGTTGCTAAAATTTAATTTGAATGGAAGTTCAAAAAAAAAAAAATGTTTTCTTCAGCTACTCAATACTTTAAACTTAATTTAATATTTAAAATATACGTTTAAAATTTTTAGAGAGTATCAATGAAGCCCTCTAATTTACATACCGAGTTGTCAATAGTATACAGAAATAAGTTTATACTCCCATGTACCCGTGTAAAATATAAGGGGAGGGATCCATTCCATCTTACAGTTAATAGGTTTACCTCACAAAACCTAGTGATGGCACTATGTATGACTTTAAGAAATATTTAAATAATAAAATGAAAATAACTTTATGGCACTTTCGATATAATGATAAATATTTCTGATTATTTCAAAAAAAAAAAAAACCCTTGCTTTTTGTATTATTATTAATGTATAATTTTATATTTTTAATGCATCATTTAGAACTTTTTCAATCCAAATGTATTGCAATATTTATTTTTTTACTTTTTTATTTTTAATCCATCTAAATGCACATTTCTGAACTTTTTAATGAATATTTAACTACATATTTTGTTTAATGTTTGTAAACGTTTGCATGCTTATTTATAAGTATTTTAATTATGCACATACAAGCTCAGCTTGTTACGTACATATTTCCTGCACTTTTATTAATGTATCAATAAAAATAAAAATGTATTGATAGATTTTGGTAAACATGTGAACTTGATGTTTTCTTTTTAGTAACACAGTAATATAATGTAATCCCAATGAAAATCGGGTTTTTTCAAACTCACAATTGACACGTGCTGTGTAAATATAATACAAACGCCACTCTGAATTCGAAATAATAAACTCATTTGTAAACGACATTTAGAGGCAGCTGCAGCCGGCGCGAAAGGAGTAGGTCACATAGAGCATGTTAGTACCGAGCTGATACAGTATTACGTGTTTAGTGATAAAGTACAGTGTCGAAGCAGTTTCATTGCAAAGAGAAATCATCTATTTTGGCCCAAAACCGTCATGAATTTTGTTATGATGTGTAGTAGTACACATCAACATAAAACTTTGAAAAACTTTAGATTTGCCCTTTAACCATACACACCAATCTACTGAAGAATCTAACTTAGAGCTTTGTGGCTTAACAAACGTACAATAACAATCAACTTCTTTATTTTCAGTCAGCTATATTTAGACACAAACACTACAACGCTTTGTTTTTATAAACTATTTTGTATCTCAAAGTTTCTTTCTAATTAAATTCAAATCCCTCGACAGTGACTGCGGTTATAAACAAAAACGCCACTCACTTACCAAGTTATCACCTTTAGATTGTATACGCAGTTGGTGAAATAATTTTAGGACAACATTATTTATGTACTTAAAGAAATAAAAGTAAAAACTAGTTATACGTATTAATGCTTATTTTAATGTCATATTTTTAAAATTGAACTTTATTAAGTATTAATTAAATAATATGAATATTATAAATTAAGTTTGGAAAGTTCTTTTTAATAAATAATCTATTCTAATTCTCACTCCAGATTAAAAAAAGATAACGCATTCTGAAAATTTTTTATTAAAAATGGTCTTATAAAATAGGTTTTTTATAAAAAAATGAACTATTTTTGGAAGGAGTAAATTTAGATAATAACAGTTTTATAACTTTATAAACAAGTTAAATAATAATAAATAAGTGTTTTTTTAACAAATAGAGTAAATTTAAGTGAATGAGGTAATTATAAGTTCATTTTTATTTTAGGATAATTAATTTTAGATTTAAAAGTTTACTATCAACCCCATAAAACTCGGATAAATATGTATGTAAAGTCATATATCATTTATGTACTTGGGCTTATGCATATTTTATATTTTTTAAACCAAAAATTTTTTTCGTAGCAAAATGAAAAAAATTTTTTTTTTAATTTAAAAAATGTTAGGGCAATATAAATACGAACTAAAACCCCTAATATGATAAGACATATATATCTTTTTAAATAAAATACTCTGAGGTAAATCTTCATTTTATGTTACCATGTTATTTATAAGAAAAATATTATTAAAAGTAAAAAACATCAAAACAACATTTCAATAGCGCTATAAAATAATGCACTCAAATCATAAACTAGTTATTTAAAAACCACTATCGTTATCATACTAAAATTAAATGATAAAAATAATTTATAGAATTTGAAATTATGCTTAGATAAATATCTACTTTTATAATACCTAGAAATTATTTAGAAAAAAAAAACAATTAACATTTTTATTTACATGAGTAAAGCAAAATCGATCTTTTTTTTAAAAATCTACATAATATGTATATATTATATTATATATTATATAATTGTGTAACATTTTTAGTAGGAACTCACTTTTTATGTGAATGCAATAATGTAAATTAATTAAACAAGATAATTATATTGTCAACGCTAGAAATCTTGAGCTTCAGTGCAAAAGTGTTATATATTTCTCTCAGAGTTATCATTCTTATAACATGTCAGACATATTTCAAACATAATGGATTTAAAAATATTTATATCATATTACTTTATAAAAAAAAACTAATGTATTTTTTCATATTTAAAAACTTAAATGAAATACTATATGCTTACAATATAGTAAGATAATTTAACCTTTTATTTATAATATAATTGTAATCACAATCATAAAATGTTTGTTGAAATTATTATAGATAAAAAATGATATTTTTAGTTATTTATTAAGGTCTAAAAGAAAAATTGCTACGAAAAATATACAGCTAAATTGGGCTATTTTTCCATTGTAAAGAATTTTAAAGAAGAAATCTCACCAAATTTTTCATTCAAAAATGTTATGATATGTAATCTTCCATATTGTTCAAACACCGTCTGTCTTCATAAAATGCTTCCAAAAAAGTACTAGTATACAAGTAAAAGAATTGATATTATCGCTAAACTTTAACTTATCAAAGTATATTCATTTTAATCAACATCAAAATAAAATGAAACCATTGCTTGATGAACAAAATGTAAAAGTACTATAAATATTGTAAGTTTATAATCTAGAAGAATGAATCAATAATATATATACATATTCTGTTTCTATAAATATTTTATAACTTATGTATTAGAGTTACAATATATAATTTATTATATGTGATACGTAAACCTGAAAAATAGGATTTAAGTTTATTTTTTATTTAAAAATAATTGCTATGAAGTAAATAAAATTTTAACTAACATTTTGTAAGGAAGAAATATATGAATCAAGAATTACTACATTGAATTTATATTATTATTATTTTTTACTTAATGAGTGTAACGCATTTTACTACTAGTACAATTTTTTTATAAATATAAGAAATATTCTTCAAGATATGAATTATGTTGTATTTGTTCAAATATTTAGAAGAAAAAAGTATAAAAATTTAGTGTATAATATTTATACTAATATGTAGTACAATATATTTAAGACATCAATATTTTTAGGGCACTTTAGTGCCCTAGAAATATTAACAAGAAGTAAAATTTAAAAAACAATAATAATTTATTTTAAGTATAATAGCTCCTCTTAATTTAATTGATTACGGTTCTTATGTATGTTGCTAAAATTGAACCACTCGCGGGAGTACATCCCTTGCACTGTCTATATAGCTTTATGCACCTGGAAGATTAAGAATGTGTCCAAATATTTTGAAAATAATGTTGTGGCATTTTGATACCAGTTCATAAACACTCGAGAATATAACAACAAAAATGTAAAACATTTTTAATACTTTTTGTTGGGAGCATATTTGGGATTTAAAGTGACTAAAAAAAAGTAATATCATCAAAAATGAGATGTGGGCTATACATCATATTGTATAAGCCAATGGTTAAGGAACAAAGATTTTAAATTGATATTGCGTAAAAGTCATTGGTTGACGACCAGTCTGTTTTTATGCATAATTTTATTTAGCACAGGTATCTTAGCTATCTTAAGATGCGTATATAAGCACTACAAAATAAATTGATAAAACAAACCATAGTTAATTAAACAAGATACTAGAGGGTAGATTTTTAATAATATTAATTCTAGCTCAAAATTTACTTGAGTGTATGTAAACATCTGTATCCGCTATTCTGATCAATCTTTTATTTTAAATAATAGTGTGATAACTATAAAAAAAAAAACTTTGTCGCATCTGTTGAAAATCTCATATTATAAGAAGCTTTGTTGCTGTACCATGTGGTAATAATATTATTGAAATGTCACACGTAGGTTGACGTAATTTCGAAAAGTAGTATTACACGTTTCCTTTAATTTTTGAAAACATAATTAAAAGCAAACATGTCAATAAAAAGGATGATATTAAATAAAAATTATAGTGTATCGATTAATAAAAATAAACTAACAATAAAAAAAATTCTTTAAGTTAGATTCCCAAAATAAATATTTTAAATACTTTATTTATACTAAATTAAATTTTAAACAGACTTATGAATTTGTTTAACAGTCTTAGAATAAAAATATTCAAATATTTTGTGGACAAAGTTGTACTAGGACTCTAATCATAGAAATTCATTAATTTAATGAAAAATGATCAGTAATTTTTAAATAGCTCGTTTTTGCTTAATTATCTAACAACGAGATTTTTACTAGTTTTTTGTATAAATTTAAATTTACAAGTTTAACATTTTAATAATCTATTATCTTTTTACCATAGATTTTTGTTATGCCTTTTAAACTTGTGTTGTTTAGAAATAATATATATTACTTTACTCTTGTAAAGTAAAATTTTAATCTAAATATAATGAGGTAAATCAATAAAAGCTATAAAAACTAAACATGAATTAAGTTTGTGAGTGTATAAAGTAGCATAACTTGAATAATAAAATTAAACTTGGTGTTTAAGTTTCTTTCATGAGATGATATTACGATAAAACTGTAATTCATATGAAATATCAAAATATTTTGTTTTTACTAAAGAGCCAACTGGAAATAAATAACTCAATGAATTAATAATTGCAGAAAAAAAATTCATATTAATCATGCAATTAATTACACTCATAACAGATATAATTCAACATAATAGTTTTTGTTCCAAAGGGTAAATGAAACTTTATGTGGTAATTAAATAGCATTGTTATAAAATTTTTATTGATGCCACATGACAAATAATGCTTCCCAGATGGGATTTAGCATTTTAATTGTATATAATTTATTACTGAGTTCTAAAATATAGAAATGTCTATTCATTAACAAGATTATATTGAAGAGGACTAAAATATGTTCTCTTTTCCTACAGTTGTATCTTAATAATAATTTGTATTATTAAAAATATAATTGTAGCAAATATTAAATTAACTTTATTTCGTCAAATTGAAGAATGCAAGAATTTTATGAATTACAAACTAAAATGTATTGAACGAATTTAATAATATGTTTTCTTTGATAATTTTAAAGATCAGGCATCGGTCACAATGTAGTTTTTATTATTATTTTTATATATGTATAAATTATTTGTAATACACAAAAATTTATGTATATATTATGTAATAAAAAATGACTTATGGCTAATATTATTTAAAATTAAAACTATATTAAAAATATTTAACAATAAAAGCCACAAAATTATGTGTTACATTTTACAAGAATCTCATAAATCCGAGGCGCATTATTTTACTAAGAGCAGCCACCAAATGTCAAATAATTATAATGAATATTGTAACTGTACGTTTATTATTTGATTTAGTCTTTGAGAGTATTCATCGAAATAGTCTTTTGTAACTGTCCACTTACTGTGGCTTGCTACAATGAAAGTATTATCGATAATAAATTTTAAAACTAATTCTTTTTTCTTGTATTTTTTTTTATTCGTATAAACTACTTTAGTAGTGAAAATTGATTTTTTATAAGATTTTCATGAGATTAGGATTGACTTCTAATAATGTTAAGACTTAATTAAAGATTAATTTTATTATTTTGATGGTCACAAGTTTATTAAGTTAAGTGTTAAATGATTTAAATCAAGAGGATATAAATTGAGATTATTTATGTTTTCTAAAAATAATTCTATAAAATATTAAAAGACTAAACAATAGTTTTTGTTTTAAACTATCACTTAAAGGAAAATTTGCATTCCTTAAGTACACATTAAGTTTGAATCAATTCAAATTCAAATTAGTAAAGAAAGCTGCAGATGATATCAAGGGGAAAATTTATCCAGTTAGTATGCTTTTGTGAGACTAAAGTTTTCAAACTCATTTTAGGGTACCAAAAACTATTTGATATCTTAGGGGTTTCGATGCAATTTAGTCAAACCATATCATTCACATTTTATAACTATATAATGTTGTTTTTATAAAAGTTTTTATTTTATTTATAACAAAAAGTGACAAAAATTAATTTATCATCACAGTGTGATCGCTTTGGTTTTACAGAGGATAAATACAATTTTGTTATTAAACAGACATAGGAAAATTCGTTTAAAATAATAATAAATTAATTTTTTAAAGCAAATGTATAAGTTTAAGTTCGGGTTCATAATTTTATTTGATATAATAGTATTAAACATTTTTATGGTTTAAAATACAAATATTATTTATAGTTAAACAGTATTTAATCAATTTAATATGCAAGCAAAATGTATTGCAAAACTTTCGATGGCGAGGATTCACTGTTCTTACAACATTGATTATTAACTGTTGTCATTTAATAATCATTGTCAGTTAAAATACACCATTTTGATCGTACATATAATATGCATATACAGCATGATCAGTGAGTAAGGATACAAGTCAATTGTTGTAAATAATGAGAACAATAGAACTTTCCATTTCACTGAACGCCTATGTAAATAACTATGATTTAAACTAATATACTAAATAATTATACTAAGAATGATTGTCTTTTTTCAATGATAACATCATATCGCAATGACCTTGCGACTTCAAAAAGGTCTATAAATTTTTGATACCAAATTTTTCTTAATTCATCATTAATAAAATTATTTAAAAATACTTTTGAAGTTAAACAAATTCAAGTTTATAAAATATAAAAACTTCGGAAAAGGGCTAAGCCAAATTTGTATGACATTAATTCATTTTCGTTTACTTAAAACGAATTTTGAACTATTAATTTAGTTCATTCCACCCAGACCAAAAAAATCTCTTATCTACCCTTAGTGACTTTATCACTAAGTAATATTATCATATTTTTCTAGTTTACACAAGTTTAATAATAATTTTTTCTGTGGACCAAGATCCTAATTAATTAAATTGTATTTATTTTTAAACATTTCTATTGCCTCCCTTGTATCAATGTTACTGAGTCAATACTTTTTTAATTTAAATATAACAATTTTAGTTTTAAATAATTAACCACAAGTGATAATTTTTTATTACATGCTTCCTGGATCAAGTTCTATTACAGAATGTTAAAGATGTGTTGTTTCTTTTGCTATTATTACTTTAATGAAAAAAACATGAGATTTTTGCTACATTATTTATTTATACACGTGGATGACCACTACAGTAGCTATAATCAAAAGAGACGAAATATTAATACGGTGTTTTTTACTTTATGGTTATCGTTGTTGTTGCCACTCTATAAGAGACAAGCATGTACGACATAACCTTCAAGGGGTTGCAGCGCCGCGTGGAACAACAAAATGTGAGCAGTCAACTATTGCCATTCCGACAGAACGGTTACCGCGAGTGATACACACATAAGATTACTCAGATTTAGCGTATTCACTATTATATAATTTTTTTAAGAGACCCTTTGCTATTTGTCAAGTATTGACAGTTTTATCATGTAATCGGATTTGCAAAACCACATTTGTAATGGTTGACGGTAAGTGTTTAATAATCAATACTTCGACATATTTGGATTCCATTATTAATAAAATTAACCACAAATACAATCTTAGTTTTTGTTTAGTACTCTAAATTAAAAAAAAATAAAGCTTGTTTAACTTGAAAAAAATTACATATTCAAATATTTATCAAAAAAAAATTTCTGAGTCAAAAAAAAAATTGAATTTTCTACATGGTTTTTGTGTCTTAATCATAGCACAACTTGAACAAAACTCTTCAAAAGTTTATTTTTATTTTAAAAAGTTTTTCATCTAATTTTTCTAGACTTTCAGATCCTTTCGAAATCCCTATTAATTACACCTAAGATACTGGAAACATATGACCTATGAATTTTTCACGAATTATGAACGTTCAATTATATGAGAAACTTAATTTAAAAAACAACGATAACATACAAAATCAAAATAATATTCTGATAATTATGACCCACTCCAATTTTTATAAAATCTCAATTTTTGATAACACAAAGTTTTGTGTTATATAAAGATATTTCAATAATCAAATTTCGTTGAAAATCGAATACAAGTTTAAATATTAAAACGTTATCATTTTTTATTTATGAACTATCATTTAGATATTATAATTAAATCATATAAAAATTATGAAGTATGTTATTTATTCTGAAAATAAATAAAACTACTATAATTTGACCATTTCAAAGGGAGTTTATAGGATAGTCGTTGAATATTATTAAAAAATATTTATTTATCTTAGAATTTTATACATGCATTATTTAAGAATTAAATTATTGAAAGAAAAAGTTAATTAATTTTTTTTATAAACAAAAATATAAAGTAATTACAAATCAGAGAAATAATTACACTATTCTTAAGAGAATTTTAGTTCATAGAAACTTGTTTTTTTTTTAATTTTTTTGTCGTCAATTATCATGCTGAATATTTAGTAAATAGAATGATTGAAAAAAAATTTGTGATTTTTATTTTTTTTTAGTTTTTACTTATTTACTTTATGTGTCAAATGTTAGTTTTTCTCAAATTTATATCAATATTCCTAAAAATAATATCATTAAATATTAATGATCTAAACTGATCATTAATTTTAAATGATGGTTAAACTATCTAGTCAAAAACTAACTGTACTCCATTGTATTATAAAAAGGGATTGTTTCAAAATTTTTGTTATAAATAAATTACATAATAATCAATTTTTAATTTTTTTAAATAACGTTATTAAAAACAATACATTCAAAAATGATAAATATAGGTAAACAATAACGGTATTCATTATATGTATTAACAAAAAACGGAAAAATTCCAGAGAAATACGAACAATTAAGGACATTAATTAATTCAGTACATATTTGAAAAAGAAACATTTTTTGCGGTAAATTTTTAAGATTTTATTGTTATTAAATATTGGCAATTTTTTTTTAACTTACTACATATAGTATTATGATAGCTCAACAATTATCTTCTATTACTGTTATTGTTTTTTAAGAGCAGTTTAGATACTGTAAATTAATCCGTATTAATCGTTTTCTTACTTGTATCAGTGATAATTCAAATAATAACTTATAAATTTACTCAGTTTGTACAAAGCTTTGCATTGTTCAAATTTAGCAAATGGTTTTCATTGTGGCAACATTTTGTTCTCTGAGAAACCCTTTCAGGTTTATCTGCCATCCTATTAAATAGCCATCGATTTATCAGAAGATTTACATGGTATCTTCATAAATCTAGTAGGTACTTCAGATAATACTAATAATTACAATGGTATGTTTCTAATAGTAAGTAAATGGTTCTTAATCTTAATATTCACTTGGTTTAACATTCGTTGTAACAAGCGGTTTATAGATGATTAAAAGTAGTTTTATGTGGTTACATTCAATATCTAGTCTATTACAACTAACTAGAACAATAGTATTATTAAGTTAATATAATTATGGTTTATTTATAGTTGGTTTTAAATTTATAAGACCAATTTAATATTATTATAGTTATAATTTGAAATAATTGACCTAGAATTTATCTTGCAGTATTTAATGCTTACTGTGCTGGATCCCTTGGGTCTTTAAAGAATATGTGCACGACATGAAAAAAACCCAGAATTGTGTCGATCATGCTGAAATTATACTTGTAAATTTTAACTATAATGTTTTATCCTTATGTTCTATCATTATGGGTTTCCATTTATCTGAAGGACAATATGTATAAATCGTTTTGCGTACGAAACAATGGATGGATTTAACTGTACTTGTCGACAAGATGAGTAATTAGTATATTATCCATTATAATATACACATCATTTATCGTTTTCATAAGTTTCGGTTCATATTACTACTTACATTATTAATTGTCCACTGCAATATATTAAAAACTTTTAAGATGTTGTTGGTACATTATTATTCAACGTGGTATAACTTTTCTCTAGTTATATATTATTAATACTCATTTTTAAAAAATAATCACTTTTGATTAAGTATATGTAAATAAAATAAAAATAAGGATAAATATAAAAAACTAAAAATATTTTCGACAATAAAAGTTGATTTGATAGTATACACATTTAATGCCAATTCCGAGATCAACTAATATTATTATGCGTTGTTTAATAATTCTATTAAGTATACGCTTAACTCAATGGTTTGTTATTTAATTAAATCGCACTTTTATTTTAATTTAAATTTATCTTACAAAGGTACATAGATACCATGGAATAATTCGTAACATAAACAATACGTTATTTGATTTTGCAAAATGTTGTGTAACATATATTGACGGTGATGAATGCGAATAAAAATGTTAGAATTATTTATTTTGCAAGATAATCATACATATAGAGATTGATCCTCTATAAATTCATTTTTTCATGTCATACTCAATCACAAGGGTAACCCATAATTCTCTTAAAGCTTATGGATGAACTAAAATTCTCCAATGTTTTTTTGAGGTATGTTTAATATTTTATTACAACAATCATATGATTATATTTTACATCTTTTATTTTAATAAGAAAGTAAGTACGGTAGCAAGGAATTATAATTTCAGTGGTTTTTCTTTACCTGTTATTTAGAATGTTAATTAGTATTTAGTAAAATATACCCTTTGTTAAAAAAATTTAATAGTACGAAAATCTAATCTAGGTGTAAATATCTGTGGTCCAGTTTACGTCCTACGATTTACATCTGATTTAATAAAGTGGAAAGCTAAACGGGAGTTTTTTTTATCCCATCACATTCCATTTAAGGTACGTTTTACTATTATCAAGAAGTCAACCATTGTTAAAACTCTCATGGTTATCTATTCAAGAGCTAAAATCAGCAAGGGTAGCTTATTTTTATAATTTATAGGGTATTAGAATAAGATTGTACTTAGAAAAAATATCTAAAAATTTTAGCTTTTATTTGTATTTGAAAAATTATTGGTTTTATATGTCGTGATTCTATTCTTTTATCCATATGAAAACTTCACGCCTACCAACCAGTTTTGCTCAACGATACGTCAAAAGATCATAAATCGTTTATAATAATTGTTACATAATTCCCAAAATAAAGGAAAAAGCCCCAAAAAATTATTCAAATGTTATAAAATCTACGATATTAATATATTTAATTTCATTTAACTTTAAAATATTTTTTTAAACTAGACGGAAAATACTATATTTTTATTGACAATATTTTAGACCTTGCTGACGAAACTATTTTTTTGGAAATATAAATCTTAACCAAGTATGGAGCTCGCCTTAAACATCATTTCAAATATTTTTTCATTTCATTTTTTGATAATGTCCCAAAAAGTTACGTCCTCTAATTTAAATAATATAAATACTTTGAGATGAAAAAAAAAACACTCTTAAATTTAATTTGTAAGATTTATCGGCCAATTAGTCCAAAAATTATTTAATTTTTGGTATAAATGGACGACTTTAAAGTGTTTTGCATAATACCAGAACATCTACATTATTCACAATTAAATCAAATTTTTTTAATGTACTATGATATTAAAAAAAAAATCCGTTTTGTCAATTTCACTTCTATGAATAATTGGTCACTAAAGTAAAAATTTGACAAATTTTGCTATAAATGTTTAAAAAAATTATAATTCTTAATGAAATTTTCATAATTTATACAAAAGACAACTAACATTCTATTGGTAGGCATTTTATAAACATTTAAACAAACTGCAAATAAATGTGATGTTTGAATGAAGTAATAACGCAAAGAACATATTTTTTATTCAAATATTAATAATTAGGTCTACGTTCTTTAAATCTAAACCAAATCAAATATTATATTATTTACTTTAAGACAAATAAAAGAAAATTGTTTTTATAACATTTCTTCTTTAAATAATAAGCAGCCAAAGCTAAAGTTTGCAAAATTTCCGTTAATATTTTTCACAATTTCTTCAAATTTCAACCTAGAGTTTTAGATTTTTGTAATTTTTTTTAATTAAATTATATTTTCTCTTTACAAAAAATAAAAATTGTCATTAGTTTCCAAGAAAATGAAGGTACTATCCTTAATAAATAGCTCTGTATATTTGAATTTATAACCCTGAAATTATAAATTATAAACACTGTGTAATCTGTATATATTAGAATTTAATTTCTTATATTATATTTATGCACTCATAATTATTTTACAATAATAAAGTAATAAAAAAATATATTACCAAAAATAAAATTTACTGATTCAAGTAGTCTTGATGACTTCAAAGATGACTTTTGTTAAAATATCAATTTAAATTAAAATGAATGTATATCTTAGAACTAAAATTTATTTAAAATGTTATATTTAAAAACTGTATTATATATAAAATCTAAGGATGTAATAACTTAATTAATCAAATAGACATACTTAAATATTTATGATTTATTTTTGGAATAGAACAACCAGTAGTGCTTGTATAAAGACTAAACCGTTGTATAAATTTAATGTTCATATTAGAGAGAGAAGACGTGAATCTTTTTAATTCTCATGTATCTAGTAGGTTTATTTGAATTACCTTGTTTTATGTGATCGTATCACATAGACTTACTAAATTAAATTTGTGAAGGCTATTAAAAAGGTGTTCATAGCATTAAAACTTTGACTTTTGAATTCATCATAAATTAATACTATGCAAATCTCTTGTACAATATTTTCATTGGATTAATTTTTGGAAGAAGGCAAATTTTAACAACATATATTTTGAAAAGAAAATAAGCCTTACAAAATAATTTCATAATATTCTCTTAATACACAATCTAGTTAACATTATAATATAAACTATTATAAAATTAAATACTTGAATTAAAATATATTTTAAATCATTTGATTTTCTTTGCAGTGTAATTGATTAATGAAATAAGATACTTACTTTTTTAAACAGTATAAATGATTAGGCTTGCAAAATTATTTAGAAGACTAAAGAGTTAATTAAAACTTTGATATTTACTTATTATTAAATTAAGTACACTATTGAAATATATTTAATCAGTGATCGTACAATGTACGACTTAATTTTGATTCCATATTCAAGTTTAATTACTAAACCGCTGAGGTCAAAAAAATCATGGTATTAAATTATACAAATAAAGATTAAAACACTTTATATTTTAAAAACATCTTCTTCAAAAAATTATTTTTGTATAATGAAATACTAATGATTATTTTTGAATTCATACTTAAAATATAATTTAAGTATAAATTTTTTTTACAAAAGAATTCTCTTATGTTAATTTTTGAAATGTGTAGATAATATGATATCAAACTATAGATTATTCTAAATTTAGGAGTTAAAATAAATGAAGTTAAGTAAATTTAGGATTAATAAGGCTTTAAACATATTTTTTTATCAATAATCGTCGTACAACTTAAAGTTCAAATATGTATTTAACCTGCCAGTAATATAATTTAGTATCTAAATGTTATTTTGAGGATAACTATAGTATAATTTTAAAAACCAACAATAGTAATGCTATAAAATCTATAAGTACAATCCAATAATAATTGAAGTAGGCCTTAATTTTGGAAACTTGATTAAATTACAGTGATAAGCTGTTACGTTGGTCAACGCGAATATATTTTTTCATAAAAATACCAATTTTATCTACATTAAAAATATTCGTTAATATTGGTTAAAACAATACTGATAAATAAAAAGACAATGATTTGTATAATAATTTATGATGGATACTGTACAAAATATAATGACAGTTGCGATAATTTCCTTGAATGGGTTAATGATGATAAATTAAAAAAATTTATCATCTGGATATTGTAAACAGCTTTATATGGAAATTTTTGAATTGAAATTAGATAATGTACAAGTAAACACCAAATTCAAAACTATCTAAACAGTTGTTCGACATATTAATGATACGTAAATTATAGTTAAAATGTAATAACATTGAATATAAAAAAATATATTTTGAAATAATAAATAATATAAATAATTTTTAGTATCATATAAAAATATATTGAATGCATGTCAGATATAGAATGAGATTGTCAATTTAATTTAGGTAGGCACACTTTTAGTTTAAAGCAATATACCATCTATTTAAATAGAGACCAAATGTCATTTAAAAATATTTTCTCAGAAATGTTGTCAACTACATTACTTGAATTGTTTATTATATTTACTAAACATATTTTCACCAAGTAAATTATTACAAATTATTATACAAGGAAATACTCAATTGAATTTTTTTTGTTTGTGAAAAATATTTTTAAAAGCCAAATGGCCTATTCATATCGCAATCAATTAAAATTGTTCAGAAAAAATATTGTTTTCATTTTTTTTTATTCGCATATTGTGTTTTGAAAATATTGGCTCGTTTGTATAATTTTTGTGAATTTATACAAAAAATTATAACTTAATTATTTACAAAGTAATTTTTATTTGAAGATTACACAGCTTTAATTATTATTTTTGTATACAAAACCAATTAAAATTGTATTCCCTACACGAAAATTAGATGAACTTGTTTAGCCTTAAAAATATGCTGTGGATATTTTTTACATGTGACGCAAATTATTATATTAAAATAAATCTAAAAATTATTTCTTTGATGTGGTTTTTCAATAATGTGTACTTTGAAATGATAAATTTTTCAGATACAGTTTAATAAATAAACAAATTTAAAATAACTATAAAACTATTACAGTGAATTTGTACAGTAACAATTACATTATTACATATTATTATATATTTACAATTTATACATTCAAACATCGTGAAAAATTAAAGTAAAGTATTCGTTTGTTAACTCATTAATTTAAGCTAATTTTCTTTTTATTTATTAATCTTTTTTTTCAAAAATGTTCAAATATATTATTATTTTCAGTAAGTAAGAAGACGTATATCTATTGTCTCATTATTTGTAACAATTGACCTGTTTCTTTACTTACTGAAAACCCTGTATATGATATCATGTATTATATAAATTTGATGTTTGTTTTTGTTTGTAGTTCCAAACTGTTAAAAACTTTTCATTGTGAAAAAATTTGAATTGGGAAATGCAATTTTTTTAAAAAGATTTATGGAAAATAGCTCAATATTAATGTTATATTAATATATAATATTTATTCAAAATCATTATTATAATCTTGAAGACTTATTCAAATTCTAACTATACCAATCGTTTAATTTTTAAATTAAAAAGGTTNAGACTTACTTATTCAAATTCTAACTATACCAATCGTTTAATTTTTAAATTAAAAAGGTTTATTAAAAATAATAAGAACACAAAACCAATTCATATAAATAAAGCCGAAAATAGTTAAAGTTAATTTTATTCTAAGGTATAGCAAAATACTGTCAAGAGTAATTCGATATTTAATTTTTAATATCTAGTTAAAAGTTGCTTGTTTTAATTAAATTTTTGTCCAAAGTCGAGTCAAAGGTTCTCGTTGTTATAATTAAATTAGCTATTGTTCGAAATATACGTACTAAAAAAATTAAAGTTAAGCCTCAACCATTTAATTGCCTTAATATTACAATTAATATAAAATTAAACATATTAATCTCATTGTATAATTTAACAAGTTTTTTATCGATATGAAATAATAAACATAATTACTTAACTACATCAGAATATAAATTCAAGCTTATTTGTTAATATTTATGTTAAGAAAACGTTAAATAATAATCCTGTTATTAAAGATCGTAGTAATTGAGCATTTGGATTGGAGAAACGCAGTACTTTAAACAGCTTCTATATTTCAAATAAAGAGTGATTATTGTTTCGTAAATAATGAATCGAGTTCAGATTTCTTGGTTAGCTTAGACATCACGACTATTAATTATTTGTCCTCAGGAAATCAATAACCCTACACTCCATTAGTCTTTTACATTTTATTCATACAACTCATCTATTTGTGAGTTGTAAAAATCACAAACTTTTCAATTTGAAATTTTGAGCTATTAAAAAATATATTAATAGTCAAAATTATTTTATTTTTATAACTTATTTAATTGACTATTTACTATATTTTTATGCTAAAAATTATCCACTTTTTAAGTGCTTAAATAATGTTTATTTTATTATTGTACTAAAAATGTTCAAGCTAAAAAAAATTATTCACAAATACAAAATCTTTTTGGAAATAAATTTTCAATACGGGTAACTATTTAAAAATTTAATAAAAAAGAAAAAAAATACAGAATTTTATCGAAAAAAAGCCAAAAATTTATTCTCCTGAGTTTGAATATTAAGCGCTTTTTTGTTCGCTTAAATTGGATTTTTCATAAAAAAAAATTCCGTTTCAAAAAAAAATGGTATACTAATATTAGTCTTATATTTGAATTAAAACATACATCAATTTCTATTATTTTTTGTTGTGGTTAAGATAGTTGTAAACTTTACTTCAAAGTAAACTTGTTATTTAAGAACTCAAATATAGTTTATACACAAATAGAAGTGATAGAAGTTCTGTTTTCTTTTACGTTTAACTAAATTATCTAAAAATACAAACTAAGTGAGTTTGAGGATGGTTCAAGTTTGTTAATCTAACTGAAATATTGTGTTTACAATGCAGTTTGAAAATGTTAGATAGTTTACCATCATAAATAATGTATAAATATTTATTTATAAGGATTTTAGCGCTATCAAAAACTTTCCTAATGAATCACAAACTGTTTTCTTACACTTAATTTTAATTTAAATAACAACTACAGTTAATCAATATATTTTGATAAAAGATGGTAAAAATTGACAGTATATTTTTTACACAAATTTTCCAGACTAATAATAGATAAATTCACATAAAAATATCAAATTTATAATTTTTATTGAATTAAATTAAAAATTTTCTGCATTAAAAAAATATATATATTCTTATATTGTACTTAGGTATCAAATAAATATTACATTTGTGTATTAAAAGTAGACATATTATATAAAGTACAATTAAAATAAATATTGAGTATGTTGAACTAATTAAACTTAGATAGTTAATCGAAAAGTTTGCACTAAATGATATGTCCAGGTTAGTCGTTAAACTAATTTGATAAAAAATATATTTACATAAACGAATAAATGTAATAGAACGTGGGATAAGTTGTGCTGCCATTGTTAGCATTTAAATATATTTGAGTTTATGATGGTATACGTCATTATCACACATACATCATCACACCTCAAATCTGCAAGTGTTTAAAGTGTCAACTTGTAAAAGCCTATTCAAATAGACTGTAACAACCATTTTGTAGAACGAAATTTTGTCAATTCAGTACTTGCAAACAAACAAAAACAAACATAGTAAAGCATTTGACGTTTAATAGAACAAAAAAAAAAATGATAGAAATATAATTTTAAACAATACTTGGTTTTTACAAATATATCATTAGATAATGGTTTAAATTACTGAAAAATTAAATATACCAAAATATTTTATTTAGAATATTATGAATACATTTTTCTAAATATAATTCTGAATAGTAAATACATTTTTGTAAAAATGCCTTTTTGATGTTAAAATGTTCGTTATTTCTTTAAGGTTATTTTTTAATTATTTACAAGTTTTATTTTACAAAATAAAAATATCTGTACTAAAAAAATGGTGATCACAAATTGGATAGTTTTTGTGAGAATGATATCAAGTCAAATATATCATATCAAGGATTATGCATAAATTTTAGTGAATAATTTATGTTAATTTTGATAGCATAATTATGTTTGTCGACAAATTATATGGCATCAGACTCATATTCAAAAACTATAGAATAATTTTTTTATGATTAACAATGAAACAAAACAGCTAAACTAAATTTAAATAATGTTTTCTATGTTATGGTATTCAAAAAAATTTGATATAGTCTTTATAAATATTTTACTAAAAATATTACACTTGCACTTACAGTTCTAAAATTGAATTTAAAATTAAAAATACTCTCATATATTAACTACATAAATTTTTTCTTGCCATTATCTATTTTAATAGAATACATAAAATTAATATTCTTTATATCAAAATATGAATTTTATAAAAATTCATATAAATATTTTTATTTCTATTAGATAAAATATTATATATCGAATGATACGATGATTGTTTATTATTATAAATACATACTGATGACCAAAATATCCATAGGATCTCGTCGATAACATATATGTATATATGTCTTTATGAAAATGGTAAATGAGTTAGAAAAGGGTTTGAAATTATTCTCGGGGGTATAAACAAATTCAAAGAATGTAGCAGATAAACTGATTCATCTAAAAAGACCATTGAGTATGTAACATTTTTCATGAACTAAGATTAATGTACAGAATTTTAAAATAATATCAAAGTTAAAATATTAAAATTTCGTTTAATTTAATATTGATATTATGACTACCGCATTTTTATTTGTTTAAGGATTTTATAAAATAAGTTTATTATTTTTTATTATTATTGTTATTTTTTTTTTTATAACACTTTGGATGTATATTTAATTCAAAATTATTTTTAAATAATTAGAAGCACTCTTTTGATATTACTACAACAATATAATATAAGAAGAATAAAATATTGTTATATTGACAAACTGACTTAATATAGTTTAGACATTATGATTAGTCCACTAGAACAATTAATGTTCCCTAAAAATAAAAAAAATATTTTTACATGAATAGTAGTAATATAAAAAAAAGAGAGTTAAAAACTAACTTTTTTTTTATATACTAGTCAATAAATAAAATATATTATGATAAATAACGTTCACGATAAATGGAATAGTTCAATATTTTCCTTCTACATCATAATATATACCCACAATAATCAGAAGGAACACTCAGAAATAATTATCTATGATAAATATTCCTACAAATTTTATTTAAACAAATAATTCGTACTTACATTCATATAATTTAAAATTAATAGGATGCATTTATTAATTATTGTATTTTTTAACAATTAAGTTATTTCTACAGAAACATTTTTAAGTATATAATACTATTAGTCTTAAAATTTTTTTTTTAATTTTAATCCTTCATTATTTTCATTTTAAAATAAATAATTCACAAAAATATTTTCTATGTGCATTTTTGATTCTTTATTATAGAATAGTAAACTCACACTGGCCGTTGACAACTATCCAAAGTTTCTTTTTGTAATCCGCGACTGACACTACACAATATACTCTATAACTCCCTATGAGATTACAGGTTTTTGATAGCAGAAACTTGGGTGACTAATCTCACTCATAAATTTGTTTGTTGAAATGTTTGCGCTATAACATAAATTGGTTTTATCCTGTCTGCAATTGTTTTTTAACGTATATTTTTATAAAGAAATATCATTTATTTCTACTGTTTGACCATTAAATAAAAATCATGCTAGATATCGAACTTCAAATAAAAACGTCATTAATACTCAGTTGTTAAAGTAACGCATAACTATTTAAAAGTATGATAATGAAAAATGATAACATAAACTTTATGTTTAATTGTATACTGTCATATAATTATCAATTTGATGAAGACTTCTGTCGAAATTAGATTTTTTTTGTTTTGAATAAAAAATAATATTAATATGATAGTCTCTATAATCAATTATAAATTTGTTTTTTGTATGATTAAAATAATTAAGATATATTATGGATTACGTGAATGTAGGTTAAGTGACATTTTAGTACATCAATGTTCTGTTAACCCTTTAAGTAAAGTAGTTTACAACTTTGTACAAATTTACAATAAAATCAAAATGATGGAATGGAAAAGTTATTCGTGTAAATTACGTTCGTACTTGAAGATTGATTACAAGAAGTAACTAAAATTTTTTGATGGATTGAAAATAATAACACTTTTTTATGGAAAATATAGTTTTTAGTAGATCTCTAAAATTATACTTAGACTGAAATGTTTGTATTTTTTTCATTTTACGTTGAAATTCTAATAACACTTCTAAAAAGAATTCTGTGTAAATTTTAAGTTCACTCACTTGAAGACAGTTAAGTTATAAACCCAAAAATATGCTCATGCATTATTAATATTACTTACTACAAATTTATATATATAATAATAAGTAATAATTTATATATATATATATATATATGCGTGTATTATTAATACAATTTATATAATATAAAATACAACTATCGTATAATAACAAACGCACTGTGTAGAAACAGTTCATACCTAAAGCATCTAATGAAACTAAGATGAAAAATAATCACAGTTATTAAAGTAAAATCTCGACACACACGTCTGGGAATTCTGTACTTTAAATACTATATTTTTATTAAAAAATAACCTTATTTTATCGAAGATTCTTCCAAGTAATCATAGTTAATTATCGTTTAACTTTGTACACTGATATATGCATTGTGCTAATTAGTGACATAAACTCAGTAAGTCTTATGATAATTTATATGAAACTTATACGTTTTAATATGTTTATGATTATATACTGAAGAAAACATTTTAAGGCTTAAAAGAAAAAAGATAAATTTGAATATTATTTAGTAAGATCCTGTTTCAAAAAAAAAAAAAAATGTATTAATTTCAAAATGTAAAAAACTATTATTAAAACTAAAAACTAGGCAATTTAAAGAACTATACGTGTTAATATTTGTTTTACAACTCTGATTTTATTGGGTAATGCAATAATAAAAATCATATTAAAAACATCAAAAACACATCTAAAAAAATACGTAAAGTAATTTTAAGTGAAAATTTATTATGACTATAATTGTTAAAATGAAAAATATCACTGAGGTAATAAACTTGTTTTCATTTATATTTTTATTATGTTATGTAGATTTATAATTATTTGAAACCCGATGAAGCTCTTTTATGAATATAGAATATTTATATTTGTATAAAAAACGTTCATTGTAATAGAAGTTTTACATTTATTACATAAGATATTGGTTATAAAAATAATGTTAGTCTTTTATTCACAGAGAAAATATGTTGTGTATAATTACTGTACAATTTTAAATTGTATTACAGAAAAATAAAAATTGATAAATTTTAAGAAATTAATATCTAGAATAAAAAAGAACTTTAAAAATATTTAATATTTATAATAATAAATGAGTTATTGATACTTTTTATATTGAATAAACAATTATAATCGCTTTCTTTTGATGAAATTTTCTATATAAATTTTATTTCTAAAATATTGATATTTAGGTACTGTATAGCATTAGCCCTTTCAACCTTTATGCGAAGATTGGTTTAGCACTCTATAAAAAAAACATATGATTATTTTATGAAGAAATAAAAAAAAAGGGTTTATTAAAACATAGTATCTATCAGCTAAAACTTTAAAACTATAGTTAATTTATAATAGATTTACTATGACATTGTAAAATTTTTCACTTCTATTAGTGAAATTAGTATATACACCTATGATCTGAATGAACATTGACGTTAGTATTGATATAGTCATTCGTATATTTTTACGTTAAATAATATTGAGTTTCTTTGTTCAAAAACACAATATTTGAAAAAAAAAAATTGATTTTAATAAACTTAATTGATAAAAAATATTATGTTAAACTTGACTTTCAGATATAGTAAAACTTAAATTATTATATTAGTAAATTAAGTGCTTAATAGAATATACTTTAAGAATTTTACAATTTAGTTTTTTTCCTTATATTGATAGCAATGTATAATATAATCACGGTTTTTAGTAAACAAAAGAACTGACAATCATTAATTTGAAAATATTTGAAGTATTAAATTAAAAACTATTTCAGCAGAACTGTCATAGTTTTGTAATAATAGTGTAAGCATTGAAATAAGTTTAAAAAAGAAACGCATTATGAAACCAATATTAAAAATTCAAAATAACATTACAATACACTTAGTATAAATTTTTAAAAGATTATAATCTATTTATTTTTTCATTATTAATTCTTATTTTTAATTTTAGCTGATAATAATTAATGAAATTGAAGTAAATTTAGTTAATAAAGATTTAAATCGTTATCTAGTATAGAATTATAAGAAAATAATTAGATAAATATTTTATTCGTACATAATGATGAATAGGGTATAGAATTATATGTATTTATAAATTTTACAAAGTTATTTAAACAAGTTTTTATTAATTGATTTGAAAACTTAGTAATGTATTGTTATCGAAGTTATAATTTTTTTTGTGGGGGGCTAGGGGTTTATCTCTTCTAAAAAATATTCCTATTATATTATGTTACTATAAAGTTATATAAAATTTGAACAAAGTGGCTCAAACTTAATTTATAAATGAATATAATACCAGATCACTTAATGATGAGTATGAATGAACAAAAATAAATTTTGAACTGTAAAATTAAAAAAATATTGTTATACATTTTTTTCTCTACAAGCATTAAGAAGTTTTATGGTCTTGGTTTGTCTCTAAACAAAAAAATTAAGAAAATTAATAAACAAATTACTTTGAATTTTTCGTCGTTATTATGATGAAATGTTTTAATTTAAATTTGATTAATGAACTTTTTTTCGATTTTTACAACGCATTAAAGGCTACTGCGACGTCTTCCAAAGAGGAGGTTTCTTAACTTTTATATTCCAAGATAAATGATTAGTTCGTAGCTGTAAAGAGGGATGGTGACTTCAATTATTGAACTGATTTTTCGTTCAACAAATAGAGACGGTGGTGACCTAGTCTCGAACCCGTGACAGTGCGTGTCAGTTACTGTCATGTACCGACTTGGGCACTCTGTCCCTTATTAGACGTTATTATTTGATTAATCTTTATTCTAAAGTAATAAGATAAAAAAAAATACACTATTTTTGTAAATTTTTAGCTGATTAGATTATCCACTATTTTTTTTATAAAAATAGACTTAAATTAAATATGTTTTACTGAACTTACTATGCTAGAATTAAAGTTATAAACTAAGTAGCTTTGAATATAAAAAAATTTTTTATTGAATTACTAATATATGTATATATTATTAATTAGGATTAGCAACAAATGTACAATAGTAAAAAAAAAAAATTGTAAAACATATTCAATAAAAGTTTTTCTATTAAAAGATATTTACTATGGAATTTTTATTTTATCGTTTTCCTATTTCCTAAGAGAAAAAAGAGTGTATATACTTATGAGCTACTTTATTGGATTATTTTCTTATTACTTTTAACTATTTATAATAAAATTCATATAATAACTATCTTTAAATGATTAAATAACATTTATTCAAACTGAGTAAAAAAAATTAAATAAAGGTGAGACATTTATTTTCTCATAATTTCGAATATGGAAGAAAATAATTTGCAAATTATAAATCAATTTGATTTGGTTATTCGTCATTTTAACTAGTTGTTGAAATATAGAACAGAACCTTTTTAATTTTACTATTATGACTAATGTACCCTACACAAATTTGTACAGTATTATTTAGTTATAAAGTTATTTATAAATATAAATTTTAAACATTTAACACTTTCAATAGTTATAAAATTGTGTAAAAATCTTTAATATTATTAACAATATTAATTATATAAAACGTTATAATTATAATGTTTTATAAACGATTTTTCTTTACCCCAATATAACCGCATTAAAGCACTTTTCTAATAGTTGTATATCTAACATATATCATAATAAGGCAAAAAGTATTTAAGTATAAGTATCAGAAGATTTAGTTAGAAGAAGACCATAAATCTCTATATTTAAATGAATATATTTTCCTAACTTATCTAGGGAATTTCCTAACAAACTTAAATCCTGAGCAACACTTAAATGGTAACATAGGACAGGCAAAACTAATTTAATTTCATTAGATATATGTATATGGTCAGTTTTTAAATCAGTTGTGGCATAAACCGGGATATCATTGAATTAGCAATTTTCTTTGAGTACTTTAAGTAAAGTTCATAAAGCAACTAAAGCAATATTTTTGGAAACTGCCACTTGACCAATGACTTAAAAAGGAAATTGTTATGTACTGAATACTACCATCAAGATAAGAATCTGAACAGTAAGAAATATTTTCAATGTCACTGTTACAGTCATCAATACTAATAAGAATCTCTAAATCGTATAAAATATGGGTAAATAATGTCACGGAACAATTTTTAACAATATTGTTCAAGCAATGGTTTAAATTCTCTGAAGGTTAATGTATGAGTCATTACACTTAATAATACATACGCTTCAGAAAAAAATACTAAAATTAATAAAAAATACATTTGATAACAATAATGGATAACGGTTATTCCCACCATCAAAGTGTTCCGTTAACATATCTCTACCATGCACCTGATTTTGTATGATGGTGGTTATCATATTAACAATGAAGCATCACAAGTAATTTACACCAACAGAATTTTCTTTTATAATTTTATAGTAAAATAAGTAAAAAAAGGATATTTTTTAATTGCATACATTTTTTGATTTATTAATTATTGTTTTTTTAATTCATCTTTTATATCTTTACGGGTGTCAACTTTACTTTTTTAAGTGACAACATACATATTTAACTAGCTTATAAAATAAAAAATAATCTAATTAAGAAAATTACAGGTTGATAACAACTTTTGGACCAGTATTTTAGAAGTTATTAATAATTTATAGTAAAAAAGAGGTGAGGATTGGGTGCTGCTATTTTTACCATTAGACGTTTCTTCGACTATCTCCTCATCTCGACTAGATATAAAAATGTTAATAACTTCTGAAATACTGGATCAAAAATTGTTATCAACAAGATATCATAATACACATAAGACTTTTTTTTTAACTTACAGAAGGCATACCAGGGGCGTCTTTTCACTTTTTTGTTAGTACCAAAATTTTTACAGACCATTTAACATCATAAATTTGCACACAATGGACTTACAAGTTTGAGTGCATGGGCAGTTCTTGCCCACTTCTTTAACAACTAACATCATAAATTAGGTTACAATCATTACCATCTTATGAGGAGGGAGTCCAAAGGCATGGAGTGGAGATCTTAGAATCCCAACAATTTTGAAAAGTTATATTTATTGTTTTATAATTTTTTTTGAGAAGGTAAAAATCACATTTCTCCTTTCATATAAATTAATCGACCTACCCTTGTGGGGTCCACATGATGGAGCTATAAGTTCATGAAATATTTGTTTAAATTATTTACATTAATGTTTAATATAATTAAGAATTCATCATTTTTGTACATCATGTGTAATAATGATGTTTTTTTTATATATTTATGGTTTCCAGTAGTATACTTATTTATCAATAGATACGATTGTTAAATTAGAAGTCAATCATAATAATAGTATAAAAATTATATGCTTTTGAAAAATATACAGAATAGAACCCTACTCCAATAACTTTTGATACAATTAATATGTCACTGTAATTTTTTTAAAAATAATTTGTGCATTCTTAGACTGCTTTAAAATTATATTTATTATTATTTACTTTTAATAACAAAAGAAATAAAAAAATTTATTTCTAAATTAAAATTTTAAAATAGCCAGTTTTTCGCAATTTTCTTACAAAAATACAGACATACACACATTTTCCGTAAAGTGTTATCTTGAATTATTGCTTACATGTCTGTTTATGTCAAAGTGTCATAGCTGTCATGTATAATAATATAAGACCGTGGTAAATTCACTGATAAAAATTTATTATTGTGTTGTATATAAATTTTTGAATATTTAATTTATTTTGATAATTATTCGACGTTGTTTTATGAATAACCATATTTCATTAAAAATGTTCATTGTTATTCCTATAATATCATAATTATGATTATTTTTTATCGTTATTTCATAACATTATTAATAACGTATTTAATCACTTTTTTTGGTTTTTCGAACCAAATAAATTTTCTGTATATAAAAAGTTTTTAAGTTTTTGAGAAAATATGTGTCATGTATAACATTGATCACTCTGTATTATATGATTATACTTCCTTATCGAATTGGAATAGGTCAAGATAAGTTTAAAATTTTAACAGGAAATGCTACTTTTAGATTTTTTTTTTCTTTGACAATAGTTACTCTACCGCCAAACGACGTCCCTGAGGCATAGTAAAACAAACTTAATTTATTTTATGTGATGTAATGCTACGATACTAATATTGTTAAAAATATCACTCGCCTTATTTATGTCTGGTTGCATTTTTAACAAATAACAAAAAAATAATAATTAGGTTTTATGAATATTTTTAAAAAGAGGACCGTCAATTTCAAAAGGCAAATAATAGGTCTCACACGTTAAAGTATAAATATTTTTTTTTGCTTTATTTTTTATAATTTAATACTAAAATCAATTAAATTGAATAAATTGTAAAGTTTATTGTATAATGTGAACATGTAATAATTTTGTAAGGTTTTAATAAAACAATTTATACGTTTATAAATTGTATGGATATAGTTCTCTGCCGTATTAACAATTCAGAGATAAAAAAAAACTCGTACAAGTATAAGCGTAATACAATTTCTAATAGATTTTTGAAGTTTTAATAAAAATTTTGTGATAACGTCTTATGATTTTATTAATATATTAACAGGATATACACCTTACGTTTACATTATATTACTAAATAAGTATATTTTTCATCCTGGTTAGTGTAATTTTAAATACTTGCTTATAATATTTTAAGTATTAATTCTAATAAAAATATCAAATACATTTTTTTCGGGAAAATATGACGGCGACAGCTTTGTCACTGTCTTCTAGATACTTATAATTTAGTTATTTTTTGGTTAAGCATATAAATATGTTTTTAAAAATTACTCAAGGTCTCTTTAAAGTTTTATATAATTATTAGGATTAATGTTAACTTCAATATAGAACTAAAATTTAACGATTTAATTGAAATTCAATATATATCACATATACAGTGTGTTCAATAAGGAACCAGGTCAATTGCTACAAACAATGAAACAATAGAAACCCATTTCGTTACACTCTATACACTGAACACTCTATGTACTATTATTGTACATTTTGTTAATTTCATATGTTTGCTATAAATATAAAATAAGTGTAATACATTATATGTATGATAAAACGATAGAATTATGTGTAAATAATTCAATATATTATTAAAATGTGTCAAAATAGACATTCAAGTATATAATAATAAATTAAATTATTTTTAAAAAGTTATCACGTATGAACAAAAATGTATTTAACATTTGTTACTTTACAATACTAACTTTAAAATGTTCAATCAATAGAGGAAATTTTCAATAATTACTTATGTTTTAAAACACATTATTAAGACGACAATAAATGAACATAGTTTTTTTAGTTTTAGTTTTATTTAACGTAAAGTTATAGAAAATGAGCAACAAGGGCACTTCTAATTTTTTAATTTGACGATACTCTGCAGTATTCGCTTTTTTTAAAATTATAATTTCTTTATTTAGAAGTTTTCATTGAACATTATATTTTAACCAAAAAAATTTTTTTACATACAATTATGAATGAATTATCTGTACGATTTGTCTTTTAAGTAACTATTTATGTTTTAATTAACCGAATAGTATTTTTTAGCATAAACTATTGTATAATTAAAAGGAAATAACAAATTTATTGTCTAGGATATCTCAATATATATTTTTTATTATTTTTAAATATATAAATTATCATCCATAAAAAAAAATATGAAAATATTAAGAACGGAGACAAAATAATTTTTTTAGTGGGCCCAGGATGCCCACGCCCTAAATTTTTGACAAATTCCCTAAAGACTATTAATTTAATGTATCGCTTTGCCTTACAAAGTTCTTTGTTTACAAATAAGATTAAAAAATAATAAAGTAAAAATAAAAGATTACTTTAAACACAATGTTGAATGAGTAATTAGAATTTAATTTAAAAGTAATAGGGTAAAGTGTGCAGTTACTTTAAGAAGTATAGTTATTATCACATCTTTAAATATTTTGTCAGTATAAATATGTGTGTTTTTTTGTGAAATTAATTACATTTTCTTAATAATTAAGCGTGCTATCCACTTAGTTTAGCCAAAATTTAATTTTTACCGAACTGTAAAAATTACTTTAATCAATTAAAAAAAATGCACAATTTCAAAGAGAACCACAGCACTTCTGATCTAAATAACATAAGTTCTTAAGGTAAAATTCTTTCTTTCTTTCTTTTTCCTCGCCTTTATCCCAATTACTAAGGGTCGACCACTCTTATCCTAAACTTCCACTTGACACTATCTCTCACATTATCTATGCACACATCAGCTATCCTCATATCGCATTCAATGACATCATTCATTTCTTTTTTGGTCTTCCTCTACCTCTTCTTCTCTAAACTTTTATTTCCATAACTATTTTTACAGTTTTTCTCTCTCCTCATAACATGACCAAACCATCTAAGTCTATTTTCTGTCATCTCATCCATGATAATATCTACACCTATACTCTCTCCTTATTCTATCTTCTCTAGACACTCCACTCATACATCTAAGCATTTTTATCTCTGCTACACTCATTATCTGCTCTATTGTATTGTCAATCGCCCAACAATAAAGCATACATCATAGCTGGTCTTACTACAATCTCTTCAAACTTAACTTTTAGCCTCATTAGAATTCTTTTATCGCATAATACACCAGATGATTCTCTTACTTTAACCACAGGCATTTAATCGTGTGTCTGATATCCTCTTCTATACAACCGTTACTTTGCAGAACTGATATTAAATACTTAAAAATTTATACATTTCCTATCACGTCCTTGCTTATTGTAACTGATCTCTCTATTTTACTTACCTCGTGTTTTCCTTCGTCAAACTCGTTTTCTATATATTCTGTCTTACTCCTACTTATTCTTAATCCTTTTCCTTCAAAAGCTAATCTCCGCACATCTAACCAATAATTTATTTTCTCCTATTAACATTATATCATAAGCAAACTACAAAATTAAGGAAAACGGAAAAATTATTTTCGGTTTTCTTAAAAAAAAAAAAAAATTAAATTACCAATTCTACTTTATATTATAAAAAAAAATTAAAATGTATTATTTAAACAAATTGTATTGCACTTAATTTAAATTCTGAAAGTATAGTTCGAGTTCTAATAAAAATTTTGTCTTATAAAATCTAGTAAGTAAAAATAAACTAATTTAACTAAATAAATATATTTATTAAAATCTAGGTAATTTCCTTAGGGAGCCAACAACTGTACACCCTGTTGGCCCAACGTTGCAATACCTCAACAGATAACATAAACAAGTTTTATCTTATCTGATCACCACCAACCCTTACAACCTTAGGTCAAGGCATTAGCGATGCTAATTTTTGATGTCCGATGATCATACCGGACACTGCGTCGCGATAGTATTCCAATTGTACGCAGACAGTACTTATTTAACGTGTTTATCTTTACGGTTTTTAAATAATCAGATCTTGTTCATGAATTAACATATTATTTATTATTAATAAAGCGTTGAATATAGGTATACTTCAGGGGGAATGGAACTCCTCTAGAATGTTGATAGACCCCTTGACTATTTAAGTGTAACAATGATAATAAAGCTCTTTTCAAAAATTGATGAGATATTTCGTTTAATATTGAGTTGATAATATATATATATATATTTTTTTTTTTGTAGTAACTATAAAATATACAAAAAATATATGTTTTTCTTGTATAAGTGCTAAGAGCACTTGAAGAAAGAATTTCATTCAACACTCATAATAAATGACAGACGGGTTTCTACCATCTGAACTACTGTCGATATAAGTCGTGTCAAATTTTACTGTTTTTAATAATAACAAAAAAAAAAAATATTTATATATGTGATGAAATAATCACAAAAAATATTTATCTTTTGCTAATAAAATGTATACTCAAACAGAGTGTAAATCTCTTTGTTTTTGTAATTTTACAAAAAGAACTAGTCAATTTACGAAAAATATCATTAGTTATTTTGACACGGGCCACGTCGCTTCGTTATACACGATGCCCCGCGACTCCTTTATCAGCCGTCGCCCTACTATGAATATTTGACTGACCAACACCGCGTGTTAGACGCTACGGTGCAAAGTCCAGCAAATGCCGCACGGCCGACGACGACCCGCCGCAAATGGTGCGAGTGTCTTCCTCCCGTTGTGAAAGCGACAACGTCGACAACCGAACCGCACCCGCGCACCGTCGCCTACAACGCTGCTAACCATTTTGCCGTCCAAGGATTACGCCGGACATCGCGTCGTCGACGCCAGCGAAAGTGCCGCGATATTACGCGAAGATTATTATTACTGTGTTTATCTTTTCGGTTTGTTTTATTTTTGTTAACATAATCTGTTGTCGCTCATTTAATAAACGGCCCACGGGTCTCTACCCTCAAAACCAGTGTCGACCACATTTTTGCGACGTAAGTCGTGTCAATTTACTAAACACCATTTTTAAAAATAAAAAATACTTGTTAATATACTTGTGATGTATAATGAATAAATAGATTATCCCATCAAGAAAGAATTTTTTTCTTAAGTTAATGACTTAGAAAGTTGAGAAACGAGGATAAATGTATGTATGTGCATTATGGTGGTTCTTATTTTTTAAAGTTTTTTTTTTGACCGGATGCCTCCTAATATTGTTTTTTAAGTTAAAAAAATACATTTTGTGAAATTTTGTGATTGTCCAATGATTTATTCCCGTGCCACAGAAGGATTAAAATTTAATAAATAGGTTTAAAAATTGGTTTTTTCGTATAACTTGTTAAATTTTACTTGAATAAAAAAAATTTACTGAATAAAATTTGTTTAAAAATGTATTTTCTACAAAATATATTATATTATTTTTTACTCAATATTTAATTAAATAATCAATAAAACACATAAATACTCCGATTTTTTCCGATTCTATTTTTTTGCATAATTCAGTCTTTATTAGCGTAATTGACAAACTTTTACAATAACTATATAAATCATAAAATTTAGAATTGAAATTATGTATAAATATAATTTAGTAAAATATTTTCTAAATCTAAATCTTGGTCTTATAACATACAACTGATTAAAACATATAATATAAAACTAATAAATAATAAAAATAAACTTTAATTATAAAAAAACACAACTAAAAAAATATTATGGAAAATTATTCACTTATTATTTATTATAATCATCATTATTTCATAAATGTGTTTTTTTTTTTTTGCATCAGGAAAATGTTTTCTATATCTGCGACAACTTGTAGCAAATATTGCTTTTGGTCTCCTTTTTTAGTAATTATCGAGTTATACTCTTCAATTAATTTCACTGATTTTTCTGCAGTATCGTTCACAACTTTTAAACTTCGCACTATTTCTTGACAGTCTAGATAATCTATATTTAAATTCCATCGTTCGGGATCTTCGCTTAAAATACTTGTTTTCTTATCAAAATGTTTAAAAAAAAATTTTTTGAGTTTGCATTAATAAACTTGTCAATAGTTTTACTTACAAAATGTTTTGTTACTTGAAGTGCTTGAGGATATATCCATGTTTGCAGTTGAGTTCTGACGTTTCGGACGCATTGCAGAGTCAATCTTCAGAGTGATGGTTGCTAGTCGGTGGCTACATTGGACAAACAGGAAGAGCTATTGCGACAAGAATAAAAGAACATGAAAAAGACGTGCAATACCAAAGAACAGAAAAATCTGCAGTAGCTGAACATGCCAAAAACAAATGACATGACATACAATTCGATAAAGTAAAAATACTAAACAAAGAAACTCATTTTGGCAAGCGGATGTACAAGGAAGCAATAGAAATCGAAAAATGTTCGGAAAATTTCAATAGAGAAGATGGATGGAAAATTAGCAAAACTTGGTTACCTATCATACACCAGACAAAAAGGAAATCAACCAACAACACCGAAAATAATTCAATATACGAAGAGGCTACAATCAACATAACAAATAATTGCCGATGTAGGAAAGGAAGACCGAAATGTCAAGAATGCAGTAAACAACGTTAGTCAAAAAATCGAAATGTTGTCCAACATTAGTCAAAAACCCGGATACGGTAAACAATATTAGTCAAAAAATCGAAATGTTGTCCAACGTTAGTCAAAAACCATGATAAGGCAAACAACGTTAGTCAAAAACCAGATGTTATCAATTTTATAAAAGCAGACTGTTATCAAGATAAGTCGCCAGTATAGTTGCAGCCACCGACTAGCAACCATCACTCTGAAGATGAGTCCGAAACGTCAGAACTCAACTGCAAACATGGATATATCCTCAAGCACTTTAAGCAACAAGATAATCCATGAAAGCTTTAACACATTCATAAAATGTTTTATATTTCTTGGCGAATTAATTTTTTTTTAAGTTTTCACATACATTAGTTTGTAATGATTTTACCATAAGTCTTTTTACTTCAACAGGTATTTGATCATCCAAATATGCCATTGAGGCATTTTAAGGCGCTAGATAAATTATATATTATATTAGATAAGACGCATGCATTCTAAGTCCATGCGAGGAGCTTTAATAGCATTATTTGTAGAAAACCAGTATTTTAAATAAATTCTTACTAAAAATATACAAACATCACGAACATCAACCCTTTTGTCATTTGTTAACTCGAAAGACTCTCGAAAAAGAAAAATTTTCAAACAATAAATGACTTTTGCCATCTATCTAGCATGATTATAAGTACCAGAACATTTAATAGAAATATTTGTATAATGATCACCGCCAAGGAAATAATTGCCAAATTGAGAAGTTCTGTATAGTTTTCTATTGGTTGTATAATTTTTATTTATTCCGTTAGAAACGAAATTAATTCATTTTCCAAGCCGTATAAATGTGTTTTAATCGTAATATCTTCTAAGCCTGGATTTATTGAACACTCTTTAACCTATGGCCAACTTTTTTTTAATTTTTTAAACAATAGTATATTTTGTCCACTAGATAAAGCAATTGGTTGATCAAATACATTTCTTAAAACTATTTCCAATATGTGATGCCTACATGATAAGTATAAAAAGTCCACTTCGAGGTATTGCTCTAAAATAATACAAGCACTATTAGTTATTAGTTTTATTGTTAAAGTATTTTAAGTACTATTAATGAATTTCAATAATAATCCATATATTTTAAAAATTTTAATTAAATATGTCCATAGTTATTATTAAAAAGTCCATACAAAATGTTTCAACAATGATATTCTAAGCAATGAAATTTGAATTTCCTTATTGAATTCTAAAAATGACGATCTTCATTCATAGTAAAATTAAGAAGTTATTTCATTGGTAAAACATGAATGATTTTTATAGTAATACTAAAAATGTGCAGGGTGGTACACTACATTTTGTAAAATCTAATAACTTAAGCTGTAATACTTTGTGTTACTTTTTTAGGGTCTCGATGCAATTTCATTAACATAGTGAAATCATTACGGTTGCCTAAAATAAGAGTTCATCACACAGTTATGAATATAGGAAGCGCGGGGAAAAAGCTACCTCGGCAAGTAGTACTACAATAATCTGAAATTTTTTTTGTCGATAAATAATATTAAAAATGATTGTTTTATTNAAATAAGAAAAATAAGCTAAAATAAGAAAAAGCTACCTCGGCAAGTAGTACTACAATAATCTGAAATTTTTTTTGTCGATAAATAATATTAAAAATGATTGTTTTATTCTTGGAAATGTTGAACTATCCGATCCATTGTTTTCGGTTCTACAAAAGATCGATTTACTCATAGATGTTAATCATTTCTTTGATGTTCTATGTGTCAAAGTAAAAACCTTCAATTCTTGGGCTCATATTTCAAAAAGCGCAGTTTGGTTGGGTAGCAACAGAGACTGTAAATTTAACAACCTTTCAGATAAAAAAATTAGTCATATAGTAGCATCAGCAAAGAAATTCATTAAAGAAATCGTTCGTCAAATAGTTTGGTGCATTGAAGATTGAATAGTTTAGCGGCACTATAAACATCAATAAAAAAAAATTTAAAGAAATTAAAAAAAAAACTGTTACGTGGGATTCTAGTGTAAATGTTGTGGTCCATTTTCCTCTTAAAAAGAACGCTGTCGATAAGTTAGGTCAAACATGCAAAATAACAGAACGTTGATATTTAAAATGGAAAAGAACAGTTACTAAAAATATGGATACACACGGTTTTTAAAAATTGAATAAAGAATTAAACTAAAAAACTTGAATATTTTAAATAACTCAAAGTAAAAGTGAAACAAATTATCCATTAACATATCTATATCAGAATTATCATCGTAGCTGTAGCAATATTTTAGTAGTGAATCAATATGTAAAAATCTATTTAACAAATTAAAACGATAAAATAGACAATTTTGAATGATAAAAAATAAATACAGAATAGATAACTTAGAGTAAAACTTAAAAAAGTAATAACTCAACTAAATATTTCAAATAAATCTTTTGTAGTTCAAAAAGAGTAAATGTAAATTGCAATTATTAAAGCAAGTGACGGAAATTATTTATAAATTTAACGGGCTAAGCTCTTTTTATAATATCAGGTTATTTAACAATTCCATAAAATAATGTCAGTATAATATAATATAATAATATAATTCACAACGATTCAATAAAATATTTGAAATAATATATAAAAAAATTACCATTTTTAAGTAAAAAATAAGAAAAAGTGGTTAACAAGATAACATATATGGGTCCATATCGGCACTATTTAAAATTCTTCTAATTATGAATATTTTATTGCAGGTTGTGAATTTTTTCACTGTAGGTTATACAGTTTTACTATATATATTGCACAAAATAATAAACCATAATTTGAATATAATAAAAATTGATTACTTGTGGCTAATTAATTAAATAAAATTAAAACTATATTCAAATTAATAATATTTTGAAAATAGTTTTAATTTTACATTATTTAAAGTTTCTCTAATATTTTTTTATTTAATTATTGTCTGTTAATGCCCAATCTTTTTGGAACACTCAATTATGTTTAAACAAATATTAACAAGTATAGTGATATACCCTATTGTCAGCCATTATGATTAATGTCAGAAGATTTACTGTGCTGATACACTAAAATAATTATTTCTATTTATCATATTGTAATAAAGTTTAAAATATTCATTTCAAGCCTTTGTTTGCTTTATTATCTAGTCTTAAAAATAAAAAAAAATAATAATTTTAGTAATTCCAAGGTTTAGTACAATTTCAATGGGAAAAGTTATAATCGGTTTGAATAAATAATGAAAGACGAAATAAACTTGTGAACTTAAAAAAACAACACATTATTCGTGGGTTTTTCCGTTTATTCTCGTTACGCAACATCAAAACAAAAAATAAACCACACGTGACTCCCAGTAAAATTTTATTACAATTTGATGAATTACAATGGAGTGAAATTTTTCCCAACTTCAAGTCCAAAGTTGAGGAAAAGGGGGTAAAATTTACAAAAAACGAGCAGCGGTGTCTCGTAAGTAAATATTCTAGGGAAACGTGATGATAAATAATAACAGTTTATATGCTTAACATAAACATATAATATATTAATAAACAAATAAAAACGCCTTTTATTGATCAATAAACTTAAATAAAATCAAATAGTTTTAAATATATTTATACTGTTGGTCGATAGATAAAAATTACTTAATTTTTTTTGTAAACTAATAAAATTCTGTGTTCTTTTTCATTAACAAAAATTGTCATTAACACTCTCTACAAAAGTTGGATCCTTTGTCGTGTCACCTAGTAGATTTTTTTTCAATCGCCGTAGATGATAAACTTGAAAGTTGTTCATTGGTCGTTGTAATTCAAAGAAAAGACTTAATTTTTTTTTAATTTACTCATAGAACATTCACTGCTAGTAGTTATAGCCGGAATAGATAATATTAATTGATAAAGTTTATTAACCTGGGGATAAATACATTCTTGTAAATCAACTATGAATTTCAAAAGAAAAAGAAAATATATGGAAATATATTATATATATATATATTAATCATATATCATGGTCATCTACTTCTTATTATAAAACATAGAAGTTCGTAAAGATGTTCTTTATGCAAATGTTGCATAAATTACAGTTAATTCATTGCGTAATCGATACGTGTCAAAAGTATTAGCATACTGCTGTAATAATTTTAATTGAGGAAAATTTGATTGGTAGTTTTTAAATTTGTTAGTAATTATTACAAATTCTACTTTTGGAAGATCTTCAAAGCGTGTCTTAATTTGATTATGATTCTAGTATTTCATATGACGCGTTCATTACGTTTTTTGTTATTATATTCAAAATCATTATTTAATATTATTGTTTCGTCACAACATTTATTCACATTAGAATCGTTTATTGAATCGGCCAAATTCTGTTTCAAATTTTAAAATTCGGAAATACAAAATTTCATGTTCGAAGAGTTTTTAATAAAAGTTAATTAAATACGTGAACTGGTATAAAAGAATCTTGCTAAACAAAATCAACAAATACACAAAGTTTATTAAGCTTGTCATAAAGACCTGTACTGTACAAATGGATATAAGATTCTCATTTGTTCTTCAGTTACATGTAAAACGCCATTTTTGAATTGAAAAAAATGTTTTTTTTACTGTAGAAGCGGCTCGTGAATAGTATTTCCACCAAGTTTAAGATCCTGTTCTATTAATATTTCAGTTCTTTTTAGTAGACTGTCTAAAAAAAGTATGGAACATAGTAAAATTTCAAATAAATAATTTGACTGATTTAACAGTCTTAGCCTCATGTATTAATACCAAGTTTAGCTGATGTGCACAACAGTGAATAAATAATGCATTTTGGTAAATTTACCTTATACAAAATTGTGCACCATTTTTTCTCTTGACATCACCAATACAAAAGCATCATAGGTCTGACAAATAATTTTATTTCCAATGGCCCACTTATTATTTTCAGATAAAATTATATTTGCTAAACCAAATGCTGTTTTATTCTTTGAAATGTCAAAATGCCAATAAATCGTACTACAATATTTTGTTCGACAACATACCGAAAAATTATGTTCATTTTAGATCGACATGATCATCAGTCGTTTCATCTGCTTGAACAAATACGAAATTGGCTGTTTGTATTTTCTTTAAAATTCTTGAATTTAAAATGGAAGTTATACACTTTATCAAATCATTTCGTATCATCTTAGATGTACCTTTAAATATCGACGATGAAAGTAAATGCTCTTTAAGCAACAGCTCTTCTTGAGTAAGTAATTCAAGATAATTATCTTTATTTAAAGATTCGTCATTTTCCCGATGACCACAAAAAGCAAGTTCTTTTTGGTTCAAAGCAACATGTATCATATGTGCTATTAAATGTCTGTTGATACTAACTTGTTCGTTATGTTTTACAACAGAAAGTCTCCGACCTTTTGATATTACGTGTTCAATTTAAACTTTACCCACCAGATGAAATTTTTCTTGATTCATTAAATGCTTTTGGGAGATAGCATGTTTTTATCATCTGCTTAAAAAAAAAATTATTGAAGACAATCCATCTACACTACATTCATTTTCCCCTCCAAAAATTAAAAAAAAAATATAACACTTTATTTCTCTTACTACAACCAATGAGCCATGAAAATTTATTGTATTAACTTTTATGAAATTTCCTAACATATTTACCATCATGACAAATTAAAAATAAATTAGGGTTCAGGCGATTACATTTTAATTGATTTTTTTGTTCGTAAATTAAGGTATTGAAATTATTATATAATAAAAAGTCTATCGCCTGATATTTTTGTTATTTTAAAGAAATTTGTACTCGAAAAAATTCAAAAATTGATGAAAGCGTATAATACAAAACATTTATTAAATCGGCACGACGTGTAATGTCGTGAATCCAATTTCAATACCACCCAAACACGCGGCTTATTCTCCTCGGCCCTATCTCGCTTACTTGGTTTTGTCATCATATGTTATGCTGAAACTGTTTGACGACAGTTTTATTGAACCGGCGACCGTCGATCGAAGGATTAAATAACATTATTTTATTCCAATCTATATCTTATTAAATAATAGAACAAAGGAAAAAACGATTTTCTGGAAAAATTACTTAGTGTGTTCCGATTTTTAAATTTTTTTTTTTTCAACGAAAGTAATTGGCCACGAGACTCCGGGAAAATTATTGACGAAGGTCGGAAAATGTTTAACACTCGCCCGCGAGCATTTTAAAATTTCGACTGTTTTCGAGAAAAACGCTCACTGATGCGTTTTACTACTTAAGATTTAAAATTTTCATCAGACCCGCCCAAAGACATTTCTGAGATATCATAAAAAAATTAATTCAATCCCTTCATTTTTTGCCGTTCAACGGAGTTTTTTTTAAGTCTAGGCGCATGTTTCAAATAAAGGGCATTATCTCATTTTTGCGAATATATATATTTTGACTCTGAATTTGTAGATAATGGATATTTTCTTTAACTCATATTTAATACTATTATAGTTGTCATTTATGAACCGATTTAGTTATTTTAACCAAGTCCAAGCTATTTTAATCAAGTATCTATTTATTTTGATATTCTGTTAGTTATTTTTATATTTTATGTTTGGTTTTTGTTAAGTATACAGATACTTTCTGTCAATTGATTTAAAATATGTTTATAATACAAAATTTATTGATATATTAATAAAGTTTATTGTTATATATACTTTTGTTTGAACTTTGGTTTTATATCAACTTACTATTCAAATGTAATTTTTTTAAGTCCAGGCAGAGTCAATATTAGGATACGATTTAGCATTTACACAGAGAAATATATTTTGTATATTTTATAAAGGAATGTTTGATAAGTTATACATCGATTTCAGCACGGTTATAAGTACATAAGTTTGTACACACATTATCAGAACAGTGCAGTATTAATAGTTTTTTTATCGCATATATACGTCTATGTGTGTATTGTAAAAATTGTTATTAATTATAATAATTATATACGAGTTGACAATCTTTTTTAGGAGAGATTCAATTTAAAAGTTTCCCCAGACGAGTCGCCACTGATATCTTCGTGGGAAATATCGTGGTATTATATGAATTATTTTTGAATAAAACTTGATGAGGGAAAATCTCCAATTTTGAAAATAAGAAATAGTGTTCTTCGATTTTGCTATTTTTAGGTTTGAATATCACCTTACTACTCGTGACATATATAAATCAACAGCTGTATAAATATAATAGTGTGTTGCGACTTTCTAACATCCTGTCAATTCAGAAAATAGCCGTAATAATTCTTTTACCAAAACCAGATAAACCGAAGAACATTGTAGCATCTTATAGACCGATCAGCTTGTGACCTACTTTAAGCAAACGATTTGAAAAATTATTCTTCAAAAGAATTAGGCCAATATTTCAGAAACACCATGTCATACCTAATACTCAGCTCACTTTCTGCGTGGGACGCTCAACTATACATCAAGTTAATATGTTGAATGATACTGTAACTTCAGCGTTATAAAACCAAAGAGAATGCAGTGGCTTAAACCAAGCAATTAAAACCGTCTACTTTGCAAATTAAAAACAAAAATTGTCTGTATCTCTATATTTAATAATAAAGTCATACATTTACAAAAAAAAATTTGTATAAATTCTCTTAACTATAAAATTCAATTAAGTGTTCTTTAAGGAAGTGACTTGTTTCCTGACATACCCCAGTCTACTATTACTTTTCTTATTATATTTGCTGGATATAATGAAATCCTTTCAACTCGTAGTAATATTATTGAAGTAACCCACCACCTACAAATGCACGTCAACGTTATTGAACTATGGTTGAGGAACTAGAAAATAAAATAAACGCAAATAAATTAAGTCAAGTAGTATTCTCCATTTATTTCTACACTGTAAGAAATGATCATAAAAAGCCAATACTTCAATATTAAAATGTTTAAAGAAGATTGGCTTTTTAGAACATTATCAAAAATTGAAAAAAAAAATTTCAAATGATTTGAAGTCTACACTGTACCTTAGTTAATAATTAAATTATCAAAAAAAAAATGCGTATATATATATTTTATTAGTAAGGAAAATGTTTGAATAATTAACAATAAAAATTTCGCAATAAAACCAATTTTTAAAAAATTATTTCATTATAATGAAAATTAAAAATAAAACAATAAGCGACACATTGTAAGAGAAGTATTTGAGAATTTTTCAAAATAATGGTTGAAAACTTCAATTAGATACGTTTTACGATCTTATAAAGCACTGTTGAGCAAAATTGGTTTATTAGAAAAGAAAATAATTACATATATAAAAAAAGAAATACAGCAGAATAAAACTAATAGCTTCTCATATACCTATCGAAGCTAAAATTATTTAATAAAAAAAATCTAACACGGTGTGGTCGTCAATCAGTGGGGAAGTGTCATAGTTGGGTTCAGTATAGATGATATCTGACAGTGATTAAAATCACTGTCATGAAAATCGTTTCGATGCAAATCTGTAGATAGTGTTTAGTTTTAAAAAATTGGTGGATTATTCCAAAAGCTACATTTATAAGTGTAATTTTTTTTATTAATGAAATTGCATTGAGATCTTGAGTCTAATAAAATTCTACAGTTTTTAGTCTATACCAGTCACTATTGGCATACGTCAGTTAACCAAATTTTCGATAGCGCTGTGAGCTTTAGCTGACATTTTATCTGCGACTAATTGGAATTTTATCTACTTTTATGTCGCTATTATACAAATGTAATAACACATTATGAGACTTAGAGAGTTTAAAACAATAGCACACAATGCATTTATTGGAATGTTATCTTGAGCAAATTTTACATAATTTTAGTGTAGATATTCATTTAATTACCTTTGCTATAAATTGCAGGCAAAGATAAATCGTACGAGGTGGACCGCGTACATTTTATCCTCTTTGGTATAGTAACCGCCGTCGATCTAAATTTATTTTGCTTGACAAATTTGTTCTCATGTGTCATTTTATATAATTGGGACTTATTGTTCAAAAAAAGGCATTGCTTCATACCGAAAAACCCAGCACAGGGGAGTCACGGCACAGTAAGGACATGTCATAGTTGGGTCCAGTATAGATTAAGTATAGAAATATTTAACACGGCCGCCGGGGATTGACGGCCGGTTATAGAAAGTGTACCGGAAATCATGTGAAAAAAAGAGGCACGGTACGGGATTAGAACCCGCGACCCAAGGCGTCGTATAGACAAACCTTACCACTAGGCCACCGTGCACTTATGATTCAGATCCCGATACACTTTCATTTAGGTTGATAACGTGATGTGCAGTTGAGGGAAACACAGTACCGTGTCATATTAATACTAATATAATAATAATTATATTATAAAAAATTAATACCGTCTCAGCTTCGCATGCATGGAAGCTAAAAAAAGTTTATTAGATTATCTAAGTCATTGAAAAAAAATATGAGTTTAGTTTTATAAGTTAATTAAATTGTGTAAAAATAATATTTAAAATATTTAAAAAATAAAATATTTCAGCTGATAATTATTACATTTTTTTTATATTATCTATATTGTGTTTTTATTTTGTCAAGAGTCAAAATTTATAGAATGGTCGACTGTGATGTGTATTGTTATAAATGTTACACTCAAAAACTGCACCACTGATACATAATGTTACAAAGAGGTTTGCTTATCATTATAATATTAGTGATCGATTACTGTGTCACCTATATCTTTCTACCTGCTGAAGTGAACAATAATTAGCTATGATTTTACAAAGTTTATAATAAACTATTTTCTTATACAATTTGAATACGGCGTATACATTTGGTTGTTTAATTTCATCTATAATGTTAAGAGTATTACATTATATAAAAATTTTAACCGAGGAAATTCATTAATTAAATGTGTTTAAGTGGTTGAATTCCAATATAGTAGTTAATCGGAGAGTTCATCTCACGCGTGTTTGTTACTACACATAAATACAATACCAGCTTTGATACTTATTAAAAAAAAATTAACTTTTACTCCATAGTCATGCCTTAATAAAGTATCTACAAAAAAAAAAGATTTTAAAATCTTGATAATTTCAAAGTTGATTCAAAAATTAAATTCCTTTGGGACAATTATTATCAAAAGTCTTTTTGGTTAGTTTCATTACTGACTAACTATATATGTAGTAACTAGATCTTAATGGTCTGGGTCACAAAAAAAATATTGCAACCATATACAATCTCAATAATACCCTACTAGTTTTCCGGGAATTCAGTGTTTGGGCTAAATAAAGACGGAAATACCTAACTTAATCTATTTAATTATCTACGCGTTTTTTTATATTTAGTGTCCAGTTGGCTTTTTAAACATTTGAATTATTACCAGAATGCCAATAAATATAAATTATAAAACTTAAAAAATAAAATAAAAAAAGATTCATATTTTTTAAACTCTCATTATAATGGTATAACTATTGTGTGTAGGGAGAGCTGTACGTGAAAAAAGTACGTACAATGAACCATCTAGCAGATAACAAAAATAAAATTTAACGGTAGTTTTTTAATAATATAGATAAAATCATAAACAAAAATCACAATAAATAAAGTTATATGTAATGTAAGAATGAGAACACATACTATAAAATATAGTCAAAGGAAAATAGTTTTTAACAGCAATAACATATGAATTTTTAATGCTACTCTATCTTCATTTTTTCTAGATTAATATAATGTAAGAATAGAAAATACAACATAAGGGAATTTCAATTCAAAAAACAAAGGTAAATTTTCTCGAAGGACGTTTTCTTTGTGTAGTTATCAATAAAATGTCTTAGTTTTTTTCAAAGGAATTTACTACAAGTTTCAAAAATAAAAATCACATAGTTTAAACAAATAATTTTCCAATAAAAAGATTAAACGTTTTTCTAAAATGGTTTTCAAAACAAAATATTCATTTTTTTTTTTTCAATAATTTTCATTGTTAATATACATGTACTTTTATTTAAATTGATATTTATATACAAGAATGTATAATGAGTGTAGTAGAGATTTTTTAATTCAAAGAAAACTAAACTATTCAAATATTATAAAATTAAAGTAAACTGTATTAAAATAATTTTTAATTTTCATCGGTATTAAGTTCTTTCACTGATGATTTTTTTTATTCATTATATTACAAGATATCATTTATTTAAAACATATATCTTAATATTTTTATACAAAACACTTAATGTTTCGATAGTTTATCATTTAAATAAGTATTAAAAGCTTAGAACAAGCAAAAACTTCTGATGATAAAGTCCATATTTGATGTTTTAGTAGTTAACGGGTCAATAGAATACATGAAAAATATTCATTGAGAAATGGATAAAAAGTATTAAAAATACTCTAAATAATGTTGTAATATTATTATTATTTTTTTTAATTTTCATAATATATTAACATTAGAGATGCTAAAAAAGAAATTTTTTGTTTTTTTATGATTAATTATAATAAATTTTAAAGTAAGAAAAAATATTATTAATAAAATAAAATAAAGAGTTACTTGATATACATGTGTTTTATTTTGATTTTATTCTAATAATTATAATAAAATTTAAGCTTTTTACCAGGATGAATCTTAAATTTATTTTCCATTGTTCCCTCAAATACAATCTTTATAAAAATATAAGAACTAACTCTAGTATAATTCTAAGGTGTTTCAAATAAAGAAAACATTTTTTATTTTAAATCTTTCCACTTGCGATTTTTGTTTTTTTTTTTTAAAAGGCTTGGCTCAATTCACGCATGTGTATTTTAGTTTTATTCTGATTAAATTACTTATTCTTAGACTTTTTACATTTTTCTAGTGAAATATTCTATAATATTACAGAAAAGCCAACATAAAAATCAATGTTTTACCACTATTGGGTCAATTATGAAATATTTGTTTATATTCATCCTTTATAAGGTATAAAGGATGAATTTACTTTCAACTTTACTTTTCATATACTTCAAATTTTAATTTTAAAGCTTCTTTTGAAAAAATATCTGAGTCAACATTTTTTCAAACTTTTATTGGGTTTCATTTAAAACTTTTACTAACAACTATGTTTTAAGTTACATAAAAGAGGCGTTGAACATAAATCCAAAACCCATTCGGCCTAATACCAAAGTGCCGATTCTGTTTAATCACATATAATTCTATCAATGGCAGAAATTACAAAAGCCGACAAGTACATTTTACAAATAATATACATGAACTACACAAAGACTATTATATGATATATTATATAATATATATTATAATTCTATGAAATCATAGCATATAACAACACTTTTTCAATATCATCAATATTAAATTAATCATCTCATAACTATATTTATTCTTAATGAACAACGTCAAGTATCAAAATAAAAAATGTTGTAAAAATAAACAAAAACATATTTTTTTCAAAAGCTTAATTGTTAAGGAAATAAACATTTTGATTATAGCAGTTAAGACTTTAAATGGCTCTATAAGATTCAAAAAAGACTCTTGGTTTCATTTGCAAAAATTATAAAAGATAATTTTCTAAATAGATTAGCTGTATATTATACATTTTTATGTAATTTTTTTTGTACTAAATTATATTTTACAAACATTAATGGATATTATTTAATGTTTAAATGTCTAAATATTGGTATCAGTCTATATACATGTTGGCTTATATAAAGAACATGATACAAAAGAAAAAATAGTATTTATATGTTATAATAGTAATCTAAATTCACCAAAGTATGAGTTTTTAGTGAAACACAAATATAAAATATATTCACATAAAATTTATATTATAATTTAAAATTTATGTCAGCGTATCTGTTATTATAATTACCAGTGCTTTTTAAAAATTATATCAAAATAATAAATTGCCAAGGAAGTTGTATAATATTAGATAAAAAAAAACCTAGTTGTGTTAGTAAGATTCAAAACAAATTTGTGTTGTTAGATTCGATGCAAATAGTATTGATTTTACTATGTTGTATTTTTTTGTGTCTGTTACCACTTATTGTCCATTCTTACTGGACAAATATTGGCAAACAACACGTCAAGAGATTACAAATCATATTTAGTCGAATACATTACACTCAAAAATTGAATAAATTTTAACAAAGTTATTTAATTGTTCGTTGAAATTTACTTAATGCTCACTATATTCTTATCTCACTGTTTTTCAAGTTGTTATTTTTACGTAAAGTTATTATAACTTTTTGAAAAATGGATGAATCAAAATAATTTTTTTTTTATAAATACTTTAGATATATATCTTTTATTAGGTATATATAGCTATAACTTTTTGAAAAATATAAAATACTGTACAAAAATATGTGTTTCATTTTATACATATTGCTCAGTAAGTAATGAGACAGGTCAATTATTACAAACATTGAGAACAATAGAAACCCGTTTCCTTACCTATTGAACACCTTGTACATACCTCTGGACTTATCTTCGTGGTAAAAACGGACATTAGATTAAAGAAAAAAGTACCTTTTGTGTACAACTTGCAAAATTAAATCGACAAAATCTTATTAAATTATGTTTTTAAGAAAGTAGTATAAACTGCATTGGCTTATTAAGAATAAGGTAGTTAGAGGACCAAACGTCCTAATTTTATTTCCGAAAAAATATTATATATTTTGACTTTAAACCTGTATGATTTAAAAATAAATGATAAATAACTTAGTACTTTTTCTGAAGTCATAAAAAAGAGATTAGAGTATCGCAACCCCTCGTCAAATAAATCTAATTTGAATTTTTTTTTCAATTTCAATTCTACACTTATTATTATTATTAATTTCTAAGAAATGTACAACTAGGTAATATAAGTAGAGTCCACAATGATTACTTCGCTGATTTTCATAAAATTTATATGAGTTAAACTTACATTAAATATAACTTTTTTTAAATGTTTGTCTTTATTAAATCAAGAAAAACGACTTAATAAAATTTTGAACTAGCTTAAATTGCTTTTTTTATCTATCAACAAATGGGATGTTCGATTGCCGCCGGCCAAACGAAATAGATTCGATTTACATAAAAATTTTGTTTTATATGGTAAATGGTAGCACAGCAGTGGGGGGGACGCAATAATAGGAATAAGTATAGGTTAGTGTTGGTGAGTTGATTCCCAAGACTTTTTAATTGCATTAATTAATTCTTAGGGTAGATTAAAAGATGTACGAGTTAATTTTTAGAACACATATGAATTCATTCCTAAACTTTAGCCTATTGACACGATATGAATTTATAGTTTTTTATGTTACTTTAAAAAGTGGTGTTAGAAATAATTTAATTGTAGATTTGAAGTCGGAAAAAAATGAGTTTAGAAAAGAATGTTCTGGTCTGACATGAAAATACATCGTTAAATACAATTAACCATTGTATTTATTTATAATTACCAAAAAATTACTTTCTGAAAAATCTTGCAATAAGACCTTAAATTTTTATACACGTTTGCCAGACGAATAAAAAAATATACAATTACTTCACAATTTTTTATAAATCCGTAAAAATTACAATACTACATTATTAAATATCAATTTCATACTACATTGAATTGCTGTAGTAGATATTTATTCATATATTATACTTTCAAATCAAAGAATTACTAATTAGGATATAAATAAGAAAATAGGAGTTCATGTTGCTTTTGAAATAATCCACTAATTTCTTAGAGTTAAACACTATCTTCAAATTAGCATTGAAGAATTTATTATAGTGATTTTAATCATTGAAAATATCATCTATACTTGTCTCAACATGTCATATCTACACTGTGCCGTGACCCCACTGTGTTACCGCTATTTTTTTTAAATAAAACCTTTCTGAAAGTATTTTTATTTAAAGTATAAAGAATTCACATTTATGATAAAAAATGCCCTATTATGCGATTAAACAGACCAAATAATTAAATTTGTATTATTATAGGGACATCTAAATTATATATACGTTTATAATTTTGTTCTATGGTTTCAACTTAATTTAAATCTTAAACTTTTTGAATGGTTTTGAAACAAACTTAGATTGAAAAACAAAAAACTGGCATTTGAAGGCCATAAAAATTTTATCTACTATAAAAAGTCTTTTCTTAATTATTTAATTTAAATTTGGAACAAATCCAAAACTTTAATTTGGCTTGTATGTAAAAACTGCACTAAATCTAGAATATGATTAACTCAATTATTACAAGTTTTCGTATACACATAAATAAAAAACTTATATCATTACACAATAAATTTTCGTTTTAGCATTGATGTGAAGCTGAAGAGATATTATACTTGTCATGGTGCGTATTTTTATGTTTATCCATAAAAATTCTCAACTTTCACAATACTAATAATATTATTATTTATTGCAAGTCTTATTAAAGAAAATAACAAAAAATAGAAACCAAAGTTAATTTTTCCCAAATTATATTGTTGAGAGTCAAAAAACTGGCCAAAGACGTCAAAAATCAGTAAGGGTGTTCAACGTCAGTACTTAAGTATTAACTGGTTCATACGAATTTAGGTTAATAATGGTTTTAAACGGCTTTTAAAAAAAAATTATTATCGCAATATTACTTCAAAAAAATAATAAACACATCTCCATAATGCAGATAATAAAATTTCAAAAAAAAAACCACCACATTGGGAACGCGCCATAGTTGGATTAAATACATTTTATTTAACTCTGATTAACGATATTTGTATATCTGTAACTTTACAATTTGGAAACTTTGCCTTAAACTACACATAAAATTATTTTAATTTTTTCAAAAAACCGTATTAAAGACTATGTACTAATGTGTGATCAAATTTACTAGTCACGAATAACATATTAATGTATTAGTGATCAATTAATGAATTAATTAAACTTTTGCATTGTAGTCAGATATTGTCTAAGTAAGTGACTAAATAAAAATTAGTCTTCATCAATCTAAGTAATACACAATAAATGTTATCAAAAAAGATATTAGAATTATAATAGTTCTTAATTTTTAATCTAACTCACCGGTACGTGAATCGTTATTTAATTAATGTTCAGGGCCCTGTTTACATCTCTAATAATATCACTAATCAAACCTTCAGAAATAATATATATTTGTGTATAAAGAGAATGAATGCTATTTACTATAAACTTTTGATATATGAAAGTATATGTACTATTTTTTTCTATGGATAATTAAACTTAAACTTTTTCAATAATTTATTTTGATAGCTATTGTAAAATAAAAATTTTTAATTAATTTTCGCTCTTATAGTTAATTTTTTTTTTTTTACAACTAACAAGATCTGAATTATTTAATATTGCACATTTCTGTTCAATTATATGCAAGTACAATATTAACAATATGTGTTAGTCAAAAAAAAATAATGTTTTTAATGGTTTCATTTATTCTACCAATTTTGTTTATTGTTTGTTTTTTGATGTAATATTTGTCATCTGAAATTCTTGTATTATATAATTCTTTTAATATTTTTCTACTCATATAAACTAATGCATATAATGAAATTTTTATTTCTTTTCTCTCGAGTTATGTAATAACTTAAATTATCAGTAAAAGTACCGCCACTGGATGGCTTCTTTTCACACAATTCTCAGCTAATTTGTAATTTTAACACGATAACTGATCGTAAAAAAACTTTACAGATTGTTATTTTTCTTAATAAAAAAAAAAGTCAAAAAATTTATTCTATAAATTTTCTTTTATATGATCATATTTCAGGGTATTTTGAAATGAGTTTAACACTAACTTCCTGTTATTGTAACAATCAAGTTAAAATTAATTAGTTCTCGCACATTAATTAAGCTTTCAATTATGTTGATATTTAAATTTAGAATAATGTAACGTCACAACATATATATTCCACAAATCAATATAATTTTATAAATTGAAATGGAGCACTGTGATGTTATAATTACATGTTTATAAGCTAATATATTTGATAACCTTCAAATATTACAGAGGTATCTATTAAGCTATATGTTTATTACATTCATTTATTTAATAACTTATTATAGCTATTAACTAGTTTAGAACAATCCAAGAAATAAATAAATATTTTTATCTTCAGAGAGCTCTAGACAAATAAAATTAGATCATTTTTAAACAATTACTCAATTGACAACGTTTTATTTAGACAAGGTTAAATTAAAAAAAAAATAGCCGATTGTATCTTTATGATTAATTTCTTTGTTAATCTAATCGTATTTTTATCAATAATATGTTATCCTATAGTATATTATTTTGTGCAAAATATTGTTTTATACTATAAAAATATGTATAAAAAGCTTCTAAAATTCAACCCAAAACTGATGATTTTATCAACTTCTTAAATCATTTTATTTTTAAGTCCTGATAAATTATATTAGATTAATACAGAGTTAAATCTCTAAACGCTAGTCACTTGATTTCTCTTAAAATAACTATGTTAAGAAAATTGTTTTTGGTATTTTTTAGTTTCAAATATTTCTTGATTTATTAATTATTAATTACTTTTTTAATTTATCGCTTATACTATATAAGGGTGTCAACTTAATTTTTTTTATTGTTAACATACATATTTAACTAGTTTATAAAATAAAAAATTATCTAATCAAGAATACTCGTCGATATCAAATTTTGAAACATTACTTCGAAAGTTATTACCATTTTAGCTTCGATGTGAAGCTGATTAGGTATTAATTTTACTATGATGAATTTTTTTTTATTTTTATGTCTTTTGTCACTTTTTTCTCATCTCTTGCAGACCTATTTTTTTAACAATACTTCAAAAGACCAAAAATGGCATCTAGTTGAAGACATTACCCTTGAAAATTGAAAAAAATTTACTCATTCCCTTTTATTTTTGTGTAAAAATCACTTATTTTAAGTTGTTATTTTAACTTAAATTTGTTATATTTTTTATATTAATATCGAAATAAATCATTTCCATAAAAATCATAGTAATCATTTCTATAAAACTCCTGATGTATAAATAGATACTAAAAATGAAATATTCAGAACTATATTCCTTATTGTGGTATTCTGTAGTTATATTCCATTATATAAAAATACTTAGAATTATTTCAGACCAAGTCTCATCAACGATTTTGTCCGCTAATGTGTGGTTGATTTTAATTTTGAAATAGATTTTTTAATAATTTTTTTTTTATATGAAAGTATTTGTTTTTACTAATTCGTAACAATCTCAAAAATTAGATATGATAGAAAATATCTAATTGCAGGTTTAAAATCCACGCAAAAATTGGTTTAGTAAAAGCATATTTTTGTCCCTGATGAAAATGTCTTGTAAGCGTTTGCCATAGAAATAGTGAAATATGCAACAACTGTATAATTTTTTATAATTTCTTCAAAATATTTCCAATATTAAATGATTGAATATCAATTTCGTACTAAGTTTAATTACTTTGAACACTCTAAATAATAGATCTAGAAAAAATGCTTATAAAAAAAAAAATTTTTCAAAGAAAGTAATGAGACTCTAGGAAAATTATCGGTAAATGTCGGAAAACTTTTGCAGCTCGTTTGGTAGCTTTTTTTTCTCTTTACGTTTAACTTTATATACATGTATATATTATTACTATAATTTTAAACTAAGGAAATAATATTTTCAGTTCGTATTAATACTTACTTGATCCAGGAACTTTCCAAGTTGAATACCTCAAAGTATTTATTATTAATCTATATTTTTTTTAATATTTGTGTACTTAAAATAATATCTCGAGGGAAAAATATTTTAAATAAAACTTTAAGTAAAAAATTTTAATTAAAAAAAAAGATTAAACCCTTTTAATTATCTGATTTGAAAAATATTGATTTACACATACTGATATGTTTTTAGTGTTGATAATCGTAACATTGTTCCTGAAATACGTATCCATGGTTTTTAATAACTTTTTTGTGACCTTTGAGTTGAATACTTTTAATATTTTTTAGTTTTAAATAAATTATATTNCCTTTGAGTTGAATACTTTTAATATTTTTTAGTTTTAAATAAATTATATTTTTAATATAGTTTTAATTTTAAATAATACTAACTACAACTGATGAATTTTTATTATATAAGGTGTTCAGTAGTAAATAAGGAAACTGGCATCTATTGTAAGAATTGACCTGCTTTCTTGCTTACTGTACACCCTGTATAATGCAATTTTAACCGTATGCATAATAGAACAATAGAATACGTTTGACCAACGTTTACGTTAGCGAACAATAGAATTTTGACCATTTACCTAATAAAACAATAGATTTCATCCATGACGACCTTGATGCACTATAATATTTTTTTCGGTTCTTCTGTAAAGAAGTTTCACTTCAAAAATATAGTAACAAATAATTTTGATTTTTTGTAATGTTATTTTAATTAATTAATTAATTATTGATTAAATTATTAAATAATTATAGAATATTGTACTTATTACTTTAATACTATATTCTTTGCTTCATAAATTAAAATTTTTGTTTTTGAAAATTTCATATTTAAAAGTGAAAATATAAATAAAACTGTAAATTATGAATATACTTAAGCTTTAATTAAAAACATTTCAAACTTATCTTTGAATATAATTTAAATTATTTGGAGAAAAATCCGAAACCCATCATTTGGAATGATTATAAAGCAAAAGCTTTTTTAATAATTTATGATATTTTGTTTTTATAATATTGGTCAATCACCAATTAAGGTCACAGAATTTATAATAAATCTTTTTGCAAATCATTTCATCGTTAATATTTAACTCATCGGTACTCAGGATTGAAAAATCCAGTGAGTGGTAGGTTTTTTTTTTTAAAAACCCAGTTTTACCTGCGAATAGGCTATATTATAGTCTATTACATTCGTATATGACCACCCACATATTGTGATCAGTACCTATGCGTCCATTAGAATGTATTAAGCTGTGTGGTGACCGCTGAACGACAAGATCATTTTAGAATTATTCCGTCATATATCTTTTGCGTATAACATATTTTTTATTATGGATACGATACTAAGTTTACTTAAGTAATCATTTTAACTCGATGTCGTGTATCTAAATGTATTTCATACTAATTAATATAAGTGTATAAAAAAGTATGTGAAATCGTTAANATTATGGATACGATACTAAGTTTACTTAAGTCATCATTTTAACTCGATGTCGTGTATCTAAATGTATTTCATACTAATTAATATAAGTGTATAAAAAAGTATGTGAAATCGTTAAGGCAATAAATTCTTCAAAATAAGATATATGATACAGTTGTGATTGTAGTGGAGGTGATATATACTTGAAATATCCTGTATAGTAAGTCACATTCATGCAAGACATAGCATTTTTTAATAAACGTCATTAAATATTTTTATTTACTTAATATTTTCTTCATAATTTTATTAACTTTGTCAGCATGGCACTGACAGTTAACTGTTACACATGTGTCACATTGTTCAGTGTGTTTAATTTATTAATGTAATAGTTTAAATTTTTATATTGTCAAAAAAAATCGATTTAGATAATCGATTTTAATAAAGACTCAACTTTAATCTAAATATTTGTCAAAAACTCAAAATATGTATTGCCAGTAGGATTGTTTGTATTGTTTTAGTNTAGATAATCGATTTTAATAAAGACTCAACTTTAATCTAAATATTTGTCAAAAACTCAAAATATGTATTGCCAGTAGGATTGTTTGTATTGTTTTAGTTCATACTAATAGTTTAGATTCTATTGAGAGTGAATTTGTAGTATTTCATGAGTTAACTTACTGAAATCGTCTGTTGAAAGTTTAAAGTCCGAAGTTACATCTGTCAAAGAAGAATATGTACAATAAGTTTCTGAGATTGTGAATGCTTTCGAAAATAACTTTCAACACTTGAAATCAAAATATCTATGTTGCTATTGTTAATAAAAGTCAAAGTAGATTATCGAAAAGTAATAATTTAATTAATTTTTTGTTACTGATTTTTGATAAAAAGCTAATATATTATTAAATGATACTGTTGGTGTTTTTCAAAATTATAGGTGTAAATTTATGGCCGTCATTAATTAAAAGACTCGGGCATTTTTCATCTAAACCACTTTCTATTATAATAAAGTTATATTCTCAAGCTGAAGTTTTAAAAATTCCCTATCTCAACGTTTTAAAGTTACTTCTGGAATACCTCAAAATGGCTACTTAATATCATTATTATTACTTCTATACATAAATTATGTTAATAAACAGGGCTCGGGACTTTATGTATTGATAAAATCTATTATAGTCAAGACGAGTACATAATTGATAAATAAATATTCATTTTAGTTTTTCTTAACTCTAAACAGTGTATATTAATTAGATATCTGGTTTTAGGAGACGTAGAGGCATTACTTCCCCACAGCACAAAACATATTCTTATACACTTATGATCATTTTTCACGGAGTTTGGTGTATCAAAAAAAATTCAAAAAAATTTTGTAAATACGTAAAGTCACAAGTCTTATATACAAATCATTCAAATATTGTAATCATTTATTATTTTGTGAGTGTTAAAGCAAATGCTGTAAATCAATTTTTGGGTAAATTAAATTTGAACTGAAAATAAAATATGAAAATGAAAATAAAATGTCAACTACCTTTTTCTTTACAACGACGTTAGTAATGCAATTAAGTATAAAGCAATATTATTTAATTTAAAAAATCTACATTTATTTTAACCCTTATGGAATTAAAATAATTCAAACGGCCCACGAAAAATTAACTCTTATTACTTTTTTCTTAATCCCCATATTTGAAAATGATTTCAAAATATTTCCATCTATAAATTCTCTTCGAGATAGTGAACAGAATAACCTAAATAGACTAACTAAATGGTGTATTATCAATGGATTAGATATCAATTAAATGCAATTATATTTCAATTAGTCACCACAACTGCTTTATAATTTTGATTATGCAATTAATAACATTAACATCGAACCAATAATAAGTATGATTAAAGTCTTAAGAGTCTTGATGTTTTCAGACTTGCCTTTTAATGTACATTTTAACTTAATATACAATAAAACTTTAAGAAGCTTAGGATTTTTAAAGAAAAACTATTTGGATTTTTCCAACAATCTTTGTTAAAAGTCTTATAATGTTCTCTTATAAGATCAATATTAGTATTTGATTTCGTTGTGTGGAGGAACACTGGCCACTTATGTTTTTCAAATAAATTAGAAAAATTCAACATACATTTTTTAATATGATGAAAAGATAAGTAAAATATTATTGACGCTTTTGTAATTAAATAGCTACTGTAATTGATATAGAATCTCTATCAAAGAGAAGAGTAATTTTTAATATTATGTTTTTATTAAAAATTGATAACGATTAAATTAATTGCCCTGAAGTTTTTGAGAAAATACATTTTGATATTTCTAGTTATATTACTCGTCATATTCAATATTATAGAATATTAAAAATAATCTCAAAATTATGTTAAGTTTAGTCAGCTATATTGCATGTTATCATCCTGTAATACATTTTTATTTCTTTCGCTATAATGTAAATTTAAAATAAAAATGCTACTTATTTTACTAAAAATATACTATTTAGTAAATAGTAAAGATTTTTTTTTTTATTACTTGCTATACTGAAATTTTAATTGTACCTTATTTTACTATATTTCTAGTATTCGTTTATAATAAATAAATAAATGAATTATTTGCTTTTAGCAAATTCAAGTTTTACTCAAATATTTATGATAAATTTAAAATTTGATAACTTGTTATCGTAAATAGATAGATTCTGGAAACTGATTTTGACTTTTGAAACATTTTTTTGGTATATCTATATTTCAAATCTATTCAAATTGTTTCATTATATGTACATCCAATTTTTGATAGAGACTCTCTTTAACGAGAAAATTAACATAATTAACAAGATCCCGTAAAAGAGCAAATACCTTAATTTTTTCTAAAGAGATATCTGAAAAAAAACTTAAAATATATAAGTTGACTTCTAGAACTTTAAATTATCAAGTAATAATTGTATCATGGGACTATTATGCTCAAAAATAAAGGAATAGTTAATTTATCAACCATAATCGGCCCAACTAATGTATAGCATATTTCATTCGTGTCCGAACCAGAACTAATTTCGATTTCCCATTACACTTAACCAATTTTAATGCGATATAATTTTGTATTTTGTAAGAAGTATAAGCAGTAAACGCCCATTCGACCTAAATAATTTATTTGGTGGTATTGGAATAATTTATTTCCGTTGTGTAGATTATGTATTTGATAAAATATAGTTCTACTTATAAATGTTTGTGCAATTTTTATAAATACCAGTCATAGAATTTTAATCATTAGCGTAATCTCAATTTTATTCTGTATTTCCTATCTTAACTTTATCAACACCAATTGTTTTGCTCTTACTCGTAAGACTTTAAGAGACTTTTAGTAGATGAATTTTTTGTACAATGATTATGTTTTGTAATATTTTTTAGGAAAAAACTTAGTATATTTTTTTTTTGTAAGAATAAAGAATGAAATTATTATAATTCTTCAAAATGGATAGCAGTTGTCTAGATTTTTATATGTAAGAATAAGTAAAATTCCACGTCAAAAACCTTTATTACAAGTAAATACTAGATAATATGATATTATATCTTTTAATGTCTTCATTTTAATTGAATTTAGTTTAAAATCACATTTTTACGACATGCTGAAATAATTTCGACTTAATTAAATTTAAAAAATAATTACAAAAAACCAGACTGTGAAATAACAATCTAAAGGTTGGAAAACATCTAAATAAATAACTTTTGGCGACCGTTTTCCAGAAGTATAAATTCCCAAAATATATATGATTACTTTAGTGTTTATCTAAAAACTCAAGTTTTTATTAATTTAATTTTTAGAATAAATTAATAACATGAATTTGTAACAGTAATAGTATAAAAGATAAAATGATTTCTTTGAGTATAAGAGAGTGAGTACAACGAATATAAATTGGAGTGATTGTTTTACAGAGTGTTCAATAAATAAGGAAACAAGCCAATTGTAAACAATGAGAACAATAGAAATCTGATGTCTTACTTACTGAACATCCGTATAATAGTACATTGAATGCTTAACGAAATGAATTGATAAAAGACCACTTCTTAAGAAAGCTAAAAACTTGGTGTATAAAATAATTACTTTTCTATCAAAGGAATAATCTAAGTTAACTTTTATCATAGATTTAAGTGAATTTATTTATTGAACTGTCAATGTAAAGTTATTATCCATCAATTTAATAGAAAATAAAAATACAATAATTGAAGAAAAAAAAATTTTTAAATGAAATAATATAAATTGAAATGTTTTTAATAGACATTGTGCATTTTTTATTTACAACGTGTATTTTTAGCACGCGATGTGCATCATAATTCAATCTATGCATTTTTATTTCACTTAATACATTTTTTCACAAATATTATCATTTAAAACTTAATTTAAGAAATTAAAATTATTCTTCATTTTATGTATGAATAAAATTTTATTCTTAAATATAATACATATTTTATTGCAAAATAAAGATTTACAAAGAAAAAATTACTATAAATATTATAGTAACTAAGTGTAGTAATTAATCTTTAGGTTACTTGAACATACGTTATTAAATAAAATTTATTGAATGCATTTTAATGAAAAAAAAAGACAGTGAGGAAATAGAAAATTTTAAATAGATCAACGTTACATGGATTATATAATACTTAATAATACATAATTGATGAGTTATGTATATTTTTATATTAATACTTTTAAATGTAGACTGGAGATAAGATTGGGTTATGTTATTTTTATCTTAATGCTTTTTTTTTCGTGTTACTTCTCTGGCCAAGGTACAAGAATATTCATAAATCTTGAATTACTGGTTCAAATGTTATATAAAAGTGTCAGACCTTCCGGAACATTTTCAAAAGTTATGTTGAAAAAGTTAATTTTTTGTGAAAAAGTTGTCATTTTAAATCCCCCCCGTGGGCAGGTTAAGTGTCAGATTTACAAAAAAAATATACCAAATGATAGGTAAAGACATCAAGCATCTATCAAAAAAAAAGTTATATTGATATGATCATTTTTGAAAGAGTTACGGCAGTTTTTAGTAAAAAAATTTTCAAAAATTTCGAAAATTAGCGATTTTCAAATTTGTAGTTTTTTGGAGGTTTCCCCCATTTATGGGGAACGAGGGAAATTTTTTCAATTTTTGAGGGTAATGTCTTCGACTAGATACGATTTGTGATCTTTTGACGTATCGTTGAAAGAAATCCGTTCGGTGAGAGCTGAGAAAAAGTGGTAACAGACACAAAAAAAAAAAAAAATAAACACATCTTAGTAAAACCAATACCTTCTCAGCTTCGCATCGAATCTAAAATAATCAGATCAGTCATCAATCAATTATTTATTATACTATTTTTTATTTTATGTTTAATATTTTAATCAATCACAGATTATATGATAGAATTATCTTTTTATAAAATTATTAAATATTCATAAGATATTTAAGTTTTTAACCATATTCTATTTATTACATTATTACTCACATTTGACATTTTATTTTTCAGTTATAATATTAACATTTAAAAAAACTATAGTTTCTTTAAATGTTAAAAAAAATGTTCATCTATGCATTATCTACAAAAAAGTAAATGAAGAGTAATTTAACTTAAAAAGACTAAGCTTTTAGCATTTTTATGCTGGAGATAGTAACTCTCCTTCAATACCCTCAATTTATAATTAACTCTAAATGACTACCAATATATTTGTAAAATATTTATCCATATTAATAACACTTAAATAGTTCTTGACGCTACTAAATAATAAGCATATTACGCAATTGTCAAATTAAATGATGAATGAGATGATTCCGGTTGGTACCATATATCTAACAATTTAGTAAAGTCACGAACTTTATTCCAATCTTCGTTGTAACATGCTAACATAATTACTTTTTACTTCATCAATTATTTATAACACCCATAGTGCAAACATAATATGTTTAAATATTATGTAGTTATGAACCGCGTGAATCCTCAAAATGTTATGTATATTTATATAGGTAATATTGTTTAGAATGGTGTACTTAACTTAAATGATGTTCATATAGTCACATAAAGATCCCAAGCCTTCATAGCTGCTGAATGATTACATTATTACAATTCGTTTAACTATCAACATATTTATCTTAGTAGTTACATTAAGTAACAATATTCTCTGTGTTTTATTACGGCTATTGTTGTTACTGTGATTCCTATATTATAGGTTTCTGAATTAAAAAAGGTTTAATATAATAAATGACATAAATAAAAAATTCAACAAATAAGTTTAAGATACAGAATGTGTATATTAAGGCTGCAGAGAAAATAGAAAATCATTAAAAAGAACAATGTTAGTGCTCTTTTACTTCATAAATAATTTTCTGAAACATATATAAAATTTAATTAACTACCTTTTTTAAATATTATTTAAATTAAATACAACCATTAAATAATTTTAGTTAATTTAAATAATAAAATTAATTTTAATTAATTAAAAAGTAAAAATAATTAAATAAATACTGAGAGAGAAGTAAAAGTATATAAATAAAAAAATATAAATAAAAAAATATTAGAAAGATGCGCGCAAAATAAGAAAAAATTGTGTTACTTTAATCCTTCTCTAATGACCGACGTTTGATATTGTTGTAATAACATAAAAAAAATAAAATTTTTAAAAATGCTTTAGAAATTGTATTGAAATATATAAAAAGATTATTTATAGTAATAAGATATTATTATAGTCCTATATTCTACAAAATTTTTAAAAAAGAGAGTATCAAAAAATATTCAGATGATCAATATCCTTACAGATGTACAATTTCCTTTGGTGTTTATAAGTGTATAATCTTTGTATACCTCATTTATTTTGTAAATAGTTTTTATTTCGCTATTGTTTTAAAAAATAGTTTTTATTTTACGTTCGTTGATGTGTAACAATATTTACTACAATAAATCGATTTAATCTTAAAATAATTGAAGAAAATAGAAATCATACGTGTGTGTTTACAACTGTAAACCCATCAAGTTAGTAGACAAAAATAAATCATATGTAATGGTAATCAAACATCCTTTGTTCTAAACACTAAATCAACACCAATCTTTATAGAATACAAAATCTTACCTAACAATTATTAACGAATTAGTGTACATTTTTTCGAAAAAACCAACTCTGTATAAGTTGCATAGCCTCATTTTATCATTGATAGTAACTGGACTATGTTTAGCTTGAATTCCTAATAAAGTGTTATAATTTCCTTATTATTTCTAATACATATCATATAAAATAAAGTTTATAAACACAAGAATTGCTACTTTAAAGACTATTTTTTGGATATCATTTTCCAAAAATATTTTATAGTTATTATCAATACAGTGACATAATAAATATATAATTGGAACAATTATCTTATATTTCAGTTTGAGTTATTAAAAAAGTTTGGTAAACTATTTTTATAGTTGGTTCAACTATAGTTTTTTCAATTATATAATTATTTTGCCATAATATGATATTGAAATTATAAAAAAAAAAAATTGTGTTTTTGACACCCCCCAATTACAGTTTATTATATAGGGTATTGAATGGTGTGTGTAAGTAGGAAACAAATCAATTTTTACGAACAATAAAAATAATGAAAACTCACTTTTTTATTTAATATAGACCTTGTACAGATGATAATAGAATCACCTTATACAGTATACAGTATAAGTACCTTATTAATTGGTCTGTATTGTGTTTTATTATACTCTCCTAAATGAATGTTATAAAAGCGTTTAGAAATATTCTAATTTACTATTTTAATTTTAAGCTAATTTAACTTCAACATTAATCATGAAAATGATAATAATACATAGAATATATTTTAATATCATATATTAAAAATGTATTTCTTCTTCCTTAAATAAAATGGATATTAGTTTACACAATTGATGAAAAAAGTAATTTTCATTGAAAATCGAATTACCATTTTTACATGAATATTTTCAGGAAATTCAAATATAAAATGTATTTTTGATTTTACTTATTATTTTTGTTATAAGAAGTAAATATAAAATATCTTAATTTAAATTATGAAAATAAAGATAACTACCGATATATTAACTCCGTGATTTTATTTACAATAATAATGGTCTGTAGGTTTATTAATTGTGCAATGTAAGTTCACTGTGAATCTTGCAGATTCAAAGTTTTCAAGGTATCATATATAAACAAATAGACAACTCTTACCACGCCACCTTGCGCATGATCATCGAGAACGATATTAAGTGAGAAGGAAAAACATTTTAGAAGTTTTTTAGTAGTTTAAGTACTTAGCTTGTATACTACACGAATTAACTAATATAAAATAAATTACAGAAGAAAGAAGTAAACGTATTTCCATATACTTAAAAAAAATTTTACAATAAATATAATTTTTAACTTTTTGTATTAGTGAGGGGAAAGGACTAAGCTCTTTTTTGTAAAACCGACAACAAAATAGATGATCACAACCCTTGTACACATTTTATTTTAAGATATTTTTTCTGAATACGATTTTTATCTTTTTTTTTTAAATATGATACTTAAATTATTAAAGAAATTATTGAGTTTAGATTCAAAGTTATTTTTAGTTTATTTTGTTTATGGTATGTGTACATTCAAGTAGGACGCGCGCCGTTTCTAGTGTAAAAGTATATAAAACTAATTTCTTTTTTAGAAGATTACGTGTAAGAAGCACTTGAGTCACATGTCTAGGTAATAGTTCATCGCCATCAAATATGAACTTTAATCGAGGTTGTAGTAAATAAATATTTGTTAGCTTATAAGAACCAAGAGACATACGTCCGTCATCTCTCTCTGTATACTTAATGTTTACAATGAAAATGGCTGACTAATACTGGCTACGGTTGCAATTAAAAAAAAAAAGTCCTCGAAAGTATAAAGTGCATATTGTAATACCAATTCTGATACAAATATAATTAGGAAATAATGATTATCTCAACATCTGAATGTCATAAATTCATTTTGTAAACGTAAAATGGTTATACAGTGGGCTAAATACACCAAACTACCATTTAGTTAACAGTTATAAGTAATAATATATTAAAAATTCAACAGTATATAATAAAAGTTTATGGTGAAAAAAGTACTTATATTTTTTTAAATAATTGATATTAATATTTTAAGTACGTAAAAGTATTTATTAGTGTTGGGCATTTTCAAATATTTTTAACTATCGAATAACTATTCGAATTGTTTTTATACAACCGAATAGTTTATTTTTAGCATAAACTATCGAATAGTTTTAAAAACTGTTCGAATGGACTACCAAATATTTCAAAAAATATTCGATTAGTTCTACCTAAAATTTTTATTCAATACAGTATAATAATAAAATACTTAAAATAAACTATTATACAATTAATGATAGTAAAAATTACTAATGGACATTTTCAAATATTTTAAACTATCGATCAACTATTCGAATTGTGTTTTACAACCGAATAGTTTATATTTAGCACAGACTATCGAATAGTTTTTAAAACTATTCGAATATATTGTGTAACTATCGAATATTTTTACTATTTGAATAGTTTTTGAATGACTATCGAATAGTTCGATAGTTACTATTCAAAATTTCCCATCACTAGTATGTATACATTTGTAAGCTTAATATATTCAACGAGCATCATGTAATCGTTTAAAAAAATCTTTCTGTGCAAAGTAAATAGTTATAATTTTCAGAGTTAAAACTCTTAGTTAATCTAAAACCATTACAGAGATATCTAATTAATGAGATTGGTTCAAGAATTATTAGTCTAAGACACAATTTTAGTTTAATTATTGATATTTTATATTGTTAAAGAAAATAATCTCGTGTAACAACTATTTTAATTAAAATTTATTAAGTAAGTTTCTTTTGCGTGTAAAAAATATATTGTTAGTAATGATGTTTAGTGGTTTTTAATTTTTGAACAAGATAAATTTTGTTGAAATAAATTGAAAATAGTTAAAATATTCACTTTGCCGGACTATTCTGACAAAGTGAATCATTTTTCATTTTTTAAAAAGTTGCTTTAACATATTACAGCTCAATATAAAATGAACTCCAAGAGCAAAATTTTAAATAATTTTATAACATTATTATTTATTAAACGACATTTGGCAATAATACTTTTTTTTGCTGTTAAACTTAACCTATCCGCTAAGCCTTGGCTTCCCCTATAAATTTAAAAAACTGATAGTTATACCATCTAAACTCGTAAATATCTTATGTCGAGACATGCTAAAAACAATATGATAATCTGACTGATCTGACAAATAAAGTATTTCCATAATCTCAACATTTGTAAAGTTTAGCTGTTTAAGTATAAACAGGATTAAAATACAATCCTATGTTTTTTATTCAACCAGTTAAATCAATGATAAGTTGACTAATAAAGATAACTTTAGTATCCTTTAACTTTTTGGTCATAATATTATAATTTGAAAATATTTTATTATTTATTACTGTTAATCTCCGTATGACATTTGAAAAAAGATTATTAATAAAAATATATTTCAATATTTGAATTGTATAAAACTGGCAAATTATATAATATGCATTTTTATAATAAAAATTTAGATAATTTGTTTTTGTTGATTATTTGAAATTAAAATTAAAATCATTTTTTAGTGTAACGATTACTGCCATTGGAATAGTTTGATTGACGTCTCCATTTTAGCTGCTTTAAAGAGTCACCAAATGTAGAATTTAAGTTCCACACTAGTAAAAAACTCGAGTAATTAATCTACAGCTATGAATAGAAAACACACAAGTTCTAATAAATACATTTTACTATAGATTAGTTTAAAGCTTTCCAATTAGCTTAAATTATGAATGTTCAACTGAAGTATAAAATTTATTAAAACCCTTTAGATTTTAAAACTATTAATTATGCTTAGTCATAAAGATAAATTACACATATCTGTCGAACGTTATATGAAAAATAACATCATACAACTCTTGCTCATTTAACTTTCAATGTATACATATGTGTATATTATTGAAAATGTATAAGTCTATACAAATAATTAGAACTGCATGTGTCCGTAAACAAAAACCAAGGTCCTTGTGCGGGTGGTCTATATAAATAAAATGTGTAGATTTCTGCAAATTTATTAATTTAGGGGTCTCTACAAGCACTAATCCATTCCTATTAGTTCACCCATGATTTTTTATTATAATAACATACATTTTTAACGTAATTTTAAAAATTTGTTTTTTTTTAAATAAAAAAAGTAAAAATAAAACCTATGTAAAATGATTAAATTAATTTAATTTTAATCAATGGCGTTTATTTCATATGAGTCTAGGTTTGGATAATTACATTTGAAACGTGAGCACTTTAATATGTTTATGCGAATCCCACGAGACAACTTGGTATTCAATGGTTTAGCGATAATTGCTTTCCAGAGTCATATTGTAACATGGTTTAGTGTAATGTTTTGACAACTAAAATGCAACCACTGCGTAATCTAAAACAAACAAAAATATTTTATTTTTCTAAAGATTATACATGGTATATTTTGCCTACTGAATTTTTGAATAAATATTTTTATTTTTAGTCATATAATCTGCTTTTCTTGACCTTTTTATTTTAATAATAATTTATTTTAAACATTTTGTTCAGTTATATTATGCTTAATATATTCGCACCTGTTAGTGCCTTGTTAATAATTGAATATTTCATTTAAAATAAAATAAACTAACAAATACTTTTACACGCATGTGTTTAAGTTCTAAATGATGAAGCAATTGTATGGGTACTTTTTTAGCATTGAATATAAAATAAAACTTATAAAATGAAAATAGTCAACCTAGATATTTGAATAAAAATGATAAAATACATTAAATTAAAAAAAAAATTGTGTTCAAGACTTAAAAATCTAATTTAAAGAAATCGTGTTATCAACTCGATAAAATTATGCATTTCTTTAAGAATAAATAATTTTTTTTCTAGCTTTTCGATGGCGGTTGAGTCTTGAGAAGACTAAGCGTCCACCGAACATCCCGCCCAGTAGAATTGGATGATATAACCACATAATGTTCAACAACAGTACAGAAAGCACAATCCATAATGACAATAGTAGTAATCCGTGGATGCGAAACGTGGAAACAGGACAGGCAGCCGTCATCGAAGAACTTATTGCTGAATTTTCTTCTTCTCAGATGAGACTTACCGAGGTCCGCAGTATCCTTCTCATCGGAATGTATATACCACTATTTTTAGTGGCGGCAATTGCTAACTCGGTTGTAATCGTGGTAGTAATAAAGTATCATTACATGAGAAGGTTAGTTAATATTAGTTTTTATAAAAGATACTATGGACTTTTAAATCAAACCAAACAGTTGAATAATAATACCAACCTGACTTTGAGTTATACAACGGAGCTCATGTAAACAGGGACAAATCATATACAGTTGAATTTAACGCAATCAAAAAACGTGATATGTCATAAGAATTTATACCTAAGCTTATTCACTTGATAACAAATGATCATAATGTGAATATGGGATTTTTACCAATGGTTTTGGTGTGAAATTACCACAAAATTATCATGTAAAGCAAAATTGTTCAAAATTGATTTGTCCCTTTTATACAAACCCCGTAAAATTAAATAAAATTGAGCCAGTAGATTAGTCCAAATGCGGTATCCTTAAAGTTTTTATTTTTTCAAACAGACATATTCAAATTAATTTAGTAACAATATGTCTTAGCAATGAATGTGAGCAAATAACTCACTGTTTCATAAGTAATGCACATAAAAATTTCCCCGGTTGAAATCGTGTAATTTCGAATCGTGACTAAAATTATAAACGATACCTTTGAGTATAATGTATAGTATATAATGTACATCTACATAATGTAACTAGTTGAAGTCATTTAATTTAATAATTAAACAAATAAAACATTTTAAGAAATCTCCATTTTAACTCAATACACATAATACTACAGTAATAACAATAACAATAATAATATCATGCATTTGCTTTTTAACATCTGCTAAGAGTTCCGATTTACGATTAGTTTGTTTATATTAAGTAAAATAAATTAAAATAGTGAAGACTATAACATTATCATACTAATAACGTTAGAATGTTTTTCAGTAACTTTTACTCTAGAAATGGAAAATTTTATTAAGTTTTTTTATTTGAATAGATATTTATTTATACTACAGTATAATGTAATACTGATATTGGCATAAGAAGTTTTAAGGTCGGAAAAGAAAGAAACGCCATTCACCTGGATGGTATTTCAGTTTTATTACACTAATATTTCACTGCAGTTGGTATTTTTCCACTTTTAAAAGAATTCTATAGATTCTGAACGCAAACACCACCACCTATATTTTAACAACTCAATAAATTACCAACATAACAAGCTTACATAACAAGCCTACATAATAATACAATGGTGTTTTATCTAAAGTATTTTTCACGTAGTTAGTTGTATTAGAATTAGAATTTTAGATTTTGAACAATTATCCTTTTAATTTTTACAATTTTTGTTCTTTATAATTCAACTTTGTTTTTATCAAAATGGAAAGTAAGAAAAAAATTAATTTGCACATCGTAAAATATTGTTGCGTTAATTGAGTTTTTAAATCTTTAGACCACAATAATTATGTAATTTTTTCTTTAATATGACACTATATATTCTTTATATTTATTGTGCTCAAAAAATAATACTCACCAAATATATAGCAGAGAGAAATTCGTGAAAATCATTTGAGAATAATGCTGCAATTGGATACCAACAAAGCAATTTAATAATAAGAGAATGATTAGTTATTTTTTTCTTAAGGTAATACTTCAGGACAACCCAAATGTACATTTTAAAAATTTCGACTTCATTATCGTATTTCCTTACAATTACACTTATATGCATAAATAAAATGTTTGTAACANGATAAAATTACACTTATATGCATAAATAAAATGTTTGTAACAATATCCTAATGCTTGTTTGATTACTGTCAAATGCAAGAAATGATAGTAAATAAATAAGAATCTAAAATAATAATAAATATAACAATAACATCATTTATGATATGTTTGTTTGAATCCAATTATTAATAAATTAATAATTTAGTGAAAATTATTGTTTCTACTGTGATTAAAATATATTTGCATAATTATGTTAATTTAATGTTATTTAGTTAATATGGTAACTAAAAAAAATAAATACGTTCAATCCTTATAAACTATCGTTAAGTTTTTCATTCAACATTATAATTTATTTTCATAAAAAATTTTACCAATAGAAACATCTTAACACAATTAGAGTAAATCATTTCATAAATCATAAATCCAAACTAAGTGTATATTTCGTAAATATACACTCGTAAAAGAGTACTGTAATATTACAGTCTACAAAAAATGTGACTCGCTTTTAATTACATCAAAGGATTATTCGTTATTCATAACAGTATATGTATAAATCTAGACCACTGCATAAACTCTTATTAGTTTATTTATTTTATGATTTTGAATTGTACAATGTTTTACACTGTCATAAATAAAAGTTATGACAAATGAAAATAATTCAACATAAAAAAAATGCTTTAACTTATTTTTGATAAGCAGATTATATAACATGAATGTCTAAATTACTCCTAGGATTAATTTTATGTATGTTACTTCAGATTATATGTATACTTTTTTTGTTTATTACGCTTGACACAAAAGTTACATCTTTTTGGCTTCCATATCCAATTAATGGAAAATTTAAATTCATATTTTAAAAGCACAAGTATTTAAAAGTATTCTGATTTGGCGAATTGACAAATTCTGAACATGCATTGAAAATAGACAAAGCTTCAATAGTTATTTTGTAATTGAATTGAATAAATGATTAAAAATGGTCTAAGACTCTTAAATGTGTTATTTTGAACATTTAAAAATTTAATGTAATTCGCAATATTTATTATTAAACCCATTGATTAATCATAACATTATTTTTCAATATAAATGAATTTGTCTCATCAATAACATAATAATAAAAAACAACACATTTAACCCATTATTATAAGTCTATTGCGGGCGTTGGCAAAAATTAAATATATTAAAATATACTCTTGGCTATAAAAATTCGTAATAATGTTTCCTAATAAAAATTAGTTAAGTAATTTTTAAAACTGAGTTGTTGTGTAAAATTAATTTCTTAGAAAATAACCTAACAAGTTAAAAAAATAAAACCGGAATAAAATGAATTTAAATGTAATATAAAGTCTATTAATTATTATTAAATGTGGTTAATCTTTTTGTTAAATCGCGAAGTGATTGTAGTGTTTTGATTTAATTTTACAAATAACAATATCCTTTAATTTTGTCATGTTTGTATTATTATGATAACAATACATTGTTCACAATGAGGAATAATATAATTACTTTAATTTTATTCCTCGCTAAAATTTAATTATCTACTTTTTATAAATAAATTTCAACAATTAAAACAATATCAATTAAAATGATTTCCATAAAATAATTTGTTTATAAAAAAGTAATAAAAACTTGAGTAATAGATGATCATTTTTTTTATATTTTTATGAACTATATTATAATTTATTGGATCAAAATGTAGTTATTATATTAATTATAACATTTAATTAAATTTTGTTAGTTGATTAATACATAGAGCAATTGTGATTATTTTAATTACTCATTATAGAGTTTTGCTATAAAAATACATGAATTTATATGTACCATTGTGTTAAGTTATTTAAAATATTAGAACTAATTATTATTCTTCATTAGAAGAAAGAAAATATTATCTAGTTATATATATATATATATATATATATAATATAAATATTACGAGATATTTTACTTTTGTTAGAAAGATTCATTTACACGTCTACTTTAGTCTTTTCGTCAGAAAATTAATTATTTTATTTGATCATTTTGTCTTATTTGTATTGTTGGTACTTCAATTATTTTAACAAACAATTTATCTTACTTAAACTTTCCTCAATTTACTAAACTAACTAAAACTAATTAATAAGTATATATTTACAATTGTCAAAATATACGGAATGACTAATTTAATATTACTCGATTTTTCTTAAAATAATAATTATGTTAAAAAAATTATTTTTCATATTTTTGGTCTCATGTATGTCTCATTTTAACAATTATTAAGTTTTTTTTTCATTTCTTATACATTATAAGAATGTCAAATTTATTTTTTCTAATGGAAACATACATATTTAACTAGCTTACAAAATAAAAACTATTGACCTTTTATTTCGAAAGTCATATTTATAACTATTTTAAAATATTGAGTGGAGGTGAGGCGTAGGTTGTGTTATTTTATCATTACGCATTACTCTTTTGCGATCATCCTCTACTCTAATTTTTAAAATGTTTATAACTTCCAAATCATTATTTCAAAGTAGTTATCAATCCATCATTTTCTTAATTTTATCATATTTTTTTTATGAGCTAGTTAAATATTTATGTTGCCGTTTAAATAAATAAAGTTGATGAAAAGTGTTGCGAGAAAAATATAAATAGTGTTGTGAAATAAATTTTTTAATATTAATTAATAATATTAACTTAGTTTGAATTCGAATTTAGTTATTTTAAAGGTATATCCATTGCAATAAAATAACATTACATGAATACGTAAAGTATGTTAATTATAATATGGTATAACTAATGTTGTAGAAAAGAGTGTTATTATCTAATGAATATCTAAAGTTATATTCCGTTCACATTGATATTTAGTCTCAAATAAAACTTATAAAATAACAATAATAATAACAATACTGTCCAATAATTATTTTTTAATTTTCTTAAAAACGTTGAACTGCAAAACAATATGTAATTGTGAATCACGTGTACATAAAAAAGTATTTCCAAATCGTTTGTCATTATTAAAATGTTACAGTTTACAATTTAATGAAATCCTCGGAGTAAACATTTTAAAATTCCATTGAAAAAATTCCGTGTAAAGCTTAATGCTCTCTATTTAAGACTTGTAGTTTTAAGTAGAATTATGGTGATGGTAATTTTGGCATATACGTAAAATATATTTTAAACGGTAATTTATATATAAATATACTCATAATATTCTCAATATTTCGTAAAGCTAATATCATTCTTCAGCGAATACATCCGAAATTGCGGCAACTAAACTAAATTTGTTATTTAAATCTTTAGAAACTAATAAGTTTTCTTTCAAAAAAAAAAAAAGTAATGATATTAAATTATATAAATTTACATTTAGTAACTATCAGGAAATTTAGTAAAGTGATACTTTAGAGTAGCTTTAAATTTTGTAAAAATAATGTCGAAATTTAGAAATTTTTATTAAATAAATAAAAGCCATTGAAATTTAAAAAGTGGTAGTATTCAAATTGAAAAAGCCCAATAGAAACACTCAGTTTATGAGCCCTCAGATTAAATGTGCCTTTTTTTATTATACTAAGAATTGTCTCTTTCAAATAAAAGCTAGATAGATTAAGCGAATGTTATATTTATTATAATTAATTGAAAGAAAATATTTATTTAACAAACTTTTATTTATACAATACATTATTCGACATAAAAATGAAATTCTTTATTGTTATAGTATGTAATTTATTTAAATGTGATCCGCTTTTCTGAACCCTACAAGGCATTTAAATTTAAATCTGTGACCTCTATGAATGCATGCAAGTAATCACATATGTTTAATGTACCCTTTATTTTGAAATGTTATACTACTTTAATATGTCCCCTTAGTTATCTCTGCAGTAATCTGTAAAATATGCCACTTAACTTATTAAAAGTGAAATAAAGCCGATTTGCCTCAAAGATTAAAAGTTAATTATTTAACCGCAATCTACCTCAACTAAACCAAACCAATAAAGTTATTTCAAAATTAGCAATTAAAATCATAATTAATAGCACCGTTAAAACCTTAAGAACATTAATCACTGAGAGTATTTTTTTCAATTTAATTTTAAAGGTACATTTGAAGTTTACTATTAAGTATAAAATTAGATATTAACAGTAAACGTTGTGCGTGTAATTTGGTTAATTACACAAATAGTTATATAGACTAAAATTTTTGCATTTGTGAAATGACTTCTTTTATATTTAGACTAAAATATAAAATTACTTATCTATTTTTCACTTGATATGTTAAAAATACTACTAGTTGATACAAAATACATTTAATGAATTTAAAACAGATAAAGTTTATTGAACTTTGATAATGAAAAGAGCAACCGAAAAATTATAAAGAAGACTTAGTGCTATATTTTAATATTAGTAATGGTGTATTTAACGGCGTATTTAATAGGCAAATCTGATACAGCAATGTTAGCATTAACACCATAATAATAATCAAAGAAATATTATTGAAAATTTGTATACTTTTAGTTTAAATTAAAAAAAACTCTTTAATACTTAATACTTTATTAAGGTGGTCAATAAAATAATTTAATAAACAACAAAGTATTATTTAAATTTTTAAATAATAAATAATTTGACTGATTGTAAATTTAAATTATGAAAAAAAGATTTTTAAATAATGTTTTTTTATTAATATAAATTTATTGGTTTTAAAACAAAGAATCCTACTACCCAAATAAGAACATTTTCAATATGATATTTGTTAAATTCAGCCTAGAAATGTTTTGAATTCTGTTTATAACGTTTATGCTCAATTTTGAATTGCATTATTTTTAATCAATAATTTATTATATTACAATATTATATAATCTTTGTAATACATTACTCATTCAATATTTCTCAGAGAAAGAAAAATATTCTTGAAATCAAACGTTTATATCTTTTAGATTGTAAATAAAATAAAATACAATTTATACAAGTATAGAAATCCACGTTTTTATTTTTATATGATGTATGTATAAACTTACAGAATTACAAACTGAATCAGTTTTAACAAATATTGATACTATTGTACTTATATAGTACACATTATGCATATAAAACCAATATCAATATCAGAAATTCAACAATAGAGGAAAACTTATATCCTATATAGTTTTTAAAACCGCTCAACTATAAATATACAAGATATATTTTCTAAATGGATATATATATATATATGGTCAATATGAATCGAGCGTAATACTATTTGCTTACCAGTTTTCTCAAAGACTATTTAGATTGTTTTTCCAGGTACTCTTATACCTATAAAATTCATTGAAACACAAAAAAAAACAAATAGAACTTCAAATGACGTATTTATACATATACCTCAATGCTCAGAACTCATTATAAATCATTAAAAAGTTCCATCTCCTCGTGGAAAAAAAAAGAATGGTAAAAATTATCTTCATTATTCCGAACTTTTCAACTCTAATCATTTCAAACAAATATAAAACGTATTTTCTACTGCTATACTTTTTAACAATATGTTATTTAGTCATAAATCATACGCACGGGTAAAAGTGAAATATTACTAGAGTAATTTATTTTTATTTTTCATTGCTATGTATCTGGATACAGACAATTTTGAAAAGCAATCCAAAGTATAAGTTATGAAGAAAAGTAAAACGGAATTCTGCGTCTTACGTATTCCCAATAGTATTCTTCAATGAGGAAATGTTAGTCCAATTGTATTTGTATATTATCTATATTTCCATTTTATTTCTTCAAAGTTAAGATAACAACTTAATTTTAAATAAACTTTCTTATCAAATTACATACTAATTTGTTAGATAATAAAATTAATGATGGCTTAAAAAAGATTATTATGTTAATTAATATAAGATTTTCAAAATAATTCTAATAAAATCTCAGTGGCTGTTGAAGAGGACAGTAACATTTTATTGGCTTGGTCGTTAAATATTTATGTTGTCACTACAGTGTTAGGATATTACTACCAAACGACACACACCGAATATTTTCAAAAAATAATAATCCTCAAATTTAATTTTATAATAATAAAATAGTAACTAAAAAATAATTTTGCACAGTTAAAGTAATTTTTCATTATGTTTGACATGTATCATAAATTAAAAATGTTAGCAAATCTAATTTTTACGGCATAATTACTATTTTACTTCAAAATTTTGTACACAAACACGAAGGATTAGACCAATACTACAAATGTATAAACTATGAGTTAGTTTATAAAAGTTATTATACATATATAATATTATATATTTTTAATTATAATATTTAAATTGGCTAAAGTAATTTAGATTTCCTGATCAAGATGTAGTTAAGCATATTAAATTTTCTTTTATCTTTTTTAATCATGTTTATTTTTTTTCTTAAATTTGTCCAGTTTTATTAAATGATATATCTTTAAGGTTATTATTTATTTATAATTTTTTTTTTAGTTTATTTTCTGTTTTACCAAAAAAGCTTAATCAATTTAATGGGAAACACTTTGTGTAGACGAATGAAAAATGTCTTTATTATGTCATAAGTGACAAAAAAGGATTTCCAACTTGTCATGGTTTTTACAATGAGTGTGCTATGGTTCGACATAAACCAAATAGCCACTATTAAGTACAGGGTGAAATTGGACAGGCGATATACAATGAAAATGCAGTAGGTCAGATATATAATTGGGTAATTGTATAAATTTGAGAGAAGCTTGAAGAAAAAAAATGACCTGGTTTGTCGAACTTTTATGATTAATTTTTTATCCTTTATAGAAATACATTTTTTGGTCTCTGCAAGAAAAGAGAAATTAATGAGATTATGATAGAATTTGTATAAAAATCTCCTTATTGATGTTAAATTTTAGAGATTTTTAATAGAAAAATAGTAATTAATAATATTTTAATAATCGGAAACTATCTATTAATAACAAGAAGGAATTTTGTATAAGATACAAGTATAATTAAAGAAAAAAAGAGCTAAAATCTCTTTTAACTTACCAATGATAACAATTTATCTTTCCAGTTCTGTGCGTGCATAGATTATAGTTGATTAGGTAAATATTTGAAATACTCAAGATATAAAAAATAGGTCTTATATGTTAAAAATTTAATTGATACATACGCTAAATGTCAAGATTTTAAGTTTACAAAAATAATAATTAGTCTACAAAAAAAAGTTAAGCTACGAAACATAATAGTCTCACAATATTTGTGGTACTAAAATAAATTCCTTTTGACTTCGCAGAGAAGTCATTTACTGACGTTGAAATACAGCCGACAATAATTTTTTGTTGGTTACACAAAAATGTTTATTAGAAAAATAAAACATGTATCAAACAAAGTAATATTTTGTTACAGTACCAAAAATAAGATTAATTTACCAATCAAAAATTATTAGCTGTTTTTTTTTTAAATGCATCATTAAAAAAATAATGTAGAAATATCAACGTCTATGTTAAAAACAACAGTGGTAATTATAGTATGCTGCCTACTCAATGAACAGAGCTTAGTTTGAAACTGATCAAATGATCAAATGGACGATGACCAACAAATTGTTACTATAATAAAGTAATTAAATAAAAATATTCGACTTTTAAATAATTAATTAATATTTATTACCATATAAGAAAAATAAAATAATATTATTTCATGAACAAATAAATTAATGTTAAAAATTCACCAAAACAAAATTCACATTAAGATTTTTAGGTATTATTGTATACTTAAAAATCTCTAAGCCCCTATCAATTTGAAAAAATTTTCTTAGTCAAAAATCTATAATAAAATAAATAAGTGTCATTTAAATTTAAAAAACCATTAAGTTTTTTTAAAACTTAATTAAGTAAATTAAATTGAAATACGAGAGAATCAATCTTAAGTAAAGTGTCGCTGATTTTGAGTATTTAAAAACAACCGAAAGAACTGCTTTTAGCAGGGGAAAATGGTTTTTTATAGAGAGAATAGGGTAGTCTAATACTTTTTGACGTAATTTTGGAACTTTGAATTTTTACTTTTGGCTAATCACGATAGAAATCCTGCCTATAGTAATTATTTTAAAATCTCTATGATATTTAGAATTTACTCCATAATTATCTGGTTATTTCGCGTTTTCAAATAGATAACCCTATCTTGGCGATCTTTATATTTATAACATGAGACATATATGTACAATTGTTAACATCCTATTATACGTTTATATTTTAAGTGATACATAATAATATACATTCAATATGTATACATAATGACTATAAAAACTTTATTAATATCGTTAAAATGACACCAAATAGGCTTTCGTAAAATTCCTAAATGATGGTAAATTATAAAGTGCACATTTGCAACATTTATTTCACTACAACTATAATACCATATAGTCAAAAGTTCTTAATGAGACAGTACCAAAATACCTGGTAGTTATTTATATCACCACTTTGTACGCCGTAGTTTAATTAACATGTTTGACACATTTAACACATTTGCATTACTTATTTTCCTGTACTATTTGTTTAGGCTTAAGTCATGCCAGTGTCAAAATTTATAAACTGGCTTTTTAATTATTTAAAAAGTTAAAAAATATTTCATTTAAATTTATTTTCTAATTTTTTAGATATTGTTTAAAACCACTCTATAATACGTTTAATTAAATATTCGTTTAAGTTGTTTTATTAAGTATACTAATTATATTGTAAATAGAAAAGAAAAATTTACTATATAAAAAATTGATGTCCATACAAAATCATCTAAAAAGTCTTAAACAATGAAATAAATTTTTAGTTATTACATTAAATTGAATACAGAGCGATATTTTTATCAAAAAACCACTTAATTAATCAAAGAATAAAAATAATTCTGAGTATTTTTTTTTTATTAATTTCCTTAATTTATCAATCATTAGTTAGTTGTTAAGTTTATCTCTTATATTTCATAAGGTATTATTATATGTTTAAGGTAGAAACTAAAGGTCGATGGGGTTACAAAGGTCGATTCAACTTTTGAACCAGTATTTCAGACATTATTTAGACATTTATACTTAGGCAAGAGGAATGCCTAGTGATTAAAATAACATATTCAACGCTAAAATAACACCCAAACTAATAATTTTGAATAATAACTGAAACAATATAGTCCACTACATATTTTTGAGAAGTATTCAGCAAGTTGGGTAGATTAGCTACCCAAAAAGCAAAATATAAATATGAATGTTAATACATATTCCATACAGTAAAAATAATAAACAAGAAATTTAAAATCAACACATTATTAAAATAACAAAGTTCTAGTTATTCCAGTAATTTAAAATTTAACTTAACCATTTATTGGAACTTTTAATAAAATAACGCACTCAAAACAAAATTAATTTTATTTTCTTATTGCCAGCTATACAAAAGTTTTATTCAATTAGAAGTACAGTTCATAGACAATTGGTTTTTAGAAAAATAAACTTTCAAGGCAAGTTTTGAAATGACTTTTCAAATATTGTTTAGAGGTAGATAACACTCATCACTATTATTCCCAAAGATAATGATGTTATAAGATATGACAAGAGAGATAAGGTTTAAAAATATTTTATCTGTGAAAACTTTTAAACACACTCCACCATCTAGATTTAAAAAGATTATTTTGTTTTTATTAGTGGTCTTAAAGATGTTTTATCAATCAGTCATATTTTTCGTCAGAAAATTATGGCAGATATTAAAAGAACTAAACTAAATAATTGAATCTTTTAAAAATACAATAAAATATGTTTAGTGTACATTTAGTAGAAATAAGTTATTTATTAAAAAAGTTTTCAAGTTTTAGATAATAAAAATAAAATTACTTATAATAGCGTCTTATTTTGAGAATAAAACTTTAAGTGTCAAATTTAATAAATAGCCTGGTTGCTCAATATCCATATATTTATATTCAATATATAGATAGCTTAATCAAATCTACAAGTGTTGAACATATTAATATTAAAAACCTACAACTGGAGATTTTGCTAAAACAATATTTAGATAACGTTTAAAAGGAGGTAACGAAATCATAATAGTATCACCGAAATATGATATGATAATGCCTATGACGTCGGAAGCTAAAAAATGAAAAGTCCTATTCAAGAGTCGTCATAGCAAGAAGTTTGAGAAATACTGAATCAAAAACATTGTAAAAGATCATTACATTCCACTAAACTACTATTTTAATGTACTGTATTTTCATATGAATTATTTGAATACCAACGTTCAAATAGCAAAACCTTATTAAATTTCTACGAAACAAAAAAGTTGCAGCAATGATAAATATTTATTATAACACTAATTTTAATAAAAAAAAATATACTCAATTGTATAAAACATTGCAAAATAGTGACTATAACTTATTAAATATGATGTATTTAAATTTTTTTCAAAGTTAAATACTTTAAATCTAAAATAGAATATTAATCAACGTTTCACTATATAAATTCATTTAATGAACTTCTAATAAATTTAATCATTTTTTATCAAAAAGCAAAAATTATTGATTTTTTAAAAGAAATTAAATATTACTTCTATTAATTATTCAACTATATATATACATCAGTTATAGTATATGTAATTTTAATTGAATTTATTTGATATTGATAAGAGGAACTAATATTAAGAGAGTAATGAACTCTCTTAATTGTTCTCAATTAGAAAGCAATGAAAAAAGTTATTAACAAAAAAAAAGTTAATATATATTTTAAGTATATAAAATAATAATAGTTAAATAATTATACATTTAAATTTAATAATTAGATAAAAAATAGTTCTTTAGGAAATAATTATTTTAATGTGATGCTAATACTTTATAAACAAATGAAAATGTGATAACTAGGAGTGCTAGGATCAAGAGCCACGTAAAAATTCAAGTCACTTTTTTTTTAATAATTTATTCCAGAAATTAAAATGTTGCGACTAAAAAAAAAAGTGTTTTAATAGAAAATTGACTACTAAAACATTTTTTGAAGCGGCCAAATCGCCTTAAGAGCAAAAGCAGTTAAATAATTAGGCGCAAGGCTGCATAAAAGAATCTTTTATCCAAAAAAACTGAAAAAAATACATCATAGTAAATAAAAAACCCTTTTCTGTATAAGACCAAGCATAGTTTAACAAAAATAATTAAATGAATACTAATTTTGTTGAGATTAATTTTTTTCTCTGTATAAAACAACCACTTTCAAAATAGGAATAGTTGTTGAACGCAAGGCCTTTGCATTCCTTGCTATAACTTGACGTAATATAATGTCCTACGGGATCAATCCTTTTGAAAATCACGTCCGCTCATGTCTCATGTGAGAATAGTCAAACTACCTACGTGTGAGACGTAACGACAAAAACCATTTGAGCATTTCAATAAAATGTCTTTAGAGAATCAAAAAAAAACGTATGCCGTCGCTGGACGCCTGACAGATGTGAAACGTCGAAACTATTTTGTACAGAAAAAAACCATAAAAATATGGTTTATTAAAGAAAAATAAATATTCTTAAAAATCGAGACTGCTTAATTATTTTATTCAGGTACTTCTATAATAGTAGTATTTGATAATTCTTCTAATGATATTACTGTGACAATTGGTCGATGATTTTCATTAATGTTACATGTGAATCTAATCTACATTAAAAATGCACACATTAATTATAAAAATATAGCTAATTTAATTTTGACTTGAATCACTTGATTGCACTGTTGTCAGTGTTAAATTTTATATAAATTGTAAAAAAATTATTTACATTGTATATATCGTTATGATAAAATTATAGACATTCATTAGGATAAAAATGTATACCATCTATATAACCACCTTTATTATACAGAGTGTTCAGTAATGAAATAAGATCTTTTTTTTTTAACATTCTGTATATAAAAGTACATTTAGTAATAACATTAAAATTAAAATTACACTCAGAGGAACCACACGATAAATGAAAATAACAAACAAGCAAGCAATAAAAACTCCAAACTAAACATTTTTGATTACATGGTTTTTTCATTTGTAATTATATTTACACATTTATTTNATTACTTTCAAATAAAATAATGACCAAACAAATTTACCAATTTTAAGCTTTTAACTATGATGATCAATTAGATTAAACAATAATTGTTTAATTTTACTCGTATACTAATTATTAATGTACGAGTAATTGAAAAAAAAAATAGTTAAAGTAATATTTTCTAAACATACTATATTAATTCAAATTAATTTATTTTATTTCTTGTCACACAATCTAATTTTTTACAAAAATCGATATTATTAAGCTTTTTTAGGGATTGATATATAATTTTGTAACTTACACAATGATAATAATTATGTGCATAGCTTTAAGGATTCATAAACTTAGTTTTCGAATTATTTCATTTTAAAGTACATTTAGTAATAACATTAAAATTAAAATTACACTCAGAGGAACCACACGATAAATGAAAATAACAAACAAGCAAGCAATAAAAACTCCAAACTAAACATTTTTGATTACATGGTTTTTTCATTTGTAATTATATTTACACATTTATTTATCTTTAGTGCTTTAATTTATACGGATTTTAACAGAATTCAATTTGTTTTATGTATCATATTAAAAAATTCTGAAGTTAAATTATAAATAAGGAAACACTCATGATATTTATTTTCAATAGTATTAAATACATTATATTGAAAATTACATCTATAAGTTTAAACAACATTTTGACTTCAATAATATTGAACATTTCATAAATCACCTAAGAATTGTAAAACACTTTTCAAAAAAAGGTCATAATGGGTTTTCACTTCAATACAAATACTCTAAGCCGATAAACCTTTTTAGATCCAGTGCGAATATTATCTATTCTGTAGCTTCACTAAAGTGGGTACTTATATATCTATATATTTTGATGTTCAATTTAGCGATCAGCTTAGCGATTTATTTATTTATTTTTTTTTTTTGATAACCCTAGCATATACATGAATTGGGTGAAATAAAAAGTGTTATATCACACATTTACCATAAAAATTTTATAAATTAAGGGAATAACTTCTCTTGTAATTAATATTCTTCTGTTTGTCTTTGTATAGCGAAAATACACCATGGACGTTATTAGACATAATATTTCTTGTAAAATTACTATCTTTTTTTAGAAATGTTTGTAATTGAATAAAAAAATATAGTTTATACAATTATTGGCATGATTAACAAAATTTGATACTTCACAGTTGAGGCTTTAAAAAATAAATAATCTCCTATTTGGTCTTTTGTATGGTATGTAATAATAATGTATGTTATAATATTTAATACATATAAATATTATGCTGTGCTTTTTTTTTTTTGTTCCTTCTACCTTATCAGTTGTTTTACTAGAATTAATTTTTAAAAAATAAAGACTAATTATATCAAAAATGTATTATTTGTTTTTTTAATATTTATAAACTATGTCTATTATTCATAAATTTTACATTATATGTTTTATCTTTCTTAAATTTGCATAGTTATTTAACGTGAAAAAAAATGAGGATATGAACTACAAAATCCTATAAACACTCTTATCGAGTCCACTAAAATATATGTAAGCTTTCAAAATATTTTATATGACTTTCAAATATAAACTATCATTTTTCTCATCTTAAAAAAGTGATGAAATATGATTTGTATTAAAATCAATTTTCTAGTAGAAAAATATTGTTACAGTAGGTTTATAATATCATTTTGTCCAAATTTCTTTCTGTCATGTACAGTAAAACTAGTAGTTTTTAGAAAAAATTATTGTTAATCATATTTCAACAACATATAAATCTTGTTGTCATAAGCAATTTTTTGTGTTGTCATTTTTAACAATAACATTGAAAATTGAATAATAAATTATTTTAGAATAATTAAATTAAAAATGTATTGAATTTTCAAGATAAATTGTGCATTTCCAATTGAACATAATAATTTTAAATATTAGTACTATCATTAAGGAGTTACACATAAAATAGCTGCATTGTATTAACATAATAAAACTAAGCTATTGAAGATAAATAAAAAGGTAATATATTCAAGATATAAAAAATACCTATAAACGCCCTTATCGCATTACAGTAAACTTAAAACCTAATAAAACACTTAAAAATTATCAAGTACTATTATAATACTTCACTATAAAGTGAAAATACATTCAAGTGTTTTTTGATTCACGAATAACAAAAACTGATAGAAGTTATAGAATTCCCTATTCTTCATCTATTTTATGTACTATATAACACACAATATAATAAGTAATGATGTTTATGGGATCATGTTTATGGTTTTTCCCAAGAGCTCTATCTTTGGCTAACAAAATTATGGATCATATCGATTTTTTTTCTATGTCGCGTTTTGTATTTAGACAAAATGTTTATTTGGCTTTAAATTTAAATTCAAATTCTCTTGGATAATTTATTATTTTATATTTTATTATATTTTTATTCACTACAAACATATCATTATTATTTATTTTTTTGTAACTGTTTATGTTATTATTGATTTTTACTGTACTTATTAATATTCTTATTGTAAAAGGGTTAACACCCGTATATTATACATAAATAAACACTAAAAGAAGAGTTTAAGTACACCATTAATTGAAGCAGGTTTTTAAGTATTAGATTACAAAGAGTTTATAAACTCAGTAGATACGTATCGTACTTATTAAAATAAGTTTCAGTAAAATAAATAAAAACAAAAATGTAATTGTTATAATAATAACTAGTTAGAAGCTTTATTGAGTTTAAATTGATTAAATTACCTTCATAAATAAAAAAGATTTTAACTATAACGAACCATTAATTATACCTAATTATTTGCAATACATTCTCAAAAAAATATACTCATCAACTTTTATTTTTTATAATAACTATAATAAATTATATAAAAACTTATAATTATTATAGGTATTTTAATGATACAATATTTTTTATATATTTTTCGAACAACCAACTTTTTTAGAATATCAATTATTTTTACTTTCTTTATGTTCATAATGGACTCGTACAAATAAAAATGTTTACCTATGTAAATGTACTGACTAGGAAAAATGGTTAAAATTAAAGAGAAGTGTGGGGGTGTTACACTTACAAATAAACCCTACCTTGATTCTATCAGTGAATGATTTGTTTACTTTTAAATGATACTGATTTGTTATCATCGGTAACAAACGGCATATTATGATACCTGTACTAACCGATACACTAAAATACCACAATACCGATCGGTCTAACAAAATGCCGGTAATAATCGGCATTTAAGTATATCGATTACAATCTGTATATTGTTTTAAAAAAAATTTAAATACAGTTACACCGAAAATACAATACATCAGTGAAATAAGTTAACCGAAAAAACAGACAGCCCTCAATTGCTGTACATCGGTCGATCAACGATGTATGATAACTAACTTGCATTAATTAAAAGAATATATGAATTACTGAGTTCAGAAAAATATATTATAAACTGGTAGTGGAACACACAAATACAGTAAAAAAATTAATAAATTACAAGTTAAGATTACTAATTTTATACTTGAAACTTGTAATAACAAATCTAATTCGTCAATTTATATATTAAAAACATTAGAAATGTTAGATTTTAATTGTGTGTATGAAGACATGTGGTTAAGCAACTTTTCATTTGATAAAGAGAAATTGTTTTCAATTTTTGAGTGTATTATGTTCTACTAGATAAAATTGTAACAATTGATTCAATTTTTCAAATAAAAAAAATGGTGATGCATAAAAAATAGAAAAAAATTTTTTTGATGAGCAAAAGAAAAGGGGCAGACTTAAGTAAATCAGGTAGTATAATTCCTAAATGAAGCCTAAAAATAAATATACTATTTTATAACAACATAATATTTTTCATAAAACGAAGAAAAGTAAATAATTTATATAATTATATCTATAAGCGTATGCACGGGGATAACAAAGGATACTATTACTGCCCCCAACAATAAGACAGTTATATAAGTCAACATGAGCCGTCCATACATTAATGTTACCTTAAGAATTCCCCTTATAATATTGAACTAATAAGTAATCAAATTTGAATTGAATTTAGCACAACTTTTTATAGACCTAATAACTTATGCCACAGTAGCCCATATAATAAATAAAAGTTAAATATTATTTTAAACAAATATTGTGTTATGATGTATTAACATAATATTAATATTATTCAAATAACCCCCATCTAGTAATAATATGAACTTTTATTTAATTTATTACTATGGTTATCAACAAACTTATTAATTGTTAGTATTTGTTGAATAAAATGTCTTAACAATGTCTCTACCTGTAAAGAGAAAGATTTTATTATAGAGAGTAATGGCTTACTCCTAAAATATTTAATGATGATTAATTAAAAAATTCAAAGTTTTGTAAAATGGTCCGTTAAGATAGCAATGTTAATCGGTATTAGTTTTCGCTGTCCGCATGCGTATGATTATACATTAAAAACACAAGCCACTTGTTCATTTTTTTGTTTTCATAGCAAAAATTGATTTTACAAAGATATGATCAAATAATGACTGTATTAGTATAAATAGGAGCTATCTACTCTTTTTCTTCTTCCTCGCCTTAATCCCAACTACTTGAGATCGGCCACCTTTATCCTAAACTTCCACTTGACACAATCTCCCACATCATCTACGCTCACATCAGCTGTTCTCATATCGCATTCAATAGCATCCCTCCATCTCTTTTTTGGTCTTCCTTTGCCTCTTTTTTCCTTCAACATTCATTCCTATAACTGTTCTTACAGCTTCCGATTCTTCTCTCCTCATAACATGACCAAACCATCTAAGTCTATTTTCTCTCATCTCATCCATGATTGATGCTACACCTATACTCCCTCTTATATGTTTGTTCCTTATCCTATCTTCTCGAGTCACTCCACTCATCTATCTATGCATTCTCATCTCTGCTACACTCATTTTCTCCTCTACTTTCTTATCAATCGCCCAACACTCTGAACAATACATCATAGCTGGCCTCACTACAATCTTGTAGAATTTACCTTTCAGCCTCATATCGCATAAGACGCCATACGTTCAATATCAATTCATGGACTATAGTATGTTTATTTTACAGTTTAAGATGAAATCAAACTTTAACTTATAAGTCTCTCATTGAAAAAAATTTCGCTAGAAGGACGTCAAGTCCATCGGCTAACGTAAAATGAAGACGCACCGTCTGATCAAATTTAAATTCGGCTTTAAATGGTACAACTATTGAACTAACAGTGCTGCCACTGACTTGTCGTTAATTTGATCATTGCCAACCTTTTTACTTATTTAAATTTTATCATTACCAAAGTATTTTAATAAAATTCCTTATGTATAATTATAAAAACTTTTGTTAAAGTTATACAATGTTAATTAGTTTTTATTAGGGTAAAGGCTACGAGTTATTTTTACATGAAAATGTTTCAAGTCACGTTTTCGCATCTTTAAAAACAATGACAACTTTCAAAGTTAAAATTTATATCAATTAATTGTTTTCATATTGGATAATTTTTATTATTACATAGCTGAATAATTAAAATTGAAAACCCAAATTTGTTTTTACTAATATTTAAAAACATTATAATAAAATCAATAATTTATAGATATTTCGGGTTGGGCTTTTTTAAAATGTTTTAATTGATCTTTGGATGATTAAAATTAAATCTATTTTGCCCTCTATTGTCGTAAAAAACCTTAAAACTTCAAGGACAAAAAATCTTTTAGTTTTTTTAATTCAATTCTATTTAAAAATTAAAATTGGATTAATCTAAAAAATATTATAAACTAATATTTTTTATATTATAAAAGTATCAATATATGTTTATAACATCTAAATTTAATATAATATTGAATTGCATTATTTTATATAAAATATTACATAATTACAGTTCTGAGTAATAAAAATTCAAATCATAAGGGAGAAAACAGAAAGCAGAATAATAACAATTGTTATTATTATAGTTAACATAAGAGGATATACTTGCGTGTGGAAAACACTAACTTAAACGACACAAATAGTTTTGAATAGTGTCAAGCCGTTTATTGACTAAAGTAGAAAAACAAAACAAAGAAAAAATAATAACAAAATATAATATATATTATTATCGCACGTATCTGTCGATGCTTGAAGCGAAAGACGATGCTTTCTCGTGCAAACGAGAAGACAATTGAGTTTAGGTGTTATTATATTTAAATATACTAAAACATTAATATCAATTCCCGAATGACCTATAATTCTGGCGAATATAAAGGACTTAAAAAAATGATGAGATAATGTACATTTTTTCCATACATTCTAAATCTACGTTACCATATCGTATAATTCAGTGGCGACTCGTGGCTGGACGACGGGACGATCGCACCCCCTACTAAAATTAATTAAAAGAAAAAAATTAATTGTATATTCTTAAATCTACATTTTTATTAAAAATTCAAATTTTTAAATAGTAAAATAGTTATAATAAATTTATCGTGTGCAAACATTAAAGTTGTTTCCCTCAGTATATGCGGGTACGCATGCCACACGAACATGTTTTGACGACCAACAGCATAAAATACAGTAAAATATTAGTATATTACTATAATGGGAAATTTATTTTTAGAATTAACCATGTGTACGCTCGTCGTTATTCGTTTGCTATAATAGTTTAATCGCTATTATTGTTATTTTCATTTCTATTTTCTACTGCGACCTTTAAAATAATATGTGCATTGTGTTTTATTTTATTATATTTAATTTGACAATTTTTAATATCTATAACTAGCGGTATTATATTTAAAGTCGCACCTCCACCACCAGCACACACGAGCCGCTACTGGTATGATTGCAATTAACGTTATAATTATGTGGGGTTATCAAAAAACATATTTAAAAAAAAATCTGTTTAAGACATAAATAAATAATTTAAAACGTCCCATGATACCAATTTAAATGTTGACATTATTTTAAACAGTCAGTATTAAAACGCTGTTTCAAACTATCAGTGTTAAAACGTAACAATCCTGATAATATGTCTATATTAAAACCTTCTTAATTAAATACAGCTAAACCTTATATTATGTGCTACATATGTACACAAGCTTATCGCGTAAGTTTTAATAAAGTACACTATCGAGTAATAATAAATAAATTAACTACTTGGTAAAACTTGAGAAAATATATTTGTAAAATGAAAAAAGTACAACATATTATTTTATTAAAAAATATACTATGCATTGGCAGGCCGACAACATGCACTAGGGGATCACTCTAAATAGTGTATTTAGGACTGTTTAATTAAAGACAGAAATATGTGAAACTATTATACGATTAAAAATATAATGTAATATACAATATATAAGTGCAACAAAGTTTTTGTGAGCTATCATGATATCCACTCTAATAGTTCAATATCTTTTTATTTTATTTGAGCAATTCACTTTTTTATTTCAACAAGAAAAGCTACTAAAATATGTGTAGCCCTTGAGCCTTCGGTCTCTCAGGACAGCCTGATACTACGTTAGACAAAGCTTATTAAATCCATTTACATTCATTGAAATAATATGTTACAGAATAAATCATTTATTAATCATAGTATACATGTTGTATGGGAATGAGCTTAAAGTAGTACAGGAGTTGGGATTAATTCGTTATCAAAGTAGGTTAATAATACATTCCAAATTCGTCATTTAAAAATGAGTTTCTAAAAATTTAATCTATAGAGCGATTCATTTAATATAACCCACTCAATTACTTGCAAAATAAATACAATACTGGAAAATAAACTTGTTTTTTTTTTTAGTTAAATAAATATTTTGTATTTATCAGCTATTAATTATTTTTTATCATCACTCCTTAAAACTTATTATAAGGGGGCTAATTTAATTTTTAAATGATAATATACATTTTTTACAAGACAAATCCACAGGTAAAACTTTTTTCCCAAAGAAAGTATTTTACATAGCTTTAATTTAAATTATATATAAAATTGTCATTACTTCCGGGACATAATGACATAATGACATAATGACACAATGAAAAAACGATAAATAATCACATCATAGTAAAATTAAAAACCTTCTCCAATTCGCATTGAAGCGAAAAAAAAATAGAACTACAGAATCCAACGGTAGTGGTGTCGAGTAGTTTTAATTGATATCTGACTTTTATTACATCTATGTTGTAAAATGCTTGAATATACACATATCAAATTAAAAATAAATATGCTATATTTACTAAAAAATTACATAATTTTTTACTTAAGAAGCTGATGACTTTTAAGGTAAATTGGTAAATATCAAAAATTACCGATTTCATAAATAGTAAATTTTGAGGATTCCCCCATTTGCAAAAAAACAATAGAATTTTTTTCAATTTCTGAGTTTAATGTCTTCAATTAGATAAAATTTGTGATAAAAAAATCTCAATTGCACAAAAATAATATTATATTTGACTTTGCTTTGAATGATATAAATGTCGCTTTACTATGCAACAAATTACAAAATTAATTATTTTTACCAAAAATTACATGATTTTTATTTATAATGCCTCATAACTCATAGAAATCGAGGTATAAAATAGATTTTCTTTAGTTATTTAATGTAAATTGTATGAACTTTAATTTAATGTAGGTTTAAAGAAGTCAGATTTATTGGAACATAAGCAAAAATTAAAAAGAAAAAAATGTTGCTATGATTTTAAGTCCAGTAATAAAAAAGTTATTTTAATATAGTGAAAACTATAAATATCGACATAGACTGATTTTTAACAGCTATAATATTTTTGGGACATTGTCCTTTATAACAAAGATTTAGGGAAATTGTTCAAATTAATGTTACTAATAGCTTCAACTACATACGTTTTGTGATCTTTTGACGTATCGTTGAACAAATTTAGTCCCGTAAGAGGGGTGAAATCAAGTGTGATACACAAAGTGACACAAAAAAAAAATCAAAAGCAGAGTTACACCAATAGTTTCTTCGCAATGCAACGAAGCTAAAATTGTTCATATATTTCTTTTAATTTTCTATAAAAAAAACATCATGTTTATGTATATCCAGAAAATTTTTTTTTTGCAATTAGTTTTACCATTGAATTTTCAAAAAAAAAAAAAGACAAATGTAAAGTCAATATTTCTAATATATCGAATAAAAAAATTCAGGTCAGTGTTTATGAAAAAATGTTGTAGTATTTTTAAAATGCAAAAAATTGTTGAAAAAAATAACTTTTTACGGTATTGTAATTTCGAAATATTTTTTAAATTTCTAAAATTTAGGTTTTTTTTAACTTTTGGTGATATACTAGAATTGCAATCTGATTCTTTTGATGCAAAAACTAATATAAATCACGCCCAAAGAAAAACCTCGATCTATATAATAAATTCATTGTTCAATTTGATAAATATATCATTACTATTGAATCTATGATATATTTATCAATATGATAATTTTTTTTCTTGTCTTGAACAATAATTATTTATAAGAATAATTATTTTGTTCGTATTAATAAAACATTATCATAAACCCTTGATAAAATTTCTCTATCAAAATTGATTGAGGTTTTTCTTTGGGTGCAGTATAATGAGAGCTGAGTATTAATTGAAAATAATATTATATTTTTGCTTAAACGGACGATTTCTCATAGTAGAACAATTGTCAGGATAAATTTCGTTAAACATTGTTGTAAACTTAATATATATTTTTTTAATATAACTTTAAATTTTTAAAAATTGAGTAAAAAAAATGTTTAAAGGCGTGGGGGTTTCTTTTAAATCTTTTCTGCATTTAGGTTTTTCAATGGATTTTCAGAGAAAATATAACAATAAAATTTATTGATATTGATTATTGTACTTTTATAAAATTTTATTTGTATCAGTTTATTAAAAAAAAAAATTAAAGTATTTATTAAATACAAAAAATAATTTCAAAATTATCATTTTTACGGTAACGTAATTTTGAGATATTTTTTGAATTTCTAAAATTGTAGGGTTTTTCAAATTTTGGTGTTGATAGTTAAAATTTTCAACTAGATTAATATGATGATTTTTTGACTTATTGATCATAATCAATAAGTCTAATAATTATTAAATTTAGTATAATGAGACCTGAGAATTTTCACGGACATAAAAAAACCTTACCGTCAGAATATCAATACCTTTTCATCTTCACATCGAATCAAAATAAAGTTTATACCTTTATTATATTTAAGAGATAAATTATAAAAATAACTAATAAATGATAATAAAGAAATATATGAAACTAAAAAATAATTGTTTTAACAAAGTTATTATTTTAAGAAAAATTGCGTGGCTAGCTTAAAAGAATCATCCAGTATTTTTTTTTGCTTATTATTATTATTATAATTATGTAAATAATATTTCTTTTAATTTTAGTGTAACAAACTATTTCCTGGTGAACCTTTCAATTGCTGATCTTCTAGTTACATTTATATGTATGCCAATGGCAGTTGGTCAGTCAGTTACCGGATTATGGTTATATGGTGAACCAATGTGTAAATTGACATCATACTTACAAGGTAATACAATTTTTTTTAACAATAGAAATCTATTTTTTCTAATTAACGATTTATATAAGAAAAACTCGTACACATTCAAAATGAATGAGAATAAGTATTCGCATAAAAAAAAATAGAACAAGTATTACACCACTCCTTCTGTTCGTAATTTGCTAATTTCATTTACATCTAATCCCAGTGACTTCAATATCTCGTCTGTATGTTGACCTAATAATGGAGGTTCTCTTATAATTTTATTACTAGTGTTCTGGAAGGTCACTGCAGGGCCAACTAATTTTAATTTAATATTATAGGTACAATCAATTTCTTGTACAATATTTATGGCCTTTGAATGTTCATTATTAAACGCCTAAAAAAATAAATAAAATCAAATGAAAAACTAAATTTTATAAATTGAATGAACATAGAATTTTTTTTTTTTTCAAGAAAAATATGCTGTAGAGTATTAATGTAAAAACTAAAAAGTTAGTAGTTTAGATTGAAGTATACAAAATACTTGTGACAAATCATTTACTGATCCACAAGGAAATGGTGCTCCATTAAAAGTGTTTGTCCATTCGCAATTTGTTTTAGATGCTAATATTGGCTCAATTATTCTATACAATTGATCTCTATATTTAACGCGAGAAACATTAGTCATAAATCGTTCATCTTTAGCCAATTCAGGTCTATGAATTAATTCACAAAATGATTTGAACTGACAATCACTACCTGCACCAAGAGTAAAAAATCCATCTAAAGTCTTAAATGCCTTATATGGTACAATGCTTTCGTGTTCTGTGCCCCATCGTTTAGTCTGAATCCCTGAAAATTGATGACTAATATTAACAAAATAAATTACTAATATAATTTACAAATGTTTAAAATTAAAGCTATAATTTCATTTATTAACCTAAAAGATGAATAAAAAATTCAAATCAACTTTATTTAAATACTTCTATTTTAGTATACTGTTTAATAATAAAATAAAACCACTAATAAGCTAATATTTAAATATAAAAGTATCGGAATAGTACAATTTATAAGACTTTTTTTTAATTTAATATTACTATGTTTATTAATTTTAGTGATCTAGATTTTTTTTTAATAAACTCAATCAAATTATTATCAAAGCTATTTATTTTAAATATTTGAAATTCAATGAAATTATAGCCAAGTATCGTTTAAGAATACATAAAATAAATAAAAACAATTTAAAATAACACACATTTATATAGATATAGGTAAAGATAAGACTTCTTTAATATTTTATTTTATTGTTCTAAAAATGTAACAATTTTCGGAATTGATATATTTTGAACCTAAAAACATTATAATAAGTTGTATAGTGCTACTATAGTCGGCAAGTGATAATTTTAGATAAAAACATAGATGCTCCCATTTATATTTTTTGATATACTTTTTAAAAAAAAGTAAGTAAAGCAACAGTGTCGGACGTATACCCATACAGATCCAAAACTTAATCATAAACAACTCTAATTGTTGAACAAAAAATAACCTCAGAAATTATAGTCAAAAGTCTAATAAAGGACTAAAAATCCGTCCCGTATTTTATATGTTGTTAGTTACACATGTGTTCAAATGCCCACACTGGATTTCTATCAGGTTGTAAACAGACGACTTGACCGTTTCTCAACGCTACATCTGAACAAGTACGATCATTGTACGACTTCTCATTTTTTTTACATTTGTAATATATTTTTTGTTTATCTTGACGCTATTGTGTCATTAGTATTAAGTATCTCCCCTATCCACATTTATATATAAATATAGTATTTCATGATTTGTGTTAATACAGTTAATTGTTTATATGCAATTCATTCATCATACAGTCTACTTTCTTACTTCTTTATTCTCGACATAACCTGATTAAAGACAAAAAACAACAATTGTTAAGTAACCCGCTTCAGTAACACCGAGCTCTGGGTTCATAAATATGGTTAAGAAGTCACATAAATGAAGGAGATCGTTATGACCCTAAATGGACCATTAAAAATGTATAATAATAATCTTATACATATTGTGCTAATACAAGACCTACTCAAAAAAAATTGCTCTCTCATTTTCATTAAAAATTTAAAGATATCAAAATAATATTAGATTTATAATAACTAATGTTACTATAACAACTAACAGATAAAAAATCTAATGAAAAAATTGAATCGTTAAGTCTCAATTATTTTGCTAACACAAATGAATTCTTATACCGTAGATAATACCAAATATTTACCCAATAAAATCATTTCATTATTTGATACATACTTATTTAACGGTAAATACCAAATAATCAGTCATATCAAGAACCTTGTATATTTGGGTAAAAACAAGTTGAATAACGAAAATGTTGCTATTAAAATAAGAAAAATTGAAACAGCAAAAAATTCTACTCCTAAGTATGAAAATCAAATTTATAATGCAATTAGTCACGTTAATATATCTTTACCATCGATTTTTTGGTATGGTAATGTCAAAGGTTACTCAATTATCGTGATGAACTTATTAGGACCATCATTGGAACAACTTTTGAAAGATAAAAATAGTACTTTATCAATACAAACAGTTTCTAGATTAGCCATTGATGCTATTGAATTACTAGAATACATTCATTGCAAGGAATATATTCATCGAGATGTTACTCCGTCTAATTTTCTTATAGGTCTAAACTCAAACAGATGTAGATTATATCTTATCAGTTTTGGAATTGCCAAGCGATATCGTATAGGAAAAATGCACATACCTTATAGCGAAGGCAAGCCTCTACTAAATAATCCAGTGTATGCATCATTAAATGCACACACAGGTATTGAACTTTCTCGCCGAGACGATTTAGAATCTTTGGGGTACGTTCTTCTATATATTGCTAAAGGTTTACCGTGGATACAATTAAAATCGTTCAATACAGTGATCCAAAGATGTGAAAGAATAAGTGAAAAAAAAATGTCCACATCAACCGAACAGCTTTGCAAAGGGCTCCCTATTGAGTTTATGACTTTTTTAGACTACTGTCGACGTTTAAGATTCGAAGAAAAACCTGAGTACGGGACCTATAAGTTTCTTTTTAGGCACTTGTGCAGATTTAATGATATTTGTTGTGAATGGATTTCATCGGAGAAAAATAAAATTAAAAAGAATACTACAAAAGTTGATAATATCAAAAATAAAGCTTTAAAATATTAATTGTAAATATATCTTATAATAAACAGTCAATATCCTGTTATATATCAACACAAAATCGTGATAACTGTTTTTCAGATAAATAAAAAATTACTTAAAAAAAATAAATAAAATACTAGTCTCATAAATATTTTGAGAATAAATATTTATAAAAATGGTAAAATAATTTTCACCTGAATTTAAATAGTTGGATCCTAAATTAATCATCATTGATAGTTGAGTTGACATAAGGTCGCATTCTATTTTGTCACCTAACCCTCGATGTAGAGCAGCTAAAATAGCACCATGTGCATACATTCCTGTCATCAAATCGGTGACTGGTACTGCTACCTTAACTGGTTCAACTTTACCGGTAGCATTCAATAAACCTCCAAGTGATGCTGCTATAATGTCATATCCTGGCTTTTTGCACCACGGACCCTTTGTTCCATAGCCGGATATGGAACAATAAATTAGTTTTTCATTAATTTTACGAAGATTTTCATACCCCAGTCCATATCTATTTCAAATGAAGAATCATAATTTATAATTTTTATTATTAATACTTAAAATATATTAAACTAGGCTCTTTCTCAGACCTGGAGCCCTACAGACCTAATGCGCTGTTGGCGAGTGAATTCTTTAGGCCATCCTTATAGGTTCGATTAAAAATATTCAACAAAAAAAAAATTACATTACATCAATGCATCAAAAATAAAAAATTTAGAAAGGTTCAATAGTAAATTATAATAAGAATACGGTTGATATTTGGTTTCCAGGACAATTATGTAATAATAATTCAATTTTAACACTATCTTTGTTATCAACAATATTAATAAAATTGTGCTATGAAGTTATAAGCTATTACTACAACATAAAGTTTTTATTTATGCCAAACTCCAATGAAATTTTTAATAAACATCTTTAAAATGTAATTTATTAACCTCGATGCGAAACTGAGAAGGTTTTTAATTTTACTATGATGTGTTTATTTATTGTTTTTTTTTTTGTATCTATCACTACTTTTCCTCAGCTCTCACTAGACAAATTTTTTTTTTAATTTTATTACATTATTCAAAGTATGTATTTTTAAAATTAATATTAATTTCATTGTTTAATGTTATTAGACCAGAAAGTAGATATTTATAAACATTTTGAGAATTATTGTACTATTAACTTTGTACTAGATAAAAAAATATTTTAGTACATAAGATGGAATGGATTGAATTGTGGAGGAGAGTAATCTCCTTTTTGTGTTGTACGATTTCGACAATGAGTCTTTATTATTATGTATCACTTTATTGTACTTTAATGTAACATTTTCCATCAGAATATGCGGGTACGCATTCACACACGAGCAGTGTTGGGCGACCGGGAGCATCGTCCGAGCAATATTTTAAAGTTACTTATATAACTTATATTATATTCTTAAATAAGCGAGGCGACCAATCGTGTGCGTGCGGGTACGGTTTAGCTGCGATCTTATGTACGGGTTTTGGACGACCGGCAGCGTAGTCCATACAGTAAAATATTAGTGTATTACTATATTAGGTAATTTATTCTTAGAATTAACTACGTGTACGTTCGTCGTTATTCGTTTGCTGTATCAGTTTAATCGCTATTATTGTTATTTTCATTTCTATTTTCTACTGCGACCTTTAAAATAATATGTTTATTGTGTTTTATTTTATTATTTGTGCTGCTAATAATTGAGAATCATTAGTCTTTTTACTCTTTTGGCGTGGACATCCTTTATGGTAGTGTTAAGTGAGATAATGATTTTCCATAAGTTAGTTTGGACTCGAAGATTTTTTTTTTTTTAAAGCTGTTAGGGATACAACAAAATTGTACCATTAATACTACTAATCAGGATATAATAAATGAAATGGAATTATATTGCTTTTAGAATAATCCACTAATTTCTTAAAATTATACACTATGTATAAGTTTGCATTGAAGCGTTGCTTATGGTAATGATTTTAATTACTATCAGATATCATCTATACCACTTAAAAAATAATAATAAATTTTCTTTCTCATGTATACCTTTTAAACTATCTATAAAGAATTAACCCTCTTAGTGTCAGTTAAAAAATTATATTTTAGTTATAATAGTAATATTTAAACGTTAACGCTCACTTATCCAATGTTCCAGGAACATAATTCTCAATAAAAACATGCGAAGTTTCAACCAATTGACAAAGAATTTTTTTTCCAGTTGGAGTCTGAAAATCTAAAGACATGCTTCTCTTATTTCGATTTAGTGCAATAAAGTACAAACTTAGTAATCCATATTCAGGAATATCAGCAAACGGAGGTCCAAATCGGCGACTCTCATCTCCAGTATTAGGTTTCTCAACTTTTATCACATCAGCTCCCATATCGGCTAAAATCATTGAACAATAAGGACCCGCTACTATTCGAGTCATATCCAAAATTCGAATGCCTTCCAATGGTCGTGATTTTATGACTGTGGATTGACAATAGTTTCGTCCATTCAAAATAATTGACAGACATATTTTTTTTAACATGATCACAATATTTTTATAATAATAGTTCAATGAAATAATTGAAATATATATAACAGCATAATGATTTATACTATTAACACAGTTATAATAATAAATAATATTAACAGTATATAAATTTTGTATTGAATCGTTATTACAGGATCTTATCAAAAGTATACAATACACATCACATCCTGTTTTTTTACAGATTAATTTAAATTAACAATACGTAAAAACCAATACACACTCGTCAACATCAAGACTGATAACACATAACTCTTTATTTTTAATGTTTAACATCTAAATTGGTGTATAAATATAACCTTCAATTTATGGTTAATATCAACACATATCTACCATAAATAAGAATGCATCATATGTTTCATGCTTAATTAAATAATACAGTCGTGCCACACATAAGAAAAAATATTCAAATGAATTTTTATTAGTTAATAAGAAAAGACTAAGAAGTATAGTATTTTATATTCAAATATTGGAATTAAAATTTTATTAACTCTCTGTTTTATATGTTTAATTTAATTTAATATCCCAATAAGTACTGTGGCTTACATATAACAGATACAATTTCAATTTTATTAATATGTAATAATACATATTACACAAATGGATTTTTGAATTTGTTTTATAATTTTTAGAGAGATGTAGAAAAACGTTTTCAGTTGTGTTTCAAAAACATTACGATTTAATTTAATCATAAAATGTTTTTCTTCAAAAATATCAATTTGCAAAAGGCTCAATTGAAATTTATTTTTAATTTCTAAAATTTTAATCATACTGACATATCAGATTATGGAAAATAGTCAAAAAGTTTTAGCTTCGATGCGAAGCTGAGAAGGTATTGGTTTTACTATGATGTGTTTTTATTTTTTGTGTGTCTGTTACCACTTTTTCTCAGCTCTCACCGAACGGATTTCTTTCAACGATACGTCAAAAGATCACAAATCGTATCTAGTCGAAGACATTACCCTCAAAAATTGTAAAAATTTCCCATGTTTCCAATAAATGGGGGAAACCTCCAAAAAAACTACAAATTTGAAAATCGCTAATTTTCGAAATTTTTTCAATTTTTTTTACTAAAAACTGCCGTAACTTTTTCAAAAATGATCATATTAATATAACTTTTTTTTTTGATAGATGCTTGATGTCTTTACCTATCATTTTATATATTTTTTTTGAAAATCTGTCACTTAACCTGCCCACAGGGGGGGATTTAAAATGACAACTTTTTCACAAAAAATTAACTTTTGAAAATGTTCCGGAAAGTCTGACACTTTTATATATATATTAAATTAAAGCTAATGTAATGTACTTTACTATGAAAAAAAAAAATTGACCTGTGGACTTGTCTTTATGGTGATTTTATTTTTTACATTTTTAACTTTATAATGCTATAACTTATTGNATTTATATATATATTAAATTAAAGCTAATGTAATGTACTTTACTATGAAAAAAAAAAAATTGACCTGTGGACTTGTCTTTATGGTGATTTTATTTTTTACATTTTTAACTTTATAATGCTATAACTTATTGAAAAGTGTATGGATCAACACAATTTTTTTATGAGAAATAATATTTTTTAATAATCCCTTTTTCATTCAACATACTTTATCTTAATCAGGATATTAATAAGGAACTAGCAGATTATGTAGCTTTTGGAATAATACACCAATTTTTTAAAATTAAACACTATCTAAAGATTTGCATCGAAGCGTTTTTTTTTATAGTGATTTTAATAACTGTGAGATATCATTATACTTGATCCAACTATGTTACGTCACCACTGTGCCGCGACCCCCTGTGCTGGGTTTTTTTAAATGTACTTATCATATTTTTGTCCAAGTTTGTTACAAATATTCATTTCTAGGAGTGTCTGTCGGTGCAAGCGTATTTACAATTGCAGCCATGAGTATTGACCGGTATTTGGCAATAGAACATTCAATGTCATTTAGAAAAGTGCTAAATCGAAAATCAACAATCTATGTGAGTATCTGACGAGTAATTTTGTAATACCATCATTATAACACAATTTATTATTATATGTTTAAAAAAAAACCTTGGTTTTAGGCCAAATTTAATTTTTGAGATGGCAAACCCCTCCATTTTTTATATAATATACATTTAATTTTCTTAAATTTTTAGGAGCTTAGTCACCCAACTCGCATGTATGTTACACAGAACTATTGAAATATTCACAATAAAAATAGACTACAATTAAAAATATTATATTAGTAAGAAGGAATTAATATAAAATTATTTAATATTTTGAGGCGTATTTATCATAGATTAGTTTAGAAGTATATGATTTTTATTTTCAAAAATATTTTAACTAAATTTTGGAAAATATTTCTCTCTATAACATTTTGATTGTCTAATATTTATTTAATTTTCTCAATTTTAATAATATTTTTATAAAATTTTTATCCCTCCGTCTCTTTTTTGGTCTTCCTCTACTTCTTCTTCCTTCAACGTTCAATTTAGAAAACATAAAATTTGAAATTTAATTAGTTAATATAATTTTATAATTATTTATAGAAACAAAAATAATTTATATAAGTAAAAATAGTATTTTTAAGGACTAAAAGTATTCTTAAACTTAAGCTTACATTTTCTCAAGCTTATAATATTATTCTTTTTCTCTTAATACACTCTTTCTATTAGTCTATTTACCATCGTATTAAATAAAACTTTTGTTTTAAACATTTTGACAATTTGAAATATTTATATTAAACTAAAACAATAATAGCAGTTTTTTCTAAGTATATCAAGTAATTTTTTATTTCATAAATTAGATTATCTAATGATCATTTTAATCCATTACTAAGTTATAACAAATCAGGAGTCATTACTTTAACTTAATTGCATCAGGTTTAAAAAACAATGTACTACATACAAATAATTAACTGCAAAGTGATAATCACAGAAAGTTAAATGTATTAGTACTATAAATAAAAAAATTATTAGTAAGCTACACAAATTAAAAACAATATACAATAGGGAATGTTACACTATCGTTTAAATACCATTTTTTTCCTCAGGTAATTCTAGCCTTATGGCTAGTCGCTATGGCAATATTTGGCCCGGTTTTGTGGGTTCGACAAACAGAATCCGTGGAGTTGGGCGATGACCCAATTTTAATAGATGCTATCCATAAATATGGACTAGCGTGGTGCATTGAAGACTGGAGCAATACACAAACCAAATTGACATTATCTAAACATGCATATGGTGAATCAAAAATTAATTCAAATAAATACTACAAAATTTTAAAGTTGAAATTTAAAATATAAACTTAAAAAACAAGTATCATTTTATTCGTAAATCAATACATGCCTTATTTACTATAAAAATTATTTTATACGAAATATATATATTAAACTAAAGATTTTGAACATAATCGTATGCTTACAAAAGAAATCTAGTTAAACTTTTTCAGCGACACATTTACCTATACTAATTTAACAATAGAAGACCCATAAAAGTTTCGAGATAGTAGAAATATTTTTTCTTCGAAAGAACTTGGATCTATAGTAGTTGTTTGAAAGTAAAAATACATTTTTGTTTGCATTGATGCGTTCATAGAAAAACCCAGCACAGTGAGGTTGTGTGGCATAGTGGTACTCGGCATAGTGGTACTCGGCATAGTTGGGATAAGTATAGATGACATCCGACAGAGAATATCTGACACTTGGATTCTAAATCTGTTAAATTTCACAATAATTTGTGTATTTTTAATTTCACAAATTCTATGTTTTAAAATTTCACTGAAATATTAAATGCTTATTAAATTATATACTTAATTGAAAATGTAGTTTTTTTATTGCAATTTTTTTATTTTAACAACTGATTTTTCATAGTAAAAACATCGTCTGAATTTTTTTTTTTATCATTTTTTCTAATGATGTAATATACTATACTTGATATATTTTTAAAAACGCAGTAATTTCAAAATATTTTCGAAAATCAAGTTAAAAAATTATGTTAACATGCGTATATGGTCGCTTTCAATTCCTTTAGGTAATTTTAATACATTTTTTATAATTTCAAAAATTTAGATTTTTTTTTTTAGTGACTATAGATTAAACAAGATTAAAATATGGTTTTTTTGATACATATTTCAATACAATTGGGGTAATGATAGCTGAGTATTTTCATGGTCAGACATAAAAAACACATCACTGTAAAAGCAATACTTTCTCAGCTTCTTCGCATCAAAACTAATTTTATGAAAGAACTAGCCCTATGATCATTTTTTTTTACTTTAATAGTTTTTTTAGATCAGTCTTAGAAGGTAGTTAAATATCAACGAGTTTAGGTTGATATGATCACTAATTTACATGGCCAATCATTAAATATATATGTATATATATAAATATATTCTTATTATGTTAAACCTTATAATTGAACCATTTATATTTATTACTTAATTTCTACTACATATTTTTTATTTTTTAATTCATTTTTTTAATTAGAAGTACTGTTGAATTTTGAAGAAACCAATGAAGTTTTACTCTAAAAAGTGTTTATCAATTCAATTGATAATATTTGTTCTCTATTTATTAATTTAATATTAAAAATTCAAAAAAAATTTTAATATGATTATACCTATTTAGCAAAAATCACTATATATTACAGGGAAAATTATATATTTGTTAAATAATTATAATTTTATTTTTAAGGTATTATATGTTTTGTGTTAGTATATGCGACGCCAGGGTTACTTGTAACTGGCGCCTATACATTAATGGGCCGAAGGCTTTGGGTGGTACGTCCACCTTGTGATGATCAACAGGGCATGATCAGTGTTCAACAGGTTAGCTGAACTTTAAAGTTTACCAGTATAAAGATGGAACTCATAATAAACAATTTTGATGATTTCATTTTTCCTACTAATATCAAAACTTCCTTATTAAACTGTGCCATTTTCATATTAACTTTATCTAATAAAAAAAAAATATGTTTAGGTTAGAATGATTCGTGAAAGACGCAGAGTGGCTAGGATTTTATTCTTTTTAGCAGTTATATTTGCATTATGTTGGCTTCCTTATAATCTATTAACATTATTTTTAGATTTGGATGTAAATTTAATTCAGATCGGCTTGGACCAAGTAATTTTTTTAAGTTAAAATTTTTGATTGTTAAATTGACAACTATTTTTTTTGAATTAGACTATATTATCTTATTTGTTTTAGGAAAGCCTTATGAAATGGTATCCCTTTACTTTATTGTTAGGTCATGCTAATTCAGCAATAAATCCTTTGCTTTACTGCTTTATGACAAGAAATTTTCGAAGAACAATCAAAGGATTTGTATGTAACACAGGTATTGCAAAACCAAGAAGAAGAAATCGATGCAAAGTAAGTTGATAGTCTGCAACTTCCATATAAATCAACTTTTTAAAAATTAAACAAGTTTTATTTACATCTAAGCGAACCGGTATTTATTATTGTATGTATATTATACTTGGCAAAAAAATGATTAAATTTAGTAAATATTGTGGGTAGTAGATATACTAATTACACATAATTGTGTAATAGTAAATAACTCAGATCAAGTTTAAAACATTTTTTAGTACTAATACATCGAAGGAGAGGTTTAAAGTAAGGAAGAAGATAAAAAAAATGTAATTTATTCAAAAATTAAACATAAATGATTTCCTCTGGCTTCCAAAAACTAAAAGGTAATTCAGTAATATTTAGTCAGTTTCGTGAAATTATTCTAAACTAACACTGCAATCGAAAAAACAACCAATTCTTACATAGGTTAAGACGACCTTTGTAAATTATGACCAATGAAGGACAGAAATGCTAAAGTCTAAGTTTAATTTTTTTAATTTTACAAATTTTGGAGGAAGTATCCAGGCATTATTGGCACTATTTGTAGACACCTGTATAAAACCTTATAATATGCGTATTCATCGTGTAATTTATTAACAAATTGCGGTAAACACATTTATTTTACAAAGCAGTTTTTTATATTTATATTTCAATAGTTATATGAAAGTCATTGTTTTAATGCTCAAAAAAATTTCAATTTAGAACTGCAAAATGTAAATCAGATCCGATAAAATTGTAATTTTTAGCTTAGACTTCATGATATTACCTTCTATCATAACAATTATAATAATCAATCTGGGATTTAATTAATCGGTTTCAGAAGGAGTTAGCAGAAAGGAGCACAACAAGTGGATGCGGCTCGTACCGCAACCCACATCGGCTGTACTTCACCCTAGCCCAATTGCGCCAAAACAATACCATTCAAACAAGAACTGCAACCATATCAAACCTTGCCGTGCTGTAAAAGAAAATGTACACTCTGAATATAGTTTATAATGTTCAAAATTATACTATTTGCGATATTAATTAACATACCATGTATAAATTTATTTCATATTTATATAAAATTCAATATTATAATATTATTATATATTGTATTAAAACTTAAAAAAAGCTCATAAATTTGCCAATGAAGTGTATAAACTTCTTTTAACTATATCATTCATTTTTTACTATTTTTCTTTATATATTTTATATAAATCTAAATAATCTAATATTGTTAAGTGTATTTAATTTTCAAGATTCTAGCTCCTTGTTGTTCCTCTGAATAAGATTTTTTTTCTAAAATAACTATATTTTCCTAACAATATAGTAATTCTGGTTTATGATTTTTGAATGTAAAATTATTACAAATTTTGTTATAATATATGTATAACTATTTTTACTTTGCTTTAAATAATTTATCAAAGTTTCTTAATAAAATTAACTAATAAAACAAAGAAAAACAATCGAAAATATTATTTAAAAAAAAGAATAATAATTACTACTGAAGTGTTATTAAAAATACATTAAAAAAAACAACGTTGTAGAAACGAAGAAAATGTTGTTGTGAAATTAATGCATAATTTTTTTATCCTCAATTGAAATTCATAAAAACATAAAAGTTAAAGAAATTGATTTGTTGAAATCTGTGATTACTTTCCAAAAGTTGATATGCCAGTTATAGCATTTTTTCAGAATAGCTAAAACAAATAAAAATTTTTAACATTGTCTTATGCAAAAACAAATTTTTAAAATGCAAAAATAAAGCTTCTCCGTAAATTTGATTCCTAATTGTTTTCGGGACATGACAGAAAACGTCCTTCTTAACGTAAGTTATGAAAATGTTCAATAACTTATTATTGTGGTTTATCAGTTTTTATATATGAGCCACAGAAATAGTACAAATAGTAATATTGTTAAAACTAATATATTTTAGACTAATACCAAATTAAACTATAAGTTTTCCCAAATCTTTTTGTTATTTGATCTAAAATTTAACTAGAAAATTAATGAAAACCTACATTAAAAAATTACATTATGCACAAAAATATTTAAAAAATTACACAACAATTCCAATTAGTATGGATTAGCTAGAGTACATTTATTTTAATATTAACTATACTATGTTATAAACTATTAAATAGACTGCAGTGATATGCTTAGGATTTTGCCGTGAAGGAGAATAAACATTAGGAATAATTTTAATATACTAATAGTTAGTACATATATACATATATTAGTACGTATATTTGAATAAATAAATTTTTTCTATCTTGAGAAATGACACTAAAATAACTGAGTAACTGAAATTTATTTGGTTTCATTTATTTCAGTTAAACTAAATGAGAAAATAGCGTACTATCTATTTTAAATTTTATATTCAATAAATTTAGTTATGTTGTTATTATTGTGGCGTTTTTCCTTCAACGGTGACTTTTAATATAGACATTCTTAGAATTGTTACATATGGTTTAACAAAAAATTTATTCAGTCTAGTCGTAACCAGTATTTTTACATTAAAAAACTTGACCGTTAATCTAGAGAAGGTTGTTTAATATTAATTACTAATACTGCGAATTTATTACATAAAAAAAATATGCAATAAAATAGCCATTACATAAGGTTTGTAAAATTTTTAAAATATGAGCTTAAAACCTTATTCTATACATCACAATTAGATAATTTTTTACGATTCTATGATAAATAAATAAGATTTGTTTAAATTAAAAAATAATTAGGTATAGATTATTTTATTTTAAAGCATTTTAAAAATACTTTATATTATTCCAACACTTTTTAATTTTTTTTTTAATGTCTATTGAACTTAATTAAATAAATTCATTTTAGTTATAACCTTTTTACCCTTAAACAATTAAAATTTAAAATTTGACTAACTGGTGTAAAATTTTTAATTTAGGAAACAAAACATATATGTTCTGTTTCCTATTACATGAGCTTCACTGTAACTTAACTGTCGTTTACTTCACGGCATAATAGTAATACGGAACTAATATACAAAACAATTTATAATGGGTTTACACATTTAAACAACTACCAAACTGACTGGACATTATATTAATTTATTATTTTTTAAAAGAGTTAACATTATACTATAACAAAAAATTTTATCAAAAGATCTCATTAGATGAATGTGTTAAAACATTTTTTACAAAAAACTATTATAAATTAGTCATACTCGTAGAAAATTTATCTGAATATTTCAATTTGCCAATAACAGTATTATATTAACCAATATTAAAAACTAAAATTTTAATAAAAATAAAAACTCCCATTCAAGAAAATATTTCATACTGAAAACTATACATCTAATCCAACTTTAAATTTAAAAATTGAATTTGCTTGATTACTTCAGAAAAAACGTTAAAATAAACCTTAAATAATAAACATCGATTAGTATACGGTTAATTCGATAAGGGACTGCAATCCACCAGTTACATTATATTTTATTCTGAGATTCTCAAACAATATAACTTAAACACCAAAATGTGTTGAGACCATATTTAAAAACTTACCATTGAATAAACTGAGTAAATATTGAAAATTCCAATGTGTCAAATAACAAAAGGACGAATCAATAATAATCAAGCAAATTTCAATAAACACTTGCAATAACCAACAACCAACCTTACAGATAAGAACCTTCGCTAACAATAACATAACATTAACTAATTTAGATATAAATTATAACCACCCTGGTCTTATCAATACATCGTACCCTGTAACCAAGAACTAATAACAGTCTCACAAGTATTAATACTAAAATTATATCTATGTGAGATAACTAACACGGGTAATTCAGATTTCGTGGATAAAAATCCTGTCTTTAAAATACATTAGAAACAGGTTGAGAAAGTATACTTTAAATATAAATATATATTAAAAATTAATAATCATTAATATACTACATACAAAAAGCCATTGGAGCTTTTTAACTACAACCAATGATGTTAGATAGTCATGGGTCGAGTTGAATATTTTTGATTTTACGACAGCTACATCGGACCGCTGAATTGAAAACTTTATATTAAACATTTATGCATTTTAAAATAAGAAATGTAAAAAGTTTTAATAAAAATATCAAACCTCTTGGTTTAAATTCTTACGGGTTTAGATTTATTTAAATCCAAGTTTAAGTAAAAACAATATTCTTACAACGAGAAAGTTGCTAGTCTTTTAACGTTATTAATTAGTATTATTTTAACCCAGTAAATTCAATTAAAATCAACACTCTACTAGTCCCAGGTGAAAATCTACGTGCAATTATGTGCGACTACAACCACACTCGGAGTTAAAATAATTATAAAATTTAGCTTCGATGCGAAGCTGAGAAGGTATTAATTTTACTATGATGTGTTTTTTTATTTTGTGTGTGTGTGTGTGTGTGTGTCTATGAACGCTCAATCTCAGCTCTCCTGGACCATTTTTATGAACGATACCTCAAAAGATTATAAATCATATCTAGTTTAAAACATTACCCTAAAATTAAAAATTATTCCCTCGTTCCCTGTAAATTGTGAAAATCCCCCAAAAAATTACGATTTTTAAAGTCGGTAGATTTCGACATTTTTTTTTTTCTAAAAATAGCCGTAACATATTGAAAAATGAACAAATTAAAATAATTCTTTTTTAAATAGAAACCTTAGATATTTTCCTTTCATTTTATATCATTTTTTTGAAAATCTGACCCTTAACCTGCCCACAGAAGGATATTCAAAATAGCAACTTCTGCACTAAAATTTAACTTTTTCAACTTAAGTTTTGAAAATGCTTCAGAAATACTCAGAGCTTCAAACATATGTTAAAATAAAAATAATGGTTATGCACTATAAGCTAAAAAAAAATTGTCTCGACAACTTATCTTCTATGTGCAAATGTTTGCTGTTGTTAAAAAAACGTGCATTGTGGTGTTAAAATTAATGATTTCATATTTTATTTTTAGCTTTAGATGTGAAGCTGAGAAGGTATTAATACTATTATAATGTTTTTTTTTATTTTAATTTAATTTTTTTTTAATTTTTAATTGGTTTTACTATGATGTGTTTTTATTTTTTGTGTGTCTGTTACTACTTTTTCTCAGCTCTCATCAAATCGATTTTTTTCAACGATACGTTAAAAGATCACAAATTGCATCTAGTCGATGACATAACCCTCAAAAATTGTAACAATTTCCCATGTTTCCAATAAATGGGGGAAACTCCCCAAAAATAACAATTTTAAAAATCCGTAATTTTTTAAACTTTTTTTACTTATAACTGCCATAACTTTTTCAAAAATGTATGGATCAAAACAATCATTTTTTATAGATACATTAGGTATTTAATTATCATTTAACTTTTTCAACTTTTGAATATGCCCCAAAAATAATAACACTTTTATATATAATTTAAATTCTTCAAAAAATTTTTAATTTAAATATTGCTAATTTTTGACATTTTTTTAATTTTTCTTACTTAAAAGTGCCATAACTTTTTAAAAAATAACCAAACCAATATATAATTTTTTTTATGTAGATACGTGAGGTATTTATATATCATTTTGTATATTTCTTAAAAAATCTGACCCTTTATTTCGACCTACTTTTTTTTTATATCGGACCATTTCCCTTTATATAGGGGGGCTCAAAACTTAAAAATATATATAGAAAGTAGAACTTTTTCAACTTAATTTTTGAAAGTGTTCCGGAACACTGACTCTTTAATGATATCTTAAATTAAATCTTATGTAATATACTTTAATATGAAAAAAAAAATTTCGTACTTTATTTTGTTTTCATGGTAAAAACAGACATAAAAGTTAATAAAAAAAATTATGATTTTTGTAAAAAATTACAATATTAAATTATTAATTATCAATTTAATAGTATATTTAATTCTATAATAAATATTTATTCATATATTACACTTAAAAATGCATATAGAAAGTAGAACTTTTTCAACTTGACTTTTGTAAGTGTTTCGGAATTAATGACACTTTTATATATATATATATATCTTAAATTAAAACTAATGNTCATGTTGCTTTTGGAATAATCCACCAATTTTTTTCAATTAAACACTATAGAAAGTTTTGCATCGAATCGTTTTTTATGATAGTGATTTTAATCACTGTCAGATATTATCTATACTTGTCCCAACTATTCCACGGCCTCACTGTGCTACTGTTTTTTTCAACCTATAAGTTTAAAATAAGTTAAAATCAGCTATGTTACAGTTATTTTTTTACGAATAAAATTATTAATTTTTATACAAGTATTTTTGTAGGATTAATTTAGGAAGAACTATATTTATATTATAACTATATATTTTCGATATTTGTAAATCAAATTGTAAATTATTCACAAAGATTTACACTATTAGAATTTTGTTAACTCTATTATTAATACACGAATTACAGCCTTTTATTATATTTTATAATACAGCAATGTTATAAATTATCACTAAATAATGACGCATTATTTATAAACTTTTAAATATTTTTTAATATCCAGATTTTAATTTTTAATATAATAATCAATGTTCAAACGTACTGAAAACTAATCCTTAGAGATTGGTCTCTCAAATTTTAATAAAAAATCGAAAAGACATATGACCCTGAACAGTAGCGTTGACATCCAGCAATGATAACTATTTTATAAAAATTGACACATGTTATGATGACAAGGTATGTAACTACAATCAACAACACTAGCTAAAGCTGATAAGAATTCAAGGTAAACGAGAAATGAATATTTCTCCGTAATTTTTAAATTGCATCCAATGTCCGTACTACTCACAACAAGTTTGTAGTACACAACGTTTTGAATTCTAATTATGATAATACCTACGGTCGTACTGACCAGCCGGCTGTTTTAATAAAAATATATTCAGTACTAATCCAGCAGCAATAAAGAGTGCGCTTAATTTTAAACGGTTATTGAATCCTTGTACAGAGTCGTTGTAAAATATTTTATAAATAAACATGTAATTAAATTGTACTAACCTAAAGATAGTGTTATATGAATTGATCTCTTAACAAATTTTAAAAAATGAACTATTTAGTTTTTATAATAAGCATTGCACTACTACCAATTTTACCACAAGCTGACACAAAATGTAAGTTACAAATGATTTTTAAATCACGTATATATAAATCAGCTTAAGTTTTAATGAATTAAAAAAGTATTCATTGTAATTTATTATATAATTACAATAAATAAATAAATTTACTTATTTATAAGGCATTGTTCAGAACTATATTATGAACACAATGGTTTATTTACTGCCACAGCATTTAGCTAAATAAGATAAATAAGTTTGAAACTAATAAAAACAAAATTTTGGGGATTCCTCTATATTTATTAACATTTACTTTTTTTATTAACAAAACTAAATTTAACCATATTGCTAGAATTTATTTTTAATAATTTCATTTTGCTATTACCATTAAACTGTTATAATGATGTTCAAAGTACTTTTTAAACTATTTAGTGAATACGTGTGGTAATACAAATCTAAAATTTATTATAATTTACAGTTAAACTATGCGTAATTCCGAGTCTTACGGGAAATGATAGAACTCAAATAAATTGTCCTATTTTATCTCAGAATCCAAATAGTCAAGTAGAATGTGTTTTCGCCAACGATAAGTAAGTCTTTTTATGTCAATTAATAAAAGTTGCAATCAAATATTTATTATAGTACTATTCTTACCTGATTAAATTAAACAATATAAAAAAATTTTAATCATAACGCTGTCAAAATGTTTTTTTTGTAACAATACCTAATTGTAATTACTTTATATGAATTTTATAGAACACATTGCATCAGAAAACTTCTCGATGGAAATGCGGATTTTGGAGTTTTTAAAGCCGAAGAAATATCATATGCATCACAATGGAATGACTTACTCAGTGTCACAAATGAAATTCGGTCGATTGAAAATGGTAAATTTTTTTTAAATTAATTATGCGTTATAAGCTTTGTATAAGAAGTTATGACAGATAAACTAAAATGAAATTTCTGTGGAAACTATGTGAAAGAAGTAAAAAAAGTCTAAATTAATTGTTTTTATACTTGTAAAAATTAATTATTTTAAGCCTACATTTCAAAAAATGAATTAAATTGAAATTGAAAATTAAAACAAAAATGAAATGAAATGAAATTGATACTTAAAACAAATATTTTTCATTCCAAAAATAGACATAAAAAAACCAGTTGTAATATACAATTTAACTGTGGCCATAACAGTATTTTCCTTGAGTCAATTAGTTATTAACTATCTATTGTAATTTCCCGTAGAACCTGTAAATAATTTGTATACTAATGTGTGATCTTATCATAAAACGAACAATAACTCAAAATGTATTCAACTGACTACATTATACAGAATGGAAACATATAACTAATAACTCTTGATCAAAGACTTGAATAACTTGATACAAAATTTATTTTACTTTATTTTGTTTTGTTTTAACAGTTATAGATTATGTTAAAATCAAATTCTTTATTATTATACATTGTTAATAACAAAAAAAAAAATATATATATATAATTATTATTTTTTTTAAATTTATAAATAACCATTTTTTACTAAAAATTTTAGGAAGAATACTTATTGATATACAGGTTTTTAAATACACCCAAAGAAAAACCTCAATCAATTTTGATAGAGAAAAACCTCGATCTATATAATAAATTCATTGTTCAATTTGATAAATATATCATTACTATTGAATCTATGATATATTTATCAATATGATAATTTTTTTTCTTGTCTTGAACAATAATTATTTATAAGAATAGTTATTTTGTTCCTATTAATAAAACATTATCATAAACCCTTGATAAAATTTCTCTATCAAAATTGATTGAGGTTTTTCTTTGGGTGTATAATGCGGTATTTTAAAATCTAAAAAAGTAATACGATTAATAAATTAATTGTATAAAAACATTTATTATTGATTTTTTTTTATTAGATAATTACGAATATAATATGGTAGTTCTTGTTAATGATGCTGCTAATATCAATAGTTTGGATGATTTGTATGACAAGCGTTTATGTCACCCAGGATTTTCTGATACTGATGATGGAATAGGATGGTCCGATTTAATCTCTCAGGTACTTTATTATTATTATTATTATTGCATATAACATAATTTTCATTAATTTATATGTATTATAGTGATATATATAATAACAATATAAAAATCGGTAGCACAGTGGCGACGCGGCACAGTATAGATGTGGCATAGTAAGGACAAGTATAGATATCTGACTGTAATTAAAATCACTATCATAAAAAACGCTTCAATGCTAATCTGTAGATAGTATTTAAATTTAAGAATTTGGTGATTATTCCAAAATCAAAATCAACTCCCATTTCTTTAATTATATCCTGATTAGTTATTTTATTTAAAAGTATAATATATGAATAAATATCTTCTATACTAATTCAACGTAGTGTGAAATTGATATATAATAATGTCGAAAATTATTGATTTTTAATACTATAATTTTTTTGGAGATTTCCCCCATTTATGGGGAACAAGGGAATTTTCGTTTTTCTTTTGACGTATCGTTGAAAGAAATTAGTCCGGTGAAAGTTGAGAAAAAGTGGCAACAGACACAAAAAAAAATAAATCATAGTAAAATTAATAACTTCTCAGCTTCAATGTGAAGCTAAAAATATTGAAAATTTAATTGAAAAAAAAACATTTGTTCAAAAATAAATGATGATAGAAAAAGAACACTAACAAAATGTAGATACCACGCATCGCTAAAAAAAGAGTACTCTGACAGACAATGAGTTAAGTGTCCCCTATTGAAAAGTGCATAGCAAAAGGAATAGAGTCTTCCTTTTGCTATGCACTTTTCCTTGTTTAATTATTTTTTCTAGTCCATCTTGTCTTATAATATAAACAAAAAAAAGATTTGACACTATATTGAGGGTAGGAGTCGCCTGTTCTTTTATATATTTAATTCTTCTAGTATTGATGCATTTGTTTTGTAGGCTGTCCATGTAATACGTAGAATTTTCCTAAACAATATCATTTTAAACGATTCTAAGTCGCGTGTCGCTATGGAAAATACTAATGTTTTCATCAGATATTTTTTAGATTATTTCGTTATACTAAGGTATTTCCATATCCTAAATAAGTTAAAAATTGTTGTCTTGACCATTTCTAGTCTTCTTGGCATAGAAGAAAAATTTTATGTTGTTTCGTGTGATATTTTACGCCATTTTTCTATAAAAACTATTATAAATTCATTTTTAAAGACATTATGTATTCAGCACTGAATTGAAAAAAAAAGAACTACCGAGATTTTTACCTCGATGACCTTTTTATTTTTTTCATAATTTTTTTTTTCAATTTTTACTCTTTTAAAAAATTACTCCACACTACCATTTTACCGAAGAAATACTAATTATCAACGATTTACACCTGCTTTTTCAAAAAATACTCTCTCAGAGGAGCCTTTTTGTAGCGCTACTTTTACATTTAATATTAATTTTTAATATTTTTTTTTGGTTTCAACACAACTTATACTATATTGAAAATTTAAAATTGCTAGTTACAATAATATTATTAAGAATAATATTTTACGCATTCTAAATTTGAATTTAAAATTCCAACATAATTCTTATATTTTAGTACCAAAAAAATAAAATATTTTGTATTGTAAATGTTATAAACTACTATCAATTTTTGTGTTAAGATAAACAAATGAAGGGATCAGTGGATAAAGGTATTAAATGATATTTTTAAAATTGACAAGAATGCTATTTTTGTAACTAAATATTAATGGTAAATTTTAATAACATTTTTATCAATTTATTATTTCAATAACCACAATTCAAAGTCATTTATGCATGTACATTATTCATTCATGTAATAAAATGCATTTTCGAAAAAATGTTAGTTAATACCTTTATCTATCGACCCCTTCAAATATTTTTAGCCTCCTCGATATTACTTGTTTATCAAATGTTTCTATTATTTCTATGTAACTTATTTGAGTTAAAATTTTTACATTGAAGTATTTTGAGAAGATTGTCGTTCCACAAAAATGTGATCCTAAATTAAGCATTGTAGAAAATCAGCTACGATCTATGTCGGAATTTTTCGATCTATCGTGCAAACCCGGTCAATGGGATCCAAATCCTGATATTGACAGTGATTTAAGTAATAATACATTAAATATATATATATTTTTTTAAAGTATACAACTCATGTATACTAAATTATCCATGAAATTTTATATGTTTTGCTTAACAGAAACAAAATATCCATCATTATGCGCCAATTGTAAAAATCCATTGTCTTGTAATTCAAATGACCAATTTTGGGGAAGACAAGGTGCATTAACGTGTCTAAATGAAGGTTTTGGAGACATTGCATGGGCTAGATTAAGTGATGTAAAACTACAATTTAAAGTACGATTAAACAAGAAATAGCAATCATAATTTTTTAACATTATAAAACAATTTTAAATGCAATAGCTAAAATAAATTTTACTGTAATTTTAAAGGTAGATGACAGTAACGTTTTTGGAAAAATTAATTTCTTATGTCCCAATGGTACAACACAACAATTAAATTCAACTAATCCTTGTGCATGGATATCTCGACCGTGGCCAGCTATCATTTCTAGAAAGTACATTTCTTAGACTAATTTATTCAAGTCATCACTTAAAATTATTGACTAATAAAATTTAACTAGAGAGAGTTTTAAAGATTATTACTTTTTCTATATTATGAATCTTGATTATGCTTAAAATTTTGAGTTTTCCTGTACTTTCTGGCACAAGAAATAGCTTTTAAAAGGAACGTTTAACGTAATTACGATGAAAAAAATAACTAAATTTTAGATTAAACCTAATTATGATAATTTATATATATTTTTATTTATTTATAATTGAATATATGAATTACAATTTATATACTCTTAAGTTTATCAGTATTTAAATTACTCATTAACTTCTACTTGAGTTCAATTCAAACAGCGCAGCTGAACATCAGTGCTAAGGCGGCGACTGTTTGATCCATTACGCCCACTACGCCTCATTAGTAATTAAATTACTATGATATTATTTTTATTTATGCAGATCAATGTCGAAAAATGTACAAGATATGGTTAATTACGCTATTACTGCAGAAGAAATGAAAAATGTTTCTTCGTGGCAATGGTCTTTAAAAAATTTACTGATTCATTACTCCGATCCTATAGTATCACGTGTGATAAAAAGTCCTAATGAGTACCTTTCAGTAGCACCGGGTTACTTAAAATCACAAAATAAAAATCACAACTGTGGTAAACGAGAGTTCTCATTGTGCGTTGAGAACATAGAAGCTTACAACAAATGTCAAACCCTTTCTGATATTTCTGTAGCTTATGGAATAGAGCCGAAAATGAACTGTATAGAAGTCATAGATTGTGCTAAACTTTTGGAAAATGGACATGTGGATATAATGATTATTGATGCTGATACACTGGCTTCATATAAAAGGTACTATTTACAAATAATAATGCATTGAAATAAAAAATATCAAAGTTAAGTGAAGTTGGAGTATTTTTTAGGTTAGTGTTGATTGAAGTCTGACATTAAAATCGTAAAACGCTTAGATACATATTTAAAAATACTTTAAAAAAAATTATTATATCTACCAATAATTACATGTTTTTCAACTTAAATGTTTGGTTACTCATAAAGTATAAGTTTCCGGAACAATTTTCTTTTTTTATATTATATTGCATTAAACAAGCTTTAATTTTAAATAATTAAAAATGATGTAAGCATTCCATTAATATACAAAATATTACCAAATCGGCTAATTTTATAAAAAATTGTATGATATTTGGATTAAATACTTAATAACTACTAGATATCAAAATTTCGTATAATTTTTATTTTATCATCTTAAATTGCGTTTTGCTAGCTTTAATTTTATGTTTTTTAATTATTAGAATATTATCGAAAATTAAAAACAAAAAAATTATTGATATGATTTTTAAACCCTGCAGTACTTTGTTAATGATTGAATTTTCAAAACCATGTCATCAAGATAAACATTTAAAGTATTATTAATAAACATTTTTCAAGGGTCCATCCAGTTTTCATAAAGTTATTTTAAAATAAAGAAAAATCTAAACATATATGCTTTATGAAAATTGTAATTTTTTGGGAAGTTTTTCAAAATTATTGTGCTGCTATTTATAACTAAATACGTTTTGTGATCTTTGACTAATCGTTGAACAAAATCGATTTAGTAGTAGCGGGGTATTGGCGTATCGGACAAAAAAACAGGAAACTAAAGTCTTTTTTTATTAAAGCGTATATAAATGAACTTGGAATACATAGTTTATTCTTTTATTTACTTGGTATTTATTTTACTTTTAGATGATTTTTTTTTCAGACATTACAAAACCAAAAATACGATTCTTTTTACAACTTCACTATATCATCGAGTATACCGTAAAGTGAGTGCTGTAATGTTGAAAAAGAAATTCGTAAAACATTTTGAACAATTAAAAGGAAAAATTGGATGTTTTCCTTCATTTGATGGCTTTGGTAATACTTCTATATTTCAATAACTATATATATTTCTATATTTCAATAATTAAATTTGATTTAAATTAATTCATTTATACAATTTTTTTTAGCTTGGAATTCATTTTTAATGACAGCAAAGTTACATAAATTAGAGTTATTTCCAAATAATGACACTATTAAACATTTCTTTAGTAACAGTTGCGCTATAATTAGTACAGATCATAACTCAATTCCCACATGTGAATTTGATGGTAATAAGTTAGAAATTTTATACTTAATTCAAATATTTAGAATACGCACACAAGTTTTGTTTAATAAATTATTTATTTTAGATATTATACCAGAGGAAAGTAAAAAAAATGGATTACTATCAGAAATTTTAGCACTCAGGTGTATCATAGATGGTGGAGGAGATGTTGCTTTCATAAACACTTTTCATTTGAGTCAATATTTAGGTAAATAATATTGTTTATTTGAAATTTTATCAATTTATTAATTATTATTTTTGTACAGACGTGTTAAGAATTCCATTAAAGTTAAAAGATAATTTCACTGCAATGAATTTTTCGTCTGTTTGTAGCTCAGATCATTCTCATTCTCCTACAGATTGTCCATTATCGTGGTCTAACTTTGGACAAGTAAATCTCTGGAATACTAAATTTTTAAAACTAAAAGAAAAATGTAATTAACTATCAATGTGATATTATTTAGATAATAATGAAACCGAACACAGCAACTCTAGAAGAAAATGAGATAATTACAGTTTTACTCAAAATGGACGAAACATTTGGTCAAAAGAATAAGATGGCTAGTGCCTTATCACCATCATTTTTAATATATGGCCCATTTGATGATTCAGCTGATCCCTTATTCCCTGTAACTTCTAAAATTTATTTTAATTAAACTCACTATAATTTTTATATTTTAATTTATTTTTATTGAAACAGATTGGTACAGAGAAGTTAGAGACTGTTAGCCAGATAAATAATCATCAAACTCCAATTATACCTGAATATGAATCAAATCTACACATTTTAGACAATAATAAATACATTAAATCTTCATCAAACTGTAACATAGCTTTAAATTCTTTATTATTAATATCTATTTTATTAGTATTTTTTATGTATTAACAGATTTAACATAAATGCTTATTATTACTGTGATTTATTTTGTACTTCAGAGAATTTTAACTAATGTTAAATAGTGTGCAATTTGTAAACATTACAATTAATGTCGATTTTAATACATTTACCTTAATTAAATATTTGTTAAATTTTGAACCAGCAACCATAATCAGATATTAGCAAGGATGGCTAATATACTTTAAAACGTATAAGAATATGTAGTAGTATTATATATATATATATAATCAGTAATCATCTGGTAATTTTATTGGTGTGATAACTTGTCTTCTATGTTCTCCCTCTATTGCTAGCGAAATATAAAACTTTTTTTTGATTATTATAATAATTTTACATCACTTAATACAACATAGATAATTATCAATTAAAATTTGTCATAAAATATGTGAAAAATAATTGTTGTAGAATCATATTTTCATTGTAGATACCGTTGCATTCGTCTATTATATTTAAAGCTAACTCTGGATACTAGCTTTTGTTATGGAAGTGTATAGCCAGTGATATCATAAATAAGTTGAACAGTGTTTCTCTATCAGAAAATATGAAACATTAATTTTAAAAAATTGTAGAAACCAGTTATTGTACTAGCTCTCAAAAAAACTTAACAAAAACACTATGAAAATTCGGTTTGATTAGAATGATATCAACATTTTATTATTGTATAAATAATTACTGTTTTTTTGAAAGGTAAACTTTTAATATTGTGAGTGTGCAATGTATCGGTGTAATATGTGTTTTTCACTTTAAAAGTAGTAATGTTTTGGATTAAACAATTAGTTAAAATACAACAGTGGAAGGAAAAAGAGTTTATATGCATAATTGTTTAGTTATAAATAGATATACAGACAATGGGTACATTAATACAAGCAGAGCGAAACAAAATTTTTTTGATCTTTGAAACTTAAGCATCCCAAGCTCAAAACACTATTTTTGTTTATGACTTCACATATAGGCTGTTTAGTAAATAAGGAAACGGATTTCTATTGTTTTTATTATTTATAACAATTTACCTATTTCCTTACTGAACACTCTGTATAATATGTTAACGTATATGGATAATGGAATTTTGTAGAATGACTTTTGCGCGCTTCATATTTCTATTAGGTACTAACAAGATGGATAAATCACATTAATTACTTCTGACGATATTATCTATGATAATATTTGATGGTAATAAGATAATAATAACAGTGATGCCCTTAAAATTACAATGCCTCAACAATTTCAATTTTTATTATACATTAAAAGATTTTTTTTTAGTTAAAGTAAAACGAAAACTAATTTAATGAATATAAAATTTATTAGTAATACATATATATATATATATTTCAATAACGATGAGAAACATCGTCATATTAAAAAGTTCGGCATGATATCAGTTTTCACCCGAAGTCATTAATAAAGTGGTTCATTATCTTGCCTAAATAAATTAATCAAATTTTAGGATATGTGGCGCCCTCTATTATTAAAGTTATTATTATAACTTAATTGTTAAATTTTTGTTGACAGGTACTAAGAAACAAGTGCTACATTGCGACCAAACTTTGCATAAACATTGTTATAGCGATCACTGTCTGTATTTCATCTTCTGTTAGGCGTTAATCATGGGAACATTTATCACATTTCTTGAACATAAATAAAAATATTGTTAAAGATATTTACTTTTTTTTAAATGGTAGTACTGTAACAACAACAACCCATCAACCTAAAACCATTCGTGTCGCGAAAAGTCTCGTAACTTACTCCGTCTCTCTCACGCACTCACTAAACGAAAAATGTTTTTGCATTGGTAAAAAAATGTTTTATCTTTAATGTCAATAATAAATCCTTACTACTTACGTCGGTACAATATTAGTGCGCGAAATTGTATTTTAAAGATTTTGTTTATAAAGGTGTTTAATATTTATACATTAAATAATAATATTTCAATCAGTTCGTTTACGGTGTTTGCCTCGAGCTAGTGGGTGTTTTGTGTTAATTTTATATTAATAATGATTTAAAATGTCGTTTTGATTCACCGAGTGTTGTTAATAGGTACGATAATTTTTTCGCGGCACTAATTAAAAATTCTCTACTTAAATTTTAAATTACCATTAATTACCAGATTATTCAGTTATGGTGCATTCGGCATGAACTTTTTTAACATTCATTCAATGTGGCGCCCAATCAAATGGATGGGGACAATGTGACTGCTATGGAAACTGATAAATTAGTCGACGACGATATCGGTAATAATCAGGTATGATAAAAATTTTAAATAATTAAAACCAACTTAGTATGTTAGTTCATTAAATAATTGGTAAAATTAATATGTACAATCCATGTAGATCATTTTTCTAACATATTTTTGTTAAAAAAATGTTCAATCTATGATACTATTTCTATTGTTTACTGTAAAAAGTCAAATAAGAAAAAGTCAATAGAAAAATTTTGCCCCTCTTTAGAATTATTTTATGTAATTTAATCCATAAATGGTACACTGTAGTTACATAGTTTTTGGTGATAAGGTAATGAATATAGAACCACAATTGTAATTTTTTCTTTTTTATTCAGGTTGTAATTATATAGTACTTTGATTTTTAAAGTAAATATATATATATATAGTCATGAAGATATAAAAAATTTAATAACTTTTGATTCAATAATATTTTACATTAAATTATTTTTAATTTATTAAAAATATTTTACATTTATGGAAAATGTAACATTTTTTATGAAAATTATGTGCACTTGAGCGCCTTTAATTTAACTTAAAATTTTGATAGATAGGAGATAGCAAATCTCTTAGATATTTATTTATCATGATTCAAAAAATAACCTTTATTTATTCATTTAAAAAATTATTAGAAATAACAATCATTGTTGGTGTTCTAGTATATTTATATTGACAAATTTTTAGTTAATATAAATAATTAAAAACTCCAATTTATAACTTAATGATATATATAACTTAAAGAATGAAATAAACTCATTTAAAGTTATACTATATTATAAAATATATTTTATAAATTTTTAATATTTCCGTTACTCATTATTTTAAGTTCTTAGCTATATCAGCTTTAACATTATAAAATACACATTTTTTATTTTAACCTAAATTAATAGTTAAGTTTATTATTTTATTTTTAAGTACATTGATTATTTATATTATCACATTTATATGTTTTTTCAACTATTATACTGTGTAAAATTATATAGAAGTGTGATATAATTTTGTTGATTACCAATTTTGTTAATTATTTTGCTTAACTTCTTAAACTGAATTTAATTAATTTTATAACTTTTTAATAAATTTAATTTATTAGGTGAAAATCAGTTACATATCCATTCTTTCAATATTTTTCAGTATACTTATTTTAAAATATGATCTTTAAATAATTGCTCTTGTCATAATATTTATTAATAAATTAGTATAAATATGATTAAACGTTAGTTTTGTATAATATTTTTTAGCATTGCTTATAAAATTATACATAATACAAATAATAAAGATTACATTTCATCTTTGTTATATTTAATGAACTTTTATTTAGTTTAAACAATTTTTTTTTTTAATAACTATGATGTTTATAATTATTTTGCAGATACTTCATAATTTATTGGTATTGTTCAATTAGGCTTTTCTTAATCGTATAAATATTGGTAATAATAAGTATAAGTCAAAATGAATACTGCTATATTTCCATGTAATAGGTGAATGTTTAGATTTAGCCCTATTAAGTATTGTAGATCTTTTAAAATTTGACATTTAGATTATGGAAATTGAAACAATGTACAAAATACATAAGTACTAAAGTGTTGGCTTATACTATCAAGTATACCATTTATAGATTAAATTACTTGAAATAATTCTAAAGAAGTAGAGTATAAGTCGGTTATTGACTCTTTATAGCAAACAATAAAAATGGTATACTAGAATCAACATTTTTTTTACAAAAATAAGACTTTTCAGTTTATTTTTGTATAATTTAAATGATCAAAATTTCATGTTTTTTCTGAGTTGTTTTAAACAACATATATGCTATGTTATTGCTCACATGACAGGCTCTGCTGTGAATCTAATTTGATTATATGAATATATAAAAAAAATGGTAACGCAGTGGGGTCGCAGCACAGTGTGAGCGGGTCATAGTTGGGATAAGTATAGATGATATCTGACAGTGATTACAATCATATCATAAGAAACTCTTTGATGCAAATTTGTAGATAGTGTCTAATTTTATGAAATTGATGGATTTTTCAAAAGCAAATTTTAACTTAAGAATTGAGAAAAAATTGCAAAAAAATCATTGCCACAGGCAATAATTTTTACTGAATCGGCAAATGTTTGTCACATTTGTTATTTGATATAATTGGCAATTTAAGCTGATTCAAATGTTAAAATTATTTTTTTTCGACTTAAAAGAAAAAAAAATTGAAATAAGTTTATCTTTATATTCTATGATTTATATAATCATGAAAATCAGTGTACGCCCCTTTTAAAATATATTAAAATAAATTAGAATAGAACACCAAGAATTTTAACAAAAAAATAGCATATTTTATAATATTACAACCATTTTCACTATATCTCAAAAAAAAATGTGTTCATAGTAAATTATATTACATAAGCTTTAATTACGATTTTTACTGATTTTAAAAATTGTATCTTTGGTTACGATGGGGGATTTTTATCATTTATAATTATTAATGGTAATGTCTTCAACTAGATATGATTTGTGATCTTTTGATGTATCATTGAGAAAAAGTAGTGACAGATACAAAAAAAAAATTAATTAATAAACACATCATGGTAAAATTAATACCTTTACAGCTTTGCATCAAAGCTAAAATGAATAAAGTTAATAATTATACATCCTTAATTTTAATTATGATGTATATTTTATTTAAAGTTATTGTAAATTATGTTCTTGATATCTTAGAACATTATGTCAGTGTTGACTACTTTGAAAATTTGATACAAAACTAGTTATCTAAAAAATGAAAATTACTATATAAGTATTCAATAAAAAGTAATTAAAATATTACAATTATTTGAGATTTTGAATTTTAAAAATCTAGTGAGGATACCTCATAGTTGGAACAAGTAAGAAAAAAGCTTCAATATAAATTTGTAGATAGTGTTTAACTTTTAAAAAGAATTATTAAATATCAACATTAACTCCTATATTCCAATTACAAGATTTATGATTTAGAATATTAGGCTATATATGAATTAATACTTATTATAGTAGTTCAATGTTATATGAAATTGATATTTAATAATTAAGTGTAGTCATTTTTACAGAAAAATTATTAAAAATGAATTATTATTATTACAGTTATGAATTCAAAATTATAATTTATAATAATCCATAAGTAGCTAATTTTTTTTTTTTTAAAGGTGTCCTCTTTATATATATATATATATATATATATATATATATATATATATANTAACACTTAAATCTTATTATTATTATTATTTTTTTTTTGTAAACAGAAATAGAGCTACTTACCTTCCTCTCTTATATGACTATACTCTATAACCTAAAGTATAAGCATAAACAATTGAAAATATGAAGTATAAAATAATAACATGTAAAAATAACATTTTGTATTTAACCTTGAGGGTCATTCACTTCTATAACAAAAACCAGTATCCGTGCTAGCTTAAAATATAACAAGCATGCAATAGTTCCTATAACGAAAAGTCAATTCTATGATAATTATTTTTCATATATATAATTAAAATTTGTCATATTTATGACAAATTTTAATTGACAATTATCTATTATGCATTGACTGATGTAAAATTAACATAATAATATTTTTCAATTATACTATTTTTACCTTTTTTTTATAACCAATGTTGGGTAGATTACTTTTTTGATAATTAAATTTAATTACAAATTACTCAATAGATTTCGAATTAAACTACCTAAATTGGACTTTATAAAAAAAAATAATGTAATTCCATTACTTCTATATGATAATAAAAGCAACTTAATTACAATGGAGTTACTTTTTTTTGTTTATATGGTAAATATGAAATTTACTATAATTACTACATCACTAATAATTCTAATGAAACTTCATTCTAGGACGTATTTAGAAATTTGTAATAGGGAAGGGAGGGCCAAAAAAAACATTTTTAACTGGCAAGCTGCTGTAGCGACCAAAACATACGCAACGAATATTCTCGAATGTTCTCGTTATCAAAAACCTTCGAGAAACTTCGATAACGCCATAAGATAACCTACGCGGGTATAGAATATTCTAGAATTAGCGAGAGCCTTATCGGAGCTATATATATATCGGAAGAATCAGTCAGTTTAGTTAGTTCAGTTCAGACTGTCTAGTCCGCGATACGCTACACGACCGCTACACCCCGCCGCTGTTGTCATCGTGTATTATGTTTACTTCGATTATTTTATTTTTCCTTACTGTATATACATATATTTTCTTTTAGTGTTTATACGTCTATTTTAGTNTTTCACTATTAATAGAAGTGGCACATAGAAGATAATTGTTGGAACAATTTTTTTTAACTGGAAGTATATTACACAATGTTTTATTTAATATATATTTAAACAATGCAGAATTTTCAAAAGTAAATTTAAAATTTTGTACAAGGGATAGTTGTCATTTTTCAAAAATTTATAACAATATAAAATTTTTAATTTTAACATAAAAATATTTTTAACTATTTATAATTTTTTTACTACAACTGTATACAAATAAAGAAATTTTTGGAACAAGAATTTGTTTACTTATATTTGAAGTAATGACTCGACTACATACAACTTTTTATGTTTTAGTGTATCGTTAAAAAAAATTAGACCAGTAAAAACTGAGAAATAATTGTGACAGACTAATAAATGATTAAAAAAAAACATTTAGTAAAATTAATACCCTCTCAGATTTGCTTTTAAGCTAAAATATCAAATTTTTGTTGAATTAATAGAATTTTTTATTTCCTTAAGTGTTAATCATTATTTTATTGAGATGCATACTGTGAATTTAAAAGCAAAATACAATATAAATATTTTAATTTTGAATCTTATCACAACACATTGAATTTTGAGATCAAAATATTCATTATTAATGGATCATTTACCAGTTATACCTGTTAATATTCTATGTGCGATTTTAGCATGCATAGCATACTGGTTTTTTGGCATAGAAACAGTAGAAATCTTCGTCTTGACCTATATGTGTATACTATTTACACATTATATTAACCCAAAAATTATTAAAAGATATTTATTTATCACAAACCCCATGAATAGTCACAAAATGAAAAAAATATTAAGAGTTTTTTTTTTGGGGGGTACACGTTTTTATCAGTTTATCAATCATAAAGTATTTTTTATGTTACATCAAAGAATATACAGGTGGACATTGATAAAAATTTAATTTACATAGTTTATTTAATCACTCGGCCATTTTGATATTTGTAAGTGAGTGTGAACAAATCGCTAGAAACAATTTAAATTGCCTGTTAAAGACTTTTTGTATTTAATAGATAAAGTATTAAATATATTTATAGAATTATTTTCACATGTTTATAAAAAAAATTATTCGTTATCAGTAAAAATGATAACATACCTAAAACAAAATGGCCAACAATTTTTGTTTACATTAAGAAGTATCTAAGGTCTGTTACACCTTGCATGATAGTTCACTTAATTTTTTTAAGTGGAATCATACATAATTAACTAGGGTTAATAAGATTTTGTCTATGTAGACGAAATGGACGAACAAAATTGCATAAAGTATACTTAAAACAAACATTTTTTTATTGGAAAATTTTAAACTTCATCAACATTACGCTTATATTTAGCGTTTTATTAGAATGTTTATTATATTCAGATCTCGGAAAGTCCACTTAAAATAATAAATAGTATTTGAACGTATTCATTTTCTCAAACTCAAAATATGATTAATGATTTAATTAATTTTTTTAACGAAATTAGTACTTATATAAATACTATTTTTATTTTTTTGTATTAATTATGTGGTTTATTAAAATGAATCACTCCGTATTAAAAAAAATAATTGGAACTGAATTATTTCTGAATATTTATATATACCATGGTATACAAATATATCCTAGATAAAATCTAATTTTTATAATTATTTGGATAAAATAATCAAAATTGAATGAAAAAAGTAAATATTAAAACAGACTATTTAGAATTTCCAAAACTTAATTAAGTTTATTTACTCTTTGTTGGTAATGTTTTTACCTTTAAAGATTAATATTTAACCTTTGACATTTTAATGATTTATTTAATTATATTTATTATTTTCAATTTTGTATTTTTTGTTCATTACAATCTACTATTTTTGGCCATCTTGTGTATTTTATCCTTTTTAGGCAGTGTCCATGAAAATATCAATATAACTAAATAAAATTACATAGATCCCTGTAATTAACTATTTTATTTATTAGATAATAAGCTCGATAAGAAAATAGTAGCTCAATAACTACTTTTCGATCAGAATTTCAGATTTTATTGACATGTTACAGTAAAGGCAGGATCTGGATACGTAGGTGTTGTTTTTGTCACTATTTATCTTCGCAACTTTCCTCCCACCTCGATAAAAAATGTAAATAACTCTCGTTATACTGAACCAAAAGTTGTTTCGACCAGTCATTTTCTTAGTTAAATAAGCTATTTAATTCATTTAATTGTCTCTTGAAAAAAAATTACTTTTATAAAAACATACTTAAAATATAAGGGATTAATCAGAAGCTCTAAGAACAGTTATGAAAATGAATGTTGAAGGAAGAAGAGAAAGACCAAAAAAGAGATACAAGGATATTATTGGATGCCATATGTACTTATATGTGCGTAGATAATGTGGGAGATAGTGTTAAGTGGAATTTTAGGATAAGGGTGGCCGAACTCAAGTAGTTGGGATAAAGATGAGGAAAAAGAAAAAGAAGAGATTTAAATTCTTCTTGATAAATAGATCACCATATTCTACCTTAATAATCTCCAGGAGAATATTCTCTATAATTCTCGTTATTTAATCAAAATCTTTTTTTTTAAACTTGAATTATTAAATTAAAGTTTATGGAGGTTTATGTTCAAACACAAAAATATGACATGAAGTACCTCTATTATGAATAACTTTTTATATTATATTTTAAGTGAAATAATTAAAAAATTAAGCTATATTAATTGATAAAAACGTCACGTAATTGTAAAATTTTTGGCTATCTTTAAGATAGAACACAAAGATTTTTTAAATATCATTGAAAAATCAAACAAATTTTTTTTTGTGTGTTTATCATTAGTTATGGTTATTGTAGAACATAAATTATTTATATATTGTTCTTGGTTATTTTCTTATGTCAAATTTCGTAACTCATTAGTACTTAGATAAATAGCCTTTCTCAATTTTATAATATCCTATTAAGTTTAATGTAATATTGTTGAGTATTATTTTTTACAAAAATTAAAATGTACTGATGGGTATCAACTTTTTCATGATGTTTAAGATGAAACCTTACACGTTTGTTTACAAAATAATTATTTTTTCACACTTCAGAAAATTGTATATTTCTAACGTGCACTATATATTTAATTGTCGTAATTTTGTCACTATCATATAATTATATAGTTAGTTTTTTAATTCGAAGAGTTTTAACTATTAATCTAATTAACAACATTTTTATGTCTTAAAAAATTGATCTTTTTTATATAATTATATACAATTTTGATGCTAGAAATCGCGGAGCCTTATTTGAAACAATTTTGTGGGGCTCTTTATATGTATTAACTTGGTTTGCGGACCAAGACCCTACGGTCTTGCACTCGCCATGTAAAGGCTCTGAATAAATCGTACTGTTCAATAAATAAACTATTAATTAAGATTCTGCATTATATCTACACAGCTCGTAGACAATACATGGATATGTTATAAATAGAACGCTACCAAATTGTAGACCAATCAATAATTTTTAACTAGTTTACTTTTAAATAATCTTTTCAACTACATTCTAGTTTTGTAAATTCTTTTTTAGTTGTGTATTAAAATGATGTTATTTTTAGAGGTCACTTTTTCTATAAAATTTATTTACATCAAATAATTGCCGGTTTGTTTTTTTTTTTTTTTTAATCAATTTTAAACTTGTTTGAAAAATATGTAAGACTTAATTGTGAGATTAAATAAACATGTTACTAATGTAATATCCTGAACTGTTATCATTAATCAGCATAGATTATACTAGCTAATACACGTTTTGGCACCGACAATCTTTTTGCAATATTGAAAGTATTATTATTACTGATTCTAAATTTTCTCTTAATTTTTAGTATATTAATAAAAATTCTGACAAAATCTAAGATCGAACCTGTTCTTATGAAGTTTAAAATTTAAAATAAGGTTATATTATTATGCTATTAATAGTCGAAATGTTCTAATTATGACATATTTTTATGTAAATAAACTGTTATGTATTTGTAATAATTTAATTAATAAAATAAAATTACTTCAATTAAATTTAAACAAATATTTAGTGGTAAACTTTAAAAAATTTTTTTATTTTTTTGAGAATCTTTTCATTGAATTTTGATCAGTAGTGTCATTAAGAAATCATAAATCGTGATATAAATATCTTATCTACCTTGCTAGTTCAGTTTTTTTAATTCCTTTAAATTCTAATTAAAACTCAATATTTTCCTCTCAAAACCTAAATTACTTTGTAAATAATATAATATACTCTTATTACATCTAAGTTCATTGGAATTTTATTAGTATCTATTAAACAAATTCAATTATATTTAGTAAATTTTGAGCTATTCATTATTTCGTTTTTAAAAGTCATAATTTTGTTTTAAGTAGATAAAATTTATATAGAATTTAAATTTTGTAAACCTTACAACTTTTTTATGAGTTTATATCATATTTATGACTCTGGAGTAAACCTTAAAGAAATTATATTGATTATGTCAGCTTTGTTTTTGAAAAATAATTTAAAATGTCAACTTTAAAGGCTTGTTAGAGTAGATTAAACTTAATTTATTTTTTGTCATAATTTTATCACGCAATTTTTCAACTCTCTAAATTTGAGTAAATATTTTAGAAATTAGAGTTGATACGGAATATCTAAGGGCAGATTTGAAATTGGTGACAAATATACTTTCAGTGACAACAAAAAAATTGCCGGCACCCACAAAAAAATGTTCTAGCTACCAATGGCTTATGATAAATTGAGGTAACAAAGTATAGGGGAATTCTTTTAGAAAATACTTTTTATCCATTATTTCTCTTAGAATAATATTTAATGTTAATAAAATAATTTTTGGTATTTTTTTTTTTTTCATATTTTTCTCGATTTTTCAATAATATTTTTTTTAATATTCCTTATAAGAATTTTAACTTAATTTTTTAATTACAACATACAAATTAACTAGGTTAGAAAATAATAATAAATAAGAAAAAATTGGTCTTTCGCAACTTTAGAGCTATTATTCTAGAAGTTATAACTATATTATATTTTATCAGAATTATTAAATACAGAGTGGTGATGAAGTGTGTGTTATTTTATTAGTTTCTATGCGAAACTAAGGAGGTATTAATTTTCCATGATGTATTTTTTTTTTTACTTTTTAACCTAATAAGAAAGTGGCCTTTTATGTTTTTTACAACAAGTTTAAAATGTATACTTATACCATTAACATGTACTGTTTTTGTGTTTATAGAAATAACAATCTGTTGCTTTAGATTAAAAAAAATAGGATTAACCTTGATCCAATAGCCAGAAAAAAAATAAATAAAATGAATGTAAAATAAGTACATCTTGTTACAATCTAATAGCGTCTGATTTTTGTTTTACTACGCTTTTTAACTATGAAATTCTACGTTGCTTCTCCTTTTCTCTTTCTTTCCTACTCTCATGACTCGGTATTATAAACCAAATAAAACAAAAATCATATCCCGTGAAAGGTTGAGTGGGGGTGGACAAGTAGTAGTCGGTTGTTGCGTGTCATCGATGTGAATCCTTAATGTGCGGTGCTACTAGGAAACTGGTCTGGTAACTACAACAATACTACTTTTATTGATGATGGTTGTTGCCGTATTACCGGTGGCATTACAGTGAGTTACCCGCGTGTAACCGCTTTAAAACTTTTTAAATATTGTCCAATGTATTTCGATTTATCTTTATTATGAGTTTTTTTAGATATTGTTAGTTTTTCCTTGAAATTTAATTGTATATACATAAAATGTTCAATATGTTGTGAATATAATTTGGTTTATATTATCGCATTAAAATTATTGTGAAATAAAAATTTAAAAAAATCAACATTGACTTGGTAATTTGATATTATGGTTGTGTATGTGGAAAGTGTAAGATAAAATTAATTTTTTCTTTTAACAGTAATTACCAATATCACGTAAAATCTTAAGTATTAAATATCTTAAAAGTTAAATAACTTAGACTCAAATAGAAATATTTTCGATAATAAAATCAATAAAGTTTTGCGTATCTTCTTTTCCTCATTGCTTAACATTGTCCTTTCACAACATTGTCATTCATCCTTAAAAATTATCTTTTAGATAAGTTAATTAATATTCCTTTATCTCGACGCATTTATTTTTAAACTTTTATTCAGCAATTATTATTTGTATTTTTTAATATATAATTTTAACACATTATATCTGTCATTGGAGATGGTTTTTGATGTCATCATTTTATTTTATTCGTATTAATGAAAAAAATCTACAAGCAAAGATGGATTGTTATTTAATTAAATAAAGCAACAAAGCGTGAAAATTTTAATTTATTGAGTTCTGGAAAGATACAGCACTACACTATAACAATAATCTTAAATCGATAATGAAGTAAAAGCGGTACGAATTGTTTTGTGATACACAACATTGTAGTACAATGCAATATTTCTTTTAAAATATTTGAACATTTTGATAAGTAGCTCAACAAATATAATTCTGTAAAATATTTTTGTTTTTACTCTCTGAATGATTATTAAATCAAATTATATTCAAGTAGATTTATATAAAAAAATGTATTATTTAAAATTTTATTAATTCAATTGAACTTTATAGTATTATTTACAAAAATTATTTGAAATTTCAAATACCATTGTATTTTACAGTATCCATCAATGACGATCCTATACGATCCAACTATTAGAAAAGACTCCACAACCAATGGTGTTGCATCACCACAATTTGCTACTGAACAAGAACTTTGTCTTATGTACTTTGATAAATGGAGCGAACAACATCAAATCGACTTTGTCGAACACCTATTATCACGAATGTGTCACTATCAACATGGACACATAGATACTTATTTAAAACCAATGTTACAAAGAGACTTCATATCACTTTTACCCAGTGAGAATATTTTATATTTACTGTTATGGTAAATAATAATATATCAAAATTATAATTAACACTTAATTATTTTAGAAAAAGGCCTAGACCATGTTGCTGAAAACATTTTATCCTACTTAGATGCTGATTCTTTATATTCTGCTGAATTAGTTTGTAAAGAATGGTATAGGGTAATTTCGGAAGGCATGCTTTGGAAAAAATTAATAGAACGTAAAGTTCGTACTGATTCATTGTGGCGAGGACTGGCAGAAAGGAGAGGATGGTATTTAAAATTTTGATAATCTAATTAGTTTATACATTTTTTATGTTTGTGTATATATTTAGGATCCAGTACTTATTCAAACCAAAGCCAGGTGAACATCATCCTGATCATTTCTCCTACAGAGCATTGTTTCCTAAAATAATACAAGATATAGAAGTATGTAGATATCTTTTTCTAACAATATGTAGTTTTAAATCAATAATTTATTTTTACAGAGTATAGAATCTAATTGGCGAACTGGCAATTTTCTTTTACAAAGGATAAATTGTCGGTCAGAAAATTCGAAAGGTGTTTATTGTTTGCAATATGATGACAATAAAATTGTCTCTGGTTTACGTGATAATACAATTAAAATATGGGATAGAAATACATTAGAATGTGTTAAGGTACTATTATATATATAACATGAAGCGATTTAATTATACTATTTTAAATTTAAAAATAAATTATGATGAATCTTTAAGTTATGTCAAAAAAAATATTTTATTCATCTATCAATTGAATAATTGAATTTAATTAATAATATCGTATAGTGAATTTTTTAGCCTAAAAATTTTTATTCTAGCAAATATCTAAAATATTGTAATTTTATTAGGTTTTAACGGGCCATACTGGTTCAGTTTTATGTTTGCAATATGACGACAAAGTGATTGTAAGTGGTTCTAGTGACAGCACAGTACGTGTTTGGAATGTTGCAACAGGAGAAATGGTGAATACATTAATACACCATTGTGAGGCAGTTTTACATCTAAGATTTAGTAATAATATGATGGTCACATGTTCAAAAGTTTGTATTTCTTTATTAAACTATAAAAATATACTGTTTGTAAAATATAAATAATTTCTTATATTTTAGGATCGATCAATAGCTGTATGGGATATGGTTTCTCCTAGTGAAATGACTTTGCGACGTGTTCTAGTTGGTCACCGTGCAGCTGTAAATGTTGTTGATTTTGATGATAAATATATTGTATCTGCTTCTGGTGATCGTACAATTAAAGTTTGGAATACATCTAGTTGTGAATTTGTAAGAACCCTTAATGGTCATAAGCGTGGTATTGCTTGTCTACAGTATAGAGATAGATTGGTGGTCAGTGGTAGTTCTGATAATACTATCAGGTAATAAAAAAAATTTTACATACCTTATAATTATATTTATAAATTTATATGTTGTAAAATGCCACTATATGATACCTTAATTTTAGTTAATCAATTATTATTCACGTAGGCATAACATAAGTAAAATATTTTTCTTCTGCCTAAAATATCATTTTTATTTTACAGTAAACATAATTTTCTAAACAAAATCTAATGAAGCTAATTTGTGAACTGGTGTACTAAGCTCTCTTGGTTGTCCAATTATGCTTATTATATTAATTAAAAAGTTAGATGAACAGTTTGAAATAAATAAAAACTTCTATAGAATACACACATAACTAGGGATATTTTTGTACAAATAAATTGATAAAAATAAATCACTATGTATTTATTTTTGTCTAAGAAAATACATACAACACTTGTATAAATTATATTTACTTATATAGATTATGGGATATTGAATATGGTGCTTGTTTAAGAGTACTAGAAGGTCATGAAGAACTAGTGCGATGTATTCGATTTGATAGTAAAAGAATTGTCAGTGGAGCTTATGACGGGTAACTAACTAATATTAAAAAAAATTCATATTTTACTTTATATATATTTTTTAATTCTCAAAAATTAGGAAAATTAAGGTATGGAATTTGGTAGCAGCATTAGATCCTCGAGCATTATCATCTACTTTATGTTTGCGTACACTCATGGTAAGCGTTTGCACTACATAACCTTTTATGATTTTTTGTTCTTTCGTGATTAAGAGAGGAGGAATTTTTGTCCGGTAGGAGCACACGGGACGAGTATTTCGTCTTCAGTTTGACGAGTTTCAAATTGTTAGCTCATCACATGATGATACTATTCTTATCTGGGATTTTCTTAACTATAATGATAGAAATAACTCAGCAGCTGGTCCATCAAGTAATGCTGTACTGCATGCTGGTAATTTACCTCATCCAAGTGATTCTCTGCCTCCTTTGCCACCAGGTATATTAAATAATTATTAGAAATAAACCATACACCAAAATAAAAGTAACATATTCCTTTATATTTATAGGTTTTGAGTAACTTTATGAGTTATAGTCATGCGTAATTGACAAAGTACAAAATTAGTACTTGCTTAAAGAATCACAATTATAAGATGTTATAGAAATCTTATTATGACATGTTCTCAGTTATAATTATTTATAATATATTATATTATATATATTAGTATTAATATATATTTATATATATATATATATATAATATAATGTAATTTAAACTTACAGAAATGCCCAAATTTAACTGTGCCAAGAATTTTCCTGTTTTTATCTAGATACATTTGATATTCCCTGATTGATAAATGTTTGTACATTATCTATTTCATCTTATTTTTAATCATGTCTGTGATTTTTCATATATAGAAATTTCCTACAAAATTTATCATCCAATGAGTTAGTGCAATGTCACTTTAAAATTTGTTCTGTTGACATTTTTTTCAAAGAGAATTCAAAGTATGTATTCTTCTTTCTTTCACTTATGCAACATTTAAATCAAAATTTTAATTAAATATTTATAGTACTAGTTATGCCAAAAGATGTCAAATTTTTAACACTTAAATTTTCATTACACTTGAAATTAAAATATGAATTGTGGCTACTTAAAATATATTTTTAAAAAATTATAAAGATTAATATACTGTAATAGTAAAATTTCATTTAATTATGTTGCATATTGTGCTAGAGCAGCTAAAATAAAAATGGTTTGAATTCCTACAATAAAAATTCATCATGTGTAAAGACACATGTATGTTTGTTAAAAAATTGATTTTTTGTTTATGTACTAAAAATTGGATATTGCATCAACACTAATATATGTATAGTCCTTATTTGAATAAGTTTTTTTAAAAACTGTATAAAAGTGATTTTGTATAATTTATATAATTATTATTATAAAATACAAATTATATTTAAAAAAAAAAAAAAACAAATATAAAAGAGTATTTTTATTGACCATCAACCTTACATTACTCCTTAAAATTACATCCACGGGTATCTGGTAACTTGGACATAAATTTATTAACTAAAAACTAATTGGAGTTGCATACTTTAGAATACCAATGTTTTGATTGGTAGCATCGATCATTACAACAATGTGCACATCTTAATAGAAATTTAGGTCCAACAGTTATATTATCACGTAAATGTTGTGATACTATATCAGAAATTGCATCTATGAACAAGGGATGATCGTTTGGAGCTGCAGCTCTACGAATATTTTCTACACCCAACTAAAATTTTTTTAGATAATTAATAAATAAAATAATGTAATCTAATAATAAATTTATCTAATGTTATCTAAAATAACATACTTCTTCTCCCAGTTCTTTACAATATTCTATATCCAATTCATGTAATGTTTCAATATGTTCATTAACAAATGCAATGGGAACCAAAATAAAGTTTTTTTTTCCTTGCTTCACATAACCTATTTTACAAAATGTGAAATATATTATTTTTTATAAAATCTTAAAATAATGTTAAATCATGCAATCAATATATCAACAACGGAGAGGGAGAGTTATAGGCGATATCTTCAGATAGAATACACTCTCAAATTCTATTAAAATTAATAAAATTTACATTTATTTTATATATGATACTTTATAGGGAGAGAAAACATGTAATTTAACATTTCAATATTAACAAGTGATTATTGTAGAAAATATTATTTTCTATAATGACATATTTATAATTGGGGCTCAAGGTTAAACTCGCTTTAAAAATGTTCATATTACAATATAGTTGTTATAAGTCTAGAAAATTTCAAAGTCACATCGCGCTAGATTAAATATTGATATTAGATTGTATATGTTTGTAGAAATTTATAAAGAAAAAATTAAATAAACAATTTAATTTTTTGAAAATAAAAATTAAAGAATGAAACTAATAAATACTCAATTTGAATCATTTGCATTTCAAGCACTAATACTTTTTAAATTTTAACTATGTTTTAAATGTTTAATTAAAATAAATAAATTGTTTTATAAACATATTAATTAATATAAAATTTTTGCTGTAAACCTTTAAGAGCATCATCAGTAAAAGGTCCTAACCATGGCAATGGGCCAACTTTGGATTGCCATACCAATGCATAAGGATTAGTATATCCAATTTCTTCCATTACTGCATGTACTGTAGCACTAACTTCAGATGGATAAGCATCACCACGATTTACGGCCTAATAGCAAAATTGTTTGTTATACAATGCTTTACTTAAGAAAAAAAAATATATAAGCCAATATAGGTGATACTAATTTTGAGACACTCATTTTCTCTGAAAATATAAATTGTTTGTAATGAGTAAAAATATTAGGTTCAAAGAACTCTACAAAAATACAATTAAAAAAATATTAGAGAAAATATCAACCAAAAAAAATTTTTATTATTTCAAACAACTTTCTCTAATTACTTTTATTAAATTTTGTTTTTAAACCATGTAAATTTATAGGTACTTTATCTAAATAATCCAGTTAAAAAAATTTTTTTTTATTGGTAATGACATTTCTCTGATCTTACACCAACATGATGTTTATATAATTTTTCTTCATCATATTTAAATTTATAGAATAAGTATGTATTTAAATTTTGTAATGGATGAACTTTCCAGAACATAAATAAATTTTGTTCAATATTATCAAGTTAAAAATAGGAGTTTCTATTTAAAATAATTAAATTTAAGTTTTTTTTAACCTAAAAAGATAAAAAAATATTTAACAACAAAATATTAGTTTTTTGAACATAATACTTAATTAACATTACAAAAAATCAAAATTCTGAATAGTTTCAAAGAAAATGAGTGTCTTATCAAATTTGAATCACCAAATATATGAGTTAAATAAAATACTTCACTAACAAGAAAATTTTCAGTTCTAAAATTGGAAAAATAAATTAAAAGTAGCAAAAGATTTTATATCACAGTATTGTGTATATATTTTAGATAAAACTAATAAAATTATAATTAGGTTAAATAAAAAAAACTTTGAACCTTTAAGGGTAAAGAGTGAGCTGAAAATAATATGACAACATTATTTCTATCAATTTCTTTAAATTGTTTTATTTCATCAGAAATTCTTGATCCAATAGCTTTAATCAATAAAGGATGTGTAGCCCATCTATCAATTACACTCATTTTGATGTTATCAGGAAATTTTCTAAAAATAGTTAAAAGATTTTAACATATAAAATAAATTGTAAGTTTCTAATTTTTTAACTTAGTGATAAAATTTTTAAGTCTTACTTTTTTTGATAATATGAATAAATTGCATTAAAACTTGATCCAGCAGTAGCACAGCTATATTGAGGATATTGGGAAAATAATACTATCCGTTTAGCACCATCTCTGAAAAAATAATATTAAATGGTTAATATAAAAGAGGCATAGTATAATATATCATCAAATAGTGGTATATTTATTAAGTGATGAGGTATGTTTTAAGAGTAATTGTCTTTTTTTTAAGTAGAATAGATCATCTTAGACTAAAATCAAATTTGCTGGAATTTTAAGAGGCCTAAAATATTTCTGCCCTTACTAAGATTTAGATATTTTTCTGTATTTTAACTGCAATAAAAAAGCTATAAATATTTTAAAATTGATTCAATTTTCTTATAAAAATATAACTTTTCTTTTGTCTGGAAAGTCTTATGTTACACTGTCAACATTTATTGTTATCTTGGAAAAGGTTAATATTTCATTGCAAATTGTCAAAATATGCATATCCACTTAAAATTACCTTATAAAATATAGTTGTACAGGAGGCATAGGGTCATTTTTTTAATTCCTCTCCATAGGTAGATATTAGGTATCATTTTTAGTAGGGCTAAAATAAGTAAAAGTAAAGTGATTAGGCACTCTTCTTTAACATACTTTCATAACATAAATAAATTTTAATTTAGGAGCTATGCCTATTCAATGCTCAACTATATGTCTCACTAACCAAAAGAACCATACTTATCCAAAGGCAAAATCTATTAGAAAAATTGAAATTAACTCTAGCTAAATCTATGAATTTATAAGATAAATTCAAATATAGTTAAAAATATTGTTAACTATTTATTTTTGTTTTCTTATTTTTCATCTTACCTTTACTAAAAACATTAGAAATGACTTTCTTATTCACTTAACAGTCTTTTACAGACAAAATAATAAAAAATTATTTCATAATTAACCATCACTTATTAATAAAAAACAACTTTTTTTCAACAAGATCTCTCAAGGCAAATGTATATTATTAATGATTAACTAGTTAAATATTACAAAACTTACTTTTCAACTTCTTTTAAAGTATATTCAGTTAATGGATCAACATAACGAAAGGCAACATAGTGTTTATGTGGTGCAGTATTAGGAGATATTTTATCTAGTTTTTCACATAACAATTTTCCCTAGATAATTTTTATAAAATATAATTAAATATCTGAATTTAACTTGACTGCAAACATAAATGCTTGATTACTTGAATATTAGTCCATTTCAAAATTGGTGAACCACCCCCTATCTCAGCATATTTTTTTTGAACTTCAGAAGTACGTCTTTTTGCTATGTAAGGACCAAGAATGCTAAAAATTTACATGAATGATATATTTTTAAGTATAATTAAAAAGAAATATTGTTACTTTTGAAAGGGTAATTGCATCATATCTCGATCAGTCATTATTCTATGTAAGTAGTCATGAACTTGATTAACATGTTGTGGTCCACCCATATTTAACATTATGACAGCTGTTTTGACCTGAGAAGATGATCTACGGTTAGAAAGTTCTGAAATACAAAAAATTTAAGTACCTATAGTTTTAACTCTCTAAATTAAATCTACACACCAACTTGAGGAACCTTGTGCAACAATTTTATTGATTTAAACATATTGTTATTATAGTAACACTTAACTTAAAATAATTAAGAGCAAAATTTAAGTAAAATAAATTATTTGTAATAACTTCAGTGCATGAATACGAAATGTTCGTAGATTATATAGTTTATTATTGAACAGTGAGACGAAATTAATTAACTATTTTATAACTTAAGAGATAAACTTTTGTTTTTAGAAAACAACACAGACATTATGGCTTATTTTCGATTACTCATACTATTCAAATACTTTCTAATTATTCAAACACATTTACTTTTTATCTTGAAAACTAATGAGAATTGATTATTAACAGTTTTATTATCATCACAAAACTATATGAGCATTTTCGTAAATTTGTGTTATCACTTTTACAACCAGTGCTGCCAAATGGTTCGATATTGGTGGAAGAATACGATTATTACTAACAATTAAATTACTATCTGATCCGCATCAGATTTATCATAAGCGTAGAATAATTCAAATAATTTAAATTAAAATATTATTTTTTTTACTAAAATGGATTTAATTTTGCATTATTTTAAAAAAACATGGTATTTATAGATTTGGAGAAAGCGTATGATAGAGTACTAAGAGAGGTTTTAAAGTGGTTATTAACAAGAAAAGGAGTCCCCAACAGGTATATTTATATAATAGAAGATATGTATGATGGCATTTGTACCAGGGAAAAAAGTATGGTCGGAGTCACCAATGTTTTTAAAGTACGTATAGGAGAGCACCAAGGTTCTGCATTAAGCCCTTATTTATTTTTAAATCACTACAAAAATTTAAGGAGTGGTACCATGTTGCTTGTTGTTCACTGACAATATAGTATAAATAGAAAAAAATTATTCAAAGGCTTGAGATATGGAGATCAGCTCTTGAAGGAAAAAGATTAAGAATAAGAAGGAGTAAGACAGAGTATGTGAGTACGAGTTTGACAATGGTGAAAATGAAGTAGGTGAAATGAGTGAAGTGACAACAAGCAATGAGGATGTTATAGGAAAGATGAAAAGTTTTAATTATTTAGGATCAATTGTGCAAAAGAGCAATGGTATTGACTAGGATGTAAGACACAGGGTTAAGTGCGGATGGTTGAAGTAAAGGAAGTGTCTGGTGTGTAATGCGATAAAAAAATTCCAATAAGGCTGAAAGGTAAGTTCTATAAGACTATAATGAGACCAGCTATGATGTATGCTTCAGAGTGTTGCGCGGTTGACAAGAAAGTAGAGCAGAGAATAAGTGTAGCAGAGATGAAAATGCTTAGATAGATGAGTGGAATGACTAAAGAAAATAAGATGAATAATAAACATATAAGAGGGAATATAGGTATAGCGTCAAAAATGGGTAAGATGAGAGAAAATAAATTTAGATTGTTTAGTCATGTTATGAAGAGAGAGAAATCAGAAACTGTAAGAAAATTTTTGGAAATGAATATTAAACTAAACATTCATTATGAAATATCTCCATATTTTAGTATAGTACTTGTTGATTTTATTAAATTATATACAATCATTAATATTAATAATTAAACTCTAAAATTACAAACTATTAGGTACATTAAAACCAAAATTTAATGTTCATCAGATAATTATTACATAAAATTTCATAGAAAAACTCTTGAACACATTTAAAAAATTATATTAATAAAATGTTTTTGATTATCTGTAACAAGTCAAACAAATTTTATTCACCTCATCACTGCATCTATAAAATGAAAATAAGGCTTGTATTTAATTAATAAATTATAACAATTTTTGTTTATATTCATAAATATTATCTAAGTAAATAAATGTATTAAATATCTTTACTGCTTCTCTTTATAATAAATAAATAGTATTCAAAGTTTATGAAATAAGTAAGAATACTTACAATGAAAATGTACACATATTACAATAAACATCATAACATTTTCCACATGTATCTAAGCTGTTTGTCTTTGAACAAAATGAACACTTTTGCTGATTTTCATTTTCATTTATTGAATCCTTAAAATATAGTAAAATTGACCATAGAAACAACAACTGAATAGAAAAATTTTACCTTAATTAAAATTTCAGATTTAATAAGCTTGCCATCAAAAGTTAATTGAAGTTGCTTGGAAGGCTTTAAATCACAAGGCAATTTGTTGTGATTTATAGTATCCTGATTTGTAACATATATAGTTTTTGCATTACTGTATAAAATTTGTTTAGTTTTTTCTGAAATATTATACATAACAGATTAAATATACTTTATTTGAAATAAAATAGTAGTATTTTAGACAAATATTATCTAAACTTACCATAAATTACAGACATTTTTTCTGATCCCATTACACCATTAGCAATTTGTTTATCACCAACATGAATTTTTAATTGTGGACACATATGAACATCATAAGGGTATTTTCTTTTATTCATGCTTTTTAAAATGAGTTTAAAAAATTATTATTTAGTAACCACTAACCAAAAATTATTTGAAATCTCGAGAATCAATCAATAATCCTATACTTTAATAGCTAGAGATATAATGTATTTATATCTACAAAACCTAAAAAAAAATTATTAATAATGATAAGCTTACATTAACATATATATCAATGATAATTTAACTAAAACAAAGATACTCTATATATATATATGTTTATAAGACGTCTTTGAGATAATATCATGACTTGTGTTTTTTATTATAATAAGAGTAGCATGTCATTCTTACATTTCATATTATATTAAACATTTTATTAAAGTAATCTATTGAAGCTGTTCTTGTGATGGTATTTGTACTGTATTAATTTTAACAAGTAAATTAAATAATTTTTTGTGATTTAATAGTGTTGTTATATAAACTAAGAAAATGAATATTACGTCTGCAGCAGGCGTGATATCGTTATTAGATGAACCAGCATCTGAATTAAAAATATTTGCGCTTCGTAAGTTAGATTCTATTGTAGATGAATATTGGCCCGAAATATCAGAGGCCATTCAAAAAATCGAATATCTTCATGAAGATAAAACTTTTTCTCAGCAAAGTTTAGCTGCCCTTGTTGCTAGCAAAGTATATTATCATCTGGGTTCATTTGCTGATTCACTTCAGTATGCTCTCGGTGCTTGTGAATTATTTGATGTAAATGCCCGGAATGAATATGTTGAAACAATTATTGCTAAATGTATTGATCATTATACTAAATTACGTGTTGAAGCATCGGAAAACTCAACTTCACTATTAACAATGGATACCCGTTTAGAAGCTATTGTCAATCGTATGTTTCAAAGATGTTTAGATGATAAACAGTACAAACAAGCTTTAGGTTTAGCTTTAGAAACTAGACGTATGGATATATTTGCCAAATCTATTGAATCATCTGATAATATTAATGAAATGCTTTCATATGCTTTTCAAGTAGCTATGAGTACTATTGAAAACCGTAGTTTTCGCTGTACTGTCTTACGAAGTCTTATAACTTTATATCGAAATTTAGAAGTACCAGATTATGTTAATATGAGTCAATGTTTTATATTTTTGGATGATCCTGAATCTGTAGCTCAACTTCTTGAAGGTCTCATTCAAAACAATGAAAAAAATAACTGCCTAATGGCATATCAAATAGCATTTGATTTGTATGAATCGGCTACCCAACAATTTTTATCTAGTGTTTTGGAATCATTACGACAAACAGCACCTATACCTTCTGCTACCCACGTTATTAAACCTATTCCTGCAGCACAAAGTGAAACAAGCAAGGAAAATATAACACCTCCTGTTGCTGTTGCATCAACTGATGTTAGCACATCTCAACCTATTGTTGAAGAACGTTCTTATGAATCTTTAGGCCCAGATGATAAATATAGACAAGAAGTTATCCAAAAGCTGACCAAAGTTTTAAGTGGTGAAGTTAGCATTGAACTTCATCTACAATTTTTGATAAGAAGCAATCATACAGATATGCTTGTATTGAAAAATACTAAAGAAGCTATACGAGCTAGTGTTTGTCATACTGCAACTGTCATTGCTAATGGGTTTATGCACAGTGGTACTACAAGTGATCAATTTTTGAGGTAGTTTGATTATTTTATTTTATATTTTTTTCATTTTTAATGACCTTTTTTTTTAGAGATAATTTAGAATGGTTAGCAAGAGCTACCAACTGGGCTAAACTATCTGCTACAGCTTCTCTTGGTGTTATTCACCGAGGTCATGAAACTGATGCTTTAGAACTTATGCGAAGTTATTTACCACCAAGAGAAAATAATTCTTCTGGAAGTTCTGGTTATAGTGAAGGAGGAGGATTATATGCTTTGGGACTAATTCATGCTAATCATGGTGCTGCAATAAATGATTATCTTCTTGGCCAACTTAAAGATGCTCATAATGAAGTGAGTTAACATATTTTAATTTTTCAAAACAGAATTTTTGATAAGGTTTAATAAATTTTCTGTTTTTTATTGATTATTAAAATATTTTCAAAAGAGTATGTTTGTATTAAGAGAAAGTTTACTCTATAGTACTATAAAGTATTCATTATATTACATACATTGAAATTAGGGCTAAACTAATATGCAATTTGATATTATATAGCAGTTGATTTATCAGTATTATATCAAAATAAAATTTATCTGTATTGAGTTTTTTTTAATCCTATATATATTAAAAAAAATTATACTATAATCCAATAATCAAGGCGGATTTATTATCAACCTATTAATTAAAACCTATTAAAAGTATTATCACAGATTCCCTTTTTACAAATATTTTTAAATAGTGTGATACTAGTATACACTGATAACCTCTATTCCAACTGTTATTAGTGTTAATAATCAATACTCTTTTGTATTTACTGTTTTTAACATCTTTGAATTTTATCAACAATAAGAGAACAATTTTTAAGTTTTATATTAATAATTAAATATTTTGTGATTTATGTAATAGTTATTACATTGATAATACTCTGTCATCATAATCCCACTTCATGTATTTACATGTTTCCAAATTTTCTATTAATTAATACATTTTTTAATACTTATGAATATAATCTTATATTTCTAAAATAATTTGTGTGAAACATTGAAGTATTTTTTTAATTTTATGGTAATATTCAATTATTTTTAATAGTTTTTTTTTTTTTTTTTTACTATAATTAATTAAATAGTTGAAAAAAATCATAATTATACAAATATTCAAATTGTAGCTAAAGTATTTATAATAGACAAAAATAATATATATATAATAAATATAATAGATACATTTAGAGTCGGTATCAAAAACAATAAAAAAATTCACAAATATTCCATGATCAAAATTGTGATGAGCTGTATTATTGGATAATTTAAATTTAATTTAAATGTTTTAATTAATATTGTTATCATATAAGTTTAATTTTTAGATTGTAAAACATGGAGGATGCCTAGGAATTGGTTTATCAGCTATGGGAACTAGTCGTGAAGATATATATGAACAACTTAAGTTTAATATGTATCAAGATGATGCTGTAACTGGTGAAGCTGCTGGATTAGCTATGGGATTAGTTATGTTAGGATCAAAAAATGGTGAAGCTCTACAAGATATGGTAGCTTATGCTCAAGTTACCCAACATGAAAAGATTTTACGTGGTTTAGCTGTGGGAATTTCTTTTGTAATGTATGGAAGGTTAGAAGAAGCTGATCCCTTGATAACTTCTTTATTGCAAGATAAAGATCCAATACTTCGCCGTTCTGCTATGTACACCATATCAATGGCATACTGTGGAACTGGAAGCAATGCAGCTATAAGAAAATTACTTCATGTTGCTGTGTCAGATGTTAATGATGACGTACGTCGTGCTGCAGTTACTGGACTAGGATTTTTACTATTTAGAACACCAGAACAATGTCCTCAAGTTGTTAGTTTACTTGCTGAAAGTTATAATCCTCATGTCAGATATGGTGCAGCTATGGCTCTTGGTATAGCTTGTGCTGGAACTGGTCTAAAAGAAGCTATCAATCTTTTAGAACCAATGACTAATGATCCAGTAAATTATGTTCGTCAAGGTGCGTTAATTGCTTCTGCAATGATATTGATTCAACAAACAGAAAGTATTTGTCCCAAAGTTAAAGATTTTCGTACTTTATATGCTAAAGTTATTACAGATAAACATGAAGATGTTATGGCCAAATTTGGTGCAATTTTAGCACAAGGCATTATTGATGGTGGAGGTCGTAATGTTTCAATATCATTAGAGTCACGAACTGGTCATACTAACATGTTGGCTGTTGTAGGTCTTCTATTATTTACCCAATATTGGTATTGGTTCCCATTAGCTCATTGTTTAGCTTTAGCATTTACACCTACTTGTATTATTGCATTAAATGCACAGTTAAAAATGCCACTTCTAGAAATTAAAAGTAATGCAAAACCATCACTGTTTGCATACCCTGCACCAATGGAAGAAAAGAAACGTGAAGAAAGAGAAAAAGTAACAACAGCTGTATTAAGTATTGCAGCACGCGCTAAACGACGTGAAGGTACCAATACAAAGATTATCGAACCTTCAACTAGTGAAAAGATGGAAGTGGATGAAAAAGAGTCTTCAAGTAAAAAGAAAGAAGAACAAAAGCCAGAACCTAATTTCGAAATGCTTAATAATCCAGCAAGAGTTATGAAACAACAACTAAAACATCTACAACTAACAGAAAATGCTCCTTATATACCCTTAAAAGATATATCTATTGGAGGTATTATTATGACTCGTTTCACAAAGAGTGGAGAAGATGAACAGCTAGTGGAACCTGTTGCAGCATTTGGACCTAAACCAGAGGATGATAAAGAACCCGAAGCGCCTGAGCCTTTTGAATATAATGATGATTAAATATTTATGAATACAAGTTTAGAACTATTAGTACTGTATCCTAAGATATATCATCTTTCTTTAGACATTTATTTTAATAATAATTAAAATTAATTTATAATAATTTGTCTAAGTAAGCTCTTGATGTAATTATAATAAACATTTTTACGTAATATATTATATAATTATTAATTAAAAAGTTTACAATTTATTTTGCAACTTCAATTTGTATTTACTTAGAAAAAGTATCAAATACCTTAATTTTATTTTGACTAAAATACTATAAGATGCTCTCAAACAATCTTGAAGTATTTTCAGGCCAGTTTAAATATTCAAATGTCTATAACTTGTTAAATAAACTATCAAATAAAAAAAAAATGCTTTTTTATAACTCCAATAAAAGTGAAATACTATAGCCATTTTCCAAACTAGATATCAATTGTAACAATTTTTCAGGAGAGCAAAAATAATTACAAACACTTTAATATTGGTAAAATAAACATTTTTTACTGGATGGATTTTATTACTTGATACTACTACTAATAATGACGTATCAAATCAAACCATAAAATGAAAATTGAAAGAATAGACTACTATCGTTTATACACTGTTTGAATAATACATTGTCAAGAATAGTGTCTTATTCAAACATTTCAATATTTTTGAAGTGCAAAATATAAACTTCGATAAAATTTATCATTAATTTTGGCACATAACAAAAAACTTAATTTTACAAACAAATTATGAAACATCTCGAAAACCTATATTTATTGGCTAAAAGATTACAACTCAAAGAATTACATTTTAGATTCTAAAAATAGAATTCTCATTTTTTAATTCTTAACTTAGTTAACTTACTAGTCACTTAGACAAATTATAATTCCCATTTGAGCGTTTTTATCGGTTTTGATGCAGTATAATCACTTATTCTGGTCGATCTTCACGCAGTGCTTGGCTCTGTCACATAATTTAAAGTATCTATACCGTTCTCCAGTGATGGTTTCATTCGGTTTCAATAGTTCATAATAAATAACACCGACCTGGTCAGTACCGAATACACAGTATAACCTTCGAAGCTATTATATTCAACGCAACGGATTTAGCATGTTAAAATTTTTACTGTTCATATAAAATGGTAATTTTTTTTTTTTAATGAGTTATAAATTCCGTCTATCTACCATAAAAACTACAAAAAGATCTAATTTTAGGTCCGATGAGAAGTTTAGGAGGTATTATACTAATATTATTTTACTATGTGTTTTATTTATTTTTTTTGTCTGTCACCACTTTTTCTCTGATCTAACTGGGCCGATTTTTTTCAACTATGCGTCAAAAGATCACAAATCGTATCTAGTCAAAGACATTACCCTCAAAAATTGAAAAAAATTCCCTCGTTCCCCGTAAATGGGGAAAACCTCCAAAAAAATTACAAATTTAAAAATCGTTAATTTTCGAAATTTTTTCAATTTTTTTTACTTAAAACTACCATAACTTTTTCAAAAATCTACAAATCAGTATAAATTTTTTTTTAATAGATGCATAATGTTCTTACCTATCATTTGGTATATTTTTATATCTGACCCTTTATATGCCCACAGGGGGGGATATAAAATGACAACTTTTTCACAAAAAATTTACTTTTCAACTTAACTTTTGAAAGTGTTCCGGAAGTCTGACAATTTTAAATATATCTTAAATTAAAGCTAATGTAATGTACTTTATTATGCAAAAAAAAAATTTCGGACTTTATTTTGTCTTCACGGTGAAAATGGCTACCAAATGCTATTATTGTGTGAAAATTCTCGATTTTATTTTTAAAATTTTTAACTTTATAATGCTATAACTTATTGAAAAGTGTATGGATCAACATAATTTTTTTATGAGAAATAATATTTTTTAATAATCCCTTTTTCATTCGACATACTTTATCTTAATCAGGATATTAATAAGGAAATAGCAGATCATTTAGCTTTTGGAATAATCCACCAATTTTTTAAAATTAAACACTATCTAAAGATTTGCATTGAAGCGTTTTTTATGATAGTGATTTTAATCACTGTCAGATATCATTATACTTGATCCAACTATGCTACGTCACCACTATGCCACGACCCCCCTGGGCTGTTTTTTTTTTATAGATATCTCGATTTCATTAAGTTTATGTATTTTAAAAATATCATAAGTCAAGTTTTAAAAATATTTCGAAAATTCTACGTAATTTAAACTTATCTTAAACTAAGGATAATGTTACACATTAAAACTTATTCCGACGACATGTTTTCTATGTGTAAACAACCCCGATATTCAACAAAAAATATTTTTTTGAGTTCTTTTAACATCGCCTAGTAGACATTTATACGTAGTTTAAACATACATAAAGTTCAATATTATCATCATTTTTATTGTACCTAGTAATTTCTGACGACTCATCATAAATCATTTATCTATACCAATAGGTAAATTTTTAAAAATTAAATTTTCATATTAAGAATACTCTAAAAAAAATAAAAACTATGTTGTTAAGTTAAAAACTTTAAATAGTATTAATCAACTAATAATATGAAAATGGTTTTCTATGTTCTTGCACAGTCATTATATACTTATGAAATTTGTGTTGGAGGAGGGCACTTATGAAAATTTTTGAGATTACTTAAAACTACAATAAGTTCTTTACTTAAAATGGCTTTTAAAAAACCTTTATACTCAAATACAGACATTTTATACATACATATGGTACATTTAACTTAAAAAAATTTCATGCTAAAGAAATTTTAAACAATTTTTATTTTATAAATCCTGAAAACATTCCTTTCAGCCACAAATAACACCCATAAACACATAAATAACCCACATAAAATTAAAAAATATAACACTGAATTTGGTAAAAAAGACCATATTAGTTTAGATGTAAGATTTTGTAGGTCTTATTAAAATTTTCCAAAAATGTAATCGGACTCAAATAAATTATAATCATTTATTATTTATATTAAGTACTGTGTTATTATAATTTTGTAGTTAATATACATATATTTTTTTTTATAAACTTCCACTATAATAATAAAATAATTATTAAATTTTAATAATCATCTCAAAATTGATGATAGGCATATAGCTTCTTTTTTTTATAAAATGCACGATTAGTAAATAGATTAAATGATTAGTATATAGATATTATAATACCATTCAGTTCATAAATTTCTTAGAAACTATTACATTATTTATCCAAAGCACATAATTGTGATATTGCTGTTGTGATAATGGCTTTTTAAGACTAATATATCCATAGTGATCATTTATATTATTTCAAATTAATAAAAACAATTTATATTATTCCAGTACAATACTAAATACTCTATTAATAACAATTACTGAACACTAACTTAACTTATTAAAAAAATCAAAGTTAATTATTAAGTTAAAATGACTTGATTAAGTTACCAATTAAGTTAATGTAAAAATAAAAAATTAGTTAAGTTAAAAAGTTAAACTTGTAACTTTTTAACACTTTAATGTCCAGCCTTGCTTGTTGTAATGGTGATAACACATAGCTTTCTTTTATAAAGTATTTTATTCCAAAAATTACAGAACAAAATTATAAAAAAAAACAATAATTTAAACATTTAACATTAAAATTTTTATACATTATTTTTAATAAAGATTGAAACATTATGAAGTGCAATACTTTAAAAAATAGGTATTATTTAAAAAAAGAAAACATTGATTTACTTAAGTGAAATATATGTAATTAATATTTACTTTTAATGTAGTACATATTTCAACATTATACAATAAAATAGGTGATAAAAATGACATTTCTTTGTCAGTAGTAAGTTATGTTTGTGTGTCTTTTTTAACAAGCATAAATAACTGTACAGGAAATTTCATCATACAAATTTCCCCTAGAAAATTTTACATCAAGGATAAAAATTAAGAATATGATATCTAACAAAAAGGAAATCAAGTTAAGCACCAAACTAGCAGCATTGAAGTTCATCATTTTTTCATTAATTTAGCTAACTCAATTCCCATAGCAGCTGGACTTCTAGTAACAACAACACCAGCCTAAATAACAAATAATTAAAATACAATACAACATTTATACACTTTAGTTAGCATATATGTTTTTAACAACCTTCTCTAATGCATCAATTTTATCTTGTGCTCCACCTTTGCCTCCTGATATTATGGCTCCAGCATGGCCCATACGGCGACCCGGAGGAGCAGTTAAACCCGCAATAAATGAAACAACTGGTTTGGCATTAGGACCCTTAATATAAAAGTATAAAGTATAATAAGTTTGTAACTTGAAAGTAAAACTAAAAAATTGAATGAACTCACAGAATTATGTTTACTTAAGTAGTCAGCTGCCATTTCTTCTTGTTGGCCACCAATTTCTCCAATAAGTATAATACCTTCTGTTTTTGGATCATGAAGAAAAACTTCCAAACAATCTATGAAATCAGTCCCATTAAAAGGATCACCACCAATACCAACACATAATGTTTGTCCAAGACCAACTTGAGATGTTTGATGAACTGCTTCATAGGTTAGTGTACCTGAACGAGATACTACACCAACACATCCTTTCATATGAATATGTCCAGGCATAATACCAATTTTACACTAAATATAAAAAAATTATTTTATTTTAACTATTTTTACATTATTCATATTCAAATAAATACTTGTTCTGGTGCAATAATTCCAGGACAATTTGGACCAAGTAATCTAGATTTATTTTGTCTGATTAATTTATGCTTAACCCGCACCATATCTTGTTGAGGGATACCTTCCGTAATACAAACAATTAATGGAATTTCAGCATCAATGGATTCTAAAATTGCTTTGGCAGCACCCGGAGGTGGAACATAAATAACTGTAGCATCAGCCCCCGTTCCATTGCGAGCCTACAATAATTATTTATCTAATAGAAGATATCACATTCTTGTAGTAGATCAATTAATTTAATTTAAAAAACATACTTCTTTTACTGAATCAAAAATTGGAAGACCCAAATGTGTTTTTCCTCCTTTACCAGGTGAAACACCACCAACCATTTGAGTACCATACTCTAAAGCTTGTGTTGTATGAAATGTACCTTGTTTACCAGTCATACCTTGGCAAATAACTTTGGTATTTTTATTTAACTGTAAATTTTTTCTAGTTTCTGCATAGATTCTCGGATCAACAGAGTTGGACGATGATCTCACTCCCAATAAATTACAAACTAAAAATATTTGATATCAAAAATTGTAAACAATATGTAACCACATTATGTTGTTTAAAAATTAACAATAAATCAATATCTCGATTAATGATTATTATCACACCATCATAATTATTTTATATTTTATTAATCCTAATATTTTAAATTATATTATTTAAAAGTTATATTGAAACGTAATATATTTCAATATTTGTTTTAAATTTTATTTTAATTGGTAATAAAAAATAAGAGAATATATAAATCAATGAACTCACTTGCAATACGTGAAAAAATTCTAGCTGAATTTGCCATTTCAAAAAAAATAATTTATTAACTACAATTTATATAAAAATTACTTCTTGTAACTCTTATTTCGGCGTTTCCGTGTTGTACGAAAATAAGATAGAAAAATTTGGAATTCGAGTGATAAGAATTATAAAAATGGCTCGTTTAAGCTTCAAATTCCACCATAGAAATAAAATTAATCACTCTTATCTTGGTTTTCCTATACAACATATGATTTTACAGTGTTCTCATTTTTGTACATCAGCTGTTCTTATTTAAAATTTAAGATGAACCTATTATACTGCACTCGAGTGCAAGAGAAGCTGTATCTCGTCAAAAGTCGTTATGAGGTAAACAACTTTATTAAAGTTTCGACCTTCCATAAGAGTTACATTGTGGGCAAATTTCAAGTTAAATTCAAAGTTAAGTTATAAGTTAAGTCAAGTTATATTAAGTTCAAATCAAATTTTACATAAATTGATTGCATATTTAGATATAAATTAATAAACTACAATTAATTATATTAATATGTCAAATATCACGAATTTTGATATATAGCTCTCTTACACATAGTGAAATATATTTATCCGTAAAAACATACTTTTTTAAAATCAAATTATCGACTTTATCTATGTAGGTCATAATTTTAAAATCCTTTAAACTATTAAATTAATTAGTAATATATTTCAACAATAATTATTTTGGTTAAATTAAGATAAATATTGATAAAATATCATTTAAAAATTTTTTGTAATATAAATTACTATTATTTTTTACATTTGATTTTACAAACGCTGGCGTAAAAATGAAACAAAGAAATCCGAGAATTGAAAAGAGTTTCAAAGGAAAACTGAGTTCCCATATTTTCCTTTAATTTACGCTCGGACAAAAAGCCAGGAAGCTTTCCATTACACGTTTTAATAATTTTGATTATAATCTACTCANTGTAAATGTCTCTTTAAGTATAGTTAAAAAGCCAGGAAGCTTTCCATTACACGTTTTAATAATTTTGATTATAATCTACTCAATTACTTTTAAAATAAATACAATATTTAAAAAAACCAGCCCAGGGGGGTCGCGGCATAGTGGTGACGTAGCATAGTTGGATCAAGTATAATGATATCTGACAGTGATTAAAATCACTATCATAAAAAACGCTTCAATGCAAATCTTTAGATAGTGTTTAATTTTAAAAAATTGGTGGATTATTCCAAAAGCTAAATGATCTGCTATTTCCTTATAAATATCCTGATTAAGATAAAGTATGTCGAATGAAAAAGGGATTATTAAAAAATATTATTTCTCATAAAAAAATTATGTTGATCCATACACTTTTCAATAAGTTATAGCATTATAAAGTTAAAAATTTTAAAAATAAAATCGAGAATTTTCACACAATAATAGCATTTGGTAGCCATTTTCACCGTGAAGACAAAATAAAGTCCGAAATTTTTTTTTTGCATAATAAAGTACATTACATTAGCTTTAATTTAAGATATATTTAAAATTGTCAGACTTCCGGAACACTTTCAAAAGTTAAGTTGAAAAGTAAATTTTTTGTGAAAAAGTTGTCATTTTATATCCCCCCCTGTGGGCATATAAAGGGTCAGATATAAAAATATACCAAATGATAGGTAAGAACATTATGCATCTATTAAAAAAAAATTTATACTGATTTGTAGATTTTTGAAAAAGTTATGGTAGTTTTAAGTAAAAAAAATTGAAAAAATTTCGAAAATTAACGATTTTTAAATTTGTAATTTTTTTGGAGGTTTTCCCCATTTACGGGGAACGAGGGAATTTTTTTCAATTTTTGAGGGTAATGTCTTTGACTAGATACGATTTGTGATCTTTTGACGCATAGTTGAAAAAAATCGGCCCAGTTAGATCAGAGAAAAAGTGGTGACAGACAAAAAAAATAAATAAAACACATAGTAAAATAATATTAGTATAATACCTCCTAAACTTCTCATCGGACCTAAAATTAGATCTTTTTGTAGTTTTTATGGTAGATAGACGGAATTTATAACTCATTAAAAAAAAAAAATTACCATTTTATATGAACAGTAAAAATTTTAACATGCTAAATCGGTTGCGTTTTGAGGGTAATGTCTTCGACTAGATACGATTTGTGATCTTTTGACGCATAGTTGAAAAAATCGGTTCGATGAGAGCTGAGAAAGAGTGGTAACAGACACAAAAAAAATGTACCTTAAACTATTTATACAAGTCATTCTAGCTTGACTGCCTAATACTATTATAATGTATAACTGTTTTGTATTGTACATTGTACTATGACACTTTTTATATAATTAATAAAGAATCACAGATAGTGTCCTTTGATAATCGAGATCTCCTATAAAATTAATCTAATTAAAATATTTTTACAAACAATATCACAAAAATCATATCTAGTACTCTGTCCGCGTCTAAATCGATCAAGCATCCTCTTCCTTGTTCACCTTGATTATCAACACCTGGAAGTGAAGACTAGAATTTATTCGAAGTTCAAATTTATTCAACTTCAATTACCTTCACACTATAAAATCTTGAATCACACACGAAGCCTTAGGTGAATTATTTAAAGGTCCATAAAATAATTATTTCTTAGCTTGCTTCAACTATTATACGCTAAGAAATGTACAGTTTGTAGTATTTTTGTAATAAATATAAACACCAGAGTGCTGCGATTTGGTGTTCCAATTTTCTTATTGTCGTTGCATCGTCAGCTTGTTCATGTGACTGACGGTTTTTGACCTTGTCACTAACGCTGGAAATGGAAAAACCATCATTTCGGCTGTCCGATACTTCGATAATTTTATCTGCCATCGAAGCTAAGTTATCCAACTTGTCGTTGCTAGCTGAAATGATAGTTTTTACCTGATGTGGTAACCTTTGTATCCATAGTGTTTTGAGTATTTCATCAGTTACTTTTCCATTAGCTAGTTGACGCATTTCTGAAAGAAAGTGGGATGGTTTCCGATCACAGAGTTCGACTTCGGTCAGTAATTTTTTAAGCCGACATTGTTCAGATTCGGAAAATCTTTCGATGAGCCGAGTTTTTAATGCTTCGTACATTTTCGTTTCTGGTGGATTGAGTATTATGTCACTAACTTGAGCAAGAATTTCACTTTCCATAGAGGAAACAACATGATGAAATTTACTTGCGTCAGCTGTAATTCTGGTTGTATAAAAAACGGATTCAATTTGTTTGAATCAAAGTTCTGGGTTGGTGCGCCAGAAAGTTGGGATTTTAAACGCTCGCGTTGAATTCATATTGGGCTCGCCGTATTCGATATGGTCTCGGCCATCATTACNTCGCGTTGAATTCATATTGGGATCGCCGTATTCGATATGGTCTCGGCCATCATTACCGATCGCGTCGTCACGCACACTTACTATCGCACTATCGGATTTATTGTTCATTTTAGAGGTCACCAATTTGTAGTGTTTTGGTGTTTATATTTATTACAGAAATACTACAATTAAAATTTATAATAATTAATAATTTTTAATAATGAAATATGATGTATACATACATAAAAAAAAAAAAAGAGTACAAATAAAAAGTGTCACTGGATTGACGAACAGCGCGATACTAAAAATAATACACGGAGTGTTATCGTACTGCAGTACATCTAAGATAAAACATATAAACATATATAAAAGCATTCATTGTGACATGTTATTTAACATCTTTGTTAATCCCTACAAGTCTATATCTTTATTGCATTCACTTACACAAGTATTCTAACAGATCCTGACTATTTGTAAGTTTAGTTCAAGTCTGTTCTTGACGAACGCACTTATCCACACCCCGTCAGAGGTAATTTACTTTCTTTAGCAGTAACTCAATCACAAAGAGTCTCGTATATTATATTGGATAATACTAGTTGACGAAACAATGGCGACTACACACCTGCACCTATTCATTAACTACTACCCATCTCTAAAATAACTCTATTTTCCTTTTTGAGTTACTACATTACATTACATCCCTTATGATTTATAACTATTTTAAAACGTGTATTGGTAGAGGCGGCGTGTATAACTATTTCTATTTTTAGAAAATTTTCGGCCGCAATCCTCCTTCAATTAGGCATAAAATTTTTTATAAATATCTAAAGTATTTGTTTAAAGTGCTTATCGACACGCCATTGTCTTATCTAAGGATTTCCTATTTAATAAATAAGTTAAATATGTGTTACTATTTAAAAAAATTAAGTTGACCCTAGGTATACAGTGGGTGGCTAAGCCCTTCAGAAATTAACAAAATTATACCCTTTGTTATACAAAAATATTTTTTTGAAGAGGAAATTAAATTTAGCCCCCCAAAAATGTAACCAATCTACGCCTGTAAGTCTTATAAATAATCCTAAAAAGTAATAAATGAATGATCATATAACAAATACATGTAACTAAAAAAGAATAAGGATAAAAGTTTCAATATGTATTTATTTTGTGAGTGATTAAGTGAGTACCCACTTAATTAGCCTCTATAAGTCGATAATCATGTAACTTTTGACATTTTTTAGTGATAATATATATATTACCACTGTAATTTTATTTTAATCCATGCACTATTCAAATAGAGCAATTAACAAAAAAACTTTGTTCACCAAAATTGTATGATTGTACTATTTATATTAACTTCCTAACTTTCAACATACTTTTTTTAAAATCCTATCATAAACCAAAATATTGCAAGTGGGCAAAATTATCATTTCAAAATGTTGATAATATTCCAAAAAAATTGCTTCCTACGTTATAAAAGAAGAATTTTTTCAATGGAAATTAAAAGTTTAACCCCTATATTGTTGAAATATAATAAAAATAAATCCTACAAAGTTTATAATATATAATAAAAATTAATCACTTGTGGCTAATTAATTAAATTAAATTAAAACTATATTAAAAGTATTATTAATATAAAAACTAAAAAATATTAAACTCAAAAGCCACAAAAAAATTACTGAAAAGTCGAGGGTATTTTGGAAACAATGTTACCATTATCAACGCTAAACAGATACTAACACCCCGACTAAAAAAAACTCCCTCATAAACCCCTAATGACTTTATCACCTAGTAACGTCATCACTAAGTAATATTATCACATTTTGCCAGTTTACACGAGTTTAATAATGAATTTTTCAGTGACCCAAGATCCTAATTAATTAAATTGTTTTTATTTTTAAACATTTCTATTCTCTCCCTAATATTAAGTTCTTTGTAATTATTTACGTTTTTAATTAGTTTTATGGTTTTAATGGAGTGATTATGTATCAATAAATGTTCAGCCACTGGAGATTTCTCAACTTCTTGATTTTTAATGTTTCTTGAGTGCTCTTTAAATTTGACCCCTATATTTGTTTTTGTTTGTCCAACGTAACATTTATTACAATTTTCACATTGTATTTTATAAATGCCTGATTTCCCCCCTTCTTCTACCTTATTTTTAAGGTTACTTAATAAATCTCTTAAATTATTACTCTTAGATGTTACTAAAGTAATAGCAAAATTCTTAAATATTCTAGCTAGTTCATTTGAAATGTCCGGATAATATAAAATGAGTGATCTAATTACTTTTTGTTCCCCACGCTAGTCAGTGTATTAGCTACCTTCCTGTCTTAATTCCACTTTGGTGTTCGGACTAATTATGAAATTATGTTTTCGTTATATCCATTAAATCTAATTATTTCTTTTATAATCACCAGTTCTTCATCAAAGTCTATTTTATTCATCAGAATATTAATTAATCTGTAAACCATACTATTAAAAGCGCCAATTTGTGTTGCCAGGTGTGGTTTGATTTGTTTGGAATGTACCTGAACGTGTGAGTGTTTTCCGATAAATTTTGAAATTTAGTTCTACTCTGTTCTTTTAACTAATAAATCCAAAAAAGGCAATTTTCTCTCTACTTTTTGTTCTACTTTTTTATATGTGAATTTAATCGATCGGTAAAAAGAATTTAAATGTTGTATGAAAACCTCCATATTAAAATCTTTATTTTATTTATAACTGCAAAAATAACATTTTTGAATGAAGTTTTGAAAATTGGATTAAAGGGATTGTTTTTTAATTTTTCATTTACTTATAAAATATCACTTGTGTAGCACTGTGTTGATCAATATAATCAAACTTTGAATGATTTTTTTTTTTTTCATATTCGAACAATGTAGTTATAGCTGCCCGTAACTTACAACTTTTACAAATTAATTTTTAAATACCACCTATTGTTATGTATTATACACACTTCAAAATTTAACAACTTAAAATCATCCATTTTTATCGAAAATTGTAAGATTTTTGTATTTAATGTGCCCAAAAACTCTTAGAAATTAAGATTTCAGGTAATATTTCTTTTTTTTATATAAAAGTACATTGGATTATTTTTTATTAGATATTAAATTAAGTATTATTTTTTGTTATAGTGTGGTATCATAAACCCGTGGCACTGCTCTTAAATATATAACTGGATAGAAGCAAAAACGTAGTCTATTGTTAATATGTCTATGAATTTTCTCATTGAAAAATTAAAGCGCTCAGAAGATAAGCTGATTTCCACTTTTATTTTTAAGTAAACACATTTTTAATAATTATAATAATAAAAATACCATGGTTGATTAAAAATGTGAATACTTTTGAATGAAAGTGATCTTAATAAAAGTGGTAATTGGCTAAATCGGTTTGGATTCTGAACACCTCAATTATTAATTAGCTAATTGCATAGAACATTTACTTTAAAATAATTATTTAGTAACTATTTACATTTTTTTGTGGTTCATAAATTTTACAATAGATGGTACTACTGTAACACAATAATACCCCGTTCTATTGTAGACCACTAAATATTACCCCCCGACACCAGTACTCATAATAAACTAATGTAGTTCGTTCATAAAAACACAATTTCTGATTGTTTTCCTACTTTTCTGTAACGACTATAGTAGATTTTACAAGTAGTGTTATATTTTCCCAAATATTTACAAAATAATTTATAATCTCTAATCAATGAAGATAACAGTTTTTAAGAACGTTAAAATATTTTTTTTTGCTTTAGCCATTTTTATTCTTTATCAAATTATTCTAACACTATAGGTTTTCATTATAAGACAAACACCAATGTGGATACTATATTTTTATAAAATCATAATTTCTAGATTACATTTAATCTAAAGTTGTATGGTACAAAATTTGTCTGCATGAACGTATGAATGTCATGAGAAAAAGAGTTTTGTTTATCTCATATATATTATTACTTAAAAAATAATAACATTGAAATGTGTATGCTTCATTTACTATATGTTATACACTTGTTATGCAACAATCAAATAATTTAAAATAATGATGTGCACTAAAAGGCAAGAAAATGAGGAACCTATAATTTGCACTTTACTTCAAGAAGATCCTCTTAGAGAACTGTTTGAAGCATGTAAATCAGGTGATCTCAATAAAGTCAGACGTCAAATTAATGCAGATACTGTAAATGCCAGAGATACTACAGGCAGAAAAAGTACACCTCTTCATTTTGCAGCAGGTATTAATGTACCTCTACAATTATTTTATTGGATAATCTATCAGATAACTTTAGTTTACCTATTTTTGACAATAATGTTGTTAGCTTGTTTTCTTTGATTTAAATAAAACTAGAAAAATTGGCTATTTAATTATGATCATATTTCAAAAAGACAGTTAGTTATTATATTGTTAGACTCTGAAAACAATTATATTCATTTTGCTTTAAAAACGATTATACCTACTTGTTGCATAAAGTCATTAAGTATTTTAATAAGCATATGAAATAATATATTTTTCATTATAATACTATTAAACCTCAAATTATATTAATAAGTTATTTAGGCATATTCAATCATATATATTATGCAACATCACAAATTCCATTTGTGTAGCAATGACCATTCATTTTTTATGCTGAGCAAATTAACTAATTATATCTCTTAAATACTAAATTTATTAAATTTGATATAAAAAAAATTGTTCACAGATAAGATAAATATCAATATTTTTCCCATAATACTTATAAAAAAAGCTTAGAATGTTTATAGATAATTATTATTAGAACTGCATTCGACTACTAGTAGTTAGTTTAATGCAGTTCCTATAGGCATAGAATTTTTGACATCACACATTTACTTTTAATTACTCATAAATCAACAATAAGAAGTCTAAAAAATATTTTATCATTAAAATTTTTTTTATTTTTACCAAACAAAAAAATAATGTATTTTTGAAAGGTAAGTCCTTCAAAAAAATTAAACATTTCATTTTTAAAATTTAATAAACATTTTTGCAATTCTTAATTACATTTATAAGACATAATTAAATAACTACAATAATTTTGTCATATGCAATCATAGTGAATTATTAAAATATTACGACTATTTTAATTATGTGCTAGTATATACTAACGAACCATTAGTATATGCTAATATATAAAACTACCACTACTATTAGCAAGATTCTCAAGTTTATGCATTTATAAATTTTGTTAAAGTAATTCTGATAACAATTATATCCAAATGAGAGTTTTTATAATTTGATTCAAAACTAAGATATATATATAACTTGTAATATATCAATCCTGAGGGTACAAAAGTTACCGCAGGGAAAGTATAAGCCCCTAAAAGCATAATTTTTGTATTCTTTTACATAGTTTTGTATTTTCTATTTACTGGAATTTCTTTAAGATGGGTTAATCAAAAATTATAATTATAATTATGAACTTATAATTTTTGACCATTAATAATGATAGTTTGATTTAATTAATTTCTTATACTGAATTATCCAATAACTATTGGAAGAAATATTAGTTTTTAGTTGTCAATGTTCATTAATTATATTCAAATTTGAGTCAACCCAAATTCAAATTCTGACTTAAATATTTATCTATTATCTATTTATCTTTAAGTTATCATTTTACCTTGTAAAATCATATCACAAAATTATATTCAAAAGTGAACTTTAGGTTTAAAAAGACGTTTTTATTAAGGGAGGTCCTTTAATAAATAAATAAAAATTAATAGAATACATTTTTTCAATAATATTTCAATCAATTATAATATTAAAGGTTTTGGCCGTCGTGACATTGTTGAGTTATTATTAGCTGCAGGAGCTTCAATACAAGCTCGTGATGATGGTGGACTTCATCCTTTACATAATGCTTGTTCGTTTGGCCATGCAGATGTAGTAGGTTTATTACTTGAAGCAGGAGCCGATCCTAATACTAGAGATAATTGGAATTATACTCCTCTTCATGAAGCCGCTATTAAAGGAAAAATTGAAATATGCATTGGTTTGTTACATATTGTTTACTTTAGTTTTATTTTCTAAACAAAATAGATCTTATTATTATTAATTAAAATTTAGCTCTATTGCAACATGGTGCTGATCCCACAATACGCAACTCAGATAATAAAACACCTGTAGAATTAGCTCAAGCTAATGGAGTACCTGGTATTAGTGATGTGTTAGGAGGAGAATGGCGTAAAGAAGAAGTAATTTTAAAAAGTTTCAAGCTCTTGTAATATTTAATAACTTGATCTCAATAGATTTTAGAAGCTAGCCGTTCTGGAGATGATGTTAAACTTTCATCACTTTTAACACCTCTTAATGTAAACTGTCATGCGAGTGATGGTCGTAAATCTACACCTTTACATTTAGCTGCTGGTTTTAATCGTGTCCGTTGTGTTCAGCTACTTCTTAGGCATGGTGCTGATGTACACGCTAAAGACAAAGGGTAAACAATCTTTGTAATATTAAATCAAACATAAATTGTTTTTTAGTTGTTTAGGTTTAATAAAGTAAAATGAAATTTAATAATATTACAGGGGTCTTGTACCTTTACATAATGCTTGCTCATATGGTCATATTGAAGTAACTGAAATGCTTATAAAACATGGAGCTTGTGTAAATGCTATGGATTTATGGCAATTTACACCTTTGCATGAGGCTGCTTCTAAATCACGTGTTGAAGTATGTTCATTATTATTAAGCAAAGGAGCTGATCCTACATTAGTAAATTGTCATTCCAAGTCTGCAATAGATTTAGCTGCAACTAGAGAACTTCAAGAAAAATTATCTTGTTAGTATAATAGTTAAGTTATCATAATAATTTTTTCAAATATTTCATTCTTGAATCTTGTTTATTAATAGATGAATTTAAAGGCCATTGTTTGTTAGAATCATGTCGAATAAGTGATCTTTCAAAAGTGAAAAAGGTTTTGAACCAAGATACTGCTAAGTTCAAACATCCAATAACTGGAGAAACTGCATTTGTATGTTAATAAGTTATTTTTATATTTATTTATCATAATAACGTATTTGTCTTATAATTAGCAAGTTATAATTTTATACTATAAAGCATAAGAAATACTATCCCATTATCTACAGTTTTCTCTGTAGAATGTGTTAATATTTATATCCTATTGAAATATTGCAATGCTTTTATTTTGATAAAAATTTTACAAATGAACTATTAATCTAATAATTAATAAAAATAACTTGATAAATATTTCATGTGTTAGTAACTGTTATTTTATTATAAGTAAAACGTTTAGTTAATTGAAAAATAACCAATAATGAAAAAAGAAAAGATTTGAAAAATTTATATAAATTCAAATGCACAGTAAATTATAGAAGAAGGAAAATGCACAATTGTTAATTAACACAAACTTATTTAATAGCATAAGATATAAAATAATCTAGAAATAATAACTTTATTAATATTTTTAAAAGAGTTATACTTAATATTATGTTAAGCATTACCTACGAACCCAACCTAATAGTATATACCTATGGTGATAAAGTTTGTGAATATATGCATCATATTTAATTATACATGGATTTAATAAATTATTTTAATTATCAATAATTTATGTATGTGATATTGGTATATCAGCTATTGATAATTGATTTTTTTCAATATTGCAATAAATTACTAGAATAATTAAAACAATATCATTGTATAAAAAATATTGTTGAAGCACATTGCAGTTTTATTGATTATTTTACAGCATGTTACAGCTGCTTCGTTAGGATCTAAACGAAAACAAATTATTGAGCTATTGGCACGAAAAGGAGCTCAACTAAATGAAGTCAATAAAGAATTACTTACCCCATTACACATAGCTGCAGATTATGGACATTTTGATGTTATGGAAACTCTTATAAGACTTGGTGCTAGAGTTAATGCTATTGATGTACATGGTCAAACAGGTGAATGAATGATTAAGATTTTCATTTTTTTAAAGCAGATAAATATAATATTTATGTTTTGTATTTAGCATTGCATAGATGTGCAAGGAATGATAATATTCAAGGCTGTAAAATTCTTTTATCCTATAATGTGGACACCAGTATTACATCTGCACAAGGTTTTAAAGCTATTGATGTGGCTACAGATAATGTTAAAAAAATATTACAAGGTATTTTTTTCTTTTATTTAATTTTATTATCACCTTTTTTAATTTTAATAATTAACAAAAAACAAATTTCAGAACCTCCTGCAATTTTAGATTTAGAATCGGAACTATTAGAAGCATCAAAATCTGGAGATCTAGAAAAAGTACAAAAATTACTCACTGCTTATCCTAATATTGTTAACTGTCGTGATTTAGATGGAAGGTAACTGCTTTTATTATGAGAAACTTTATTTTACATTTTATTGATAATTCATAACTGTATTTTGTATGCTAGACATTCCACACCACTTCATTTTGCTGCTGGTTACAATCGGGTTGTAGTTTGTCAATACCTCTTAGCCCATGGTGCTGATGTCCATGCAAAAGATAAAGGGTTAGATATAGTTTTAATATACTGTGATATAATTAATTTTCTTTGAAAAATTTTATGCTTATGAATGTATACAGATGATACTTTTAACACTAGCCACTCAATTTTTCTTAAAGTAATAATTGTATTAAAAAAACTATTTTTGGTATTTTTTAATTTCATATATTCCTTCATTTGTCAGTTATTAATTACTTTTTTCATCTACCTAATAATGATGTCAACTTTATTTTTTTTAATGGCAACATATATATATATATATATATATATATAAATGACTGATTGATAACAACTTTTGACACATTATTTTATTACAATTTAAAAATATAGAATCGAGGTGTAGCGCAAGTATGACAATGTTAAATGTTGGCATTCATGCAAACATGTTTAATGATAAATTTTATCATTATATATTCCTCAGCTGCACCCCTAATCGCAAATAGATATAAAAATGTTTTTTATATTTTTTAATGACTATATGGAACTCATCAAAATATATATATATATTTTTTTATTGTGTTATTAGTCCGATTGAAATCTGAGTAGAATTAATAATAAATAAATTTTGCACAATCTATTGTTTGAAATGTGAGATACGAATATTATAATGAACACATCTATAAATTTGCTAATTACTAAAATGTATTGATTTTGTTTTATTCCATCAATTGTATTTAGAATGATTGCTTGACTTATTTTAAGAAAGTATGAAATGGACCTTATTTCTGCAAAAAATTTTATGTTAGTATTTTCTTTTTCATTTTAGCGGGTAGATATAAAAGGTTTTGTTTATTATTTGGAAAAGATATTAATTTATCGCAGAGAGTATTTGTTTTAACTATTAAAAATTTGATCTGTGGAAACTTAGATTGTGATACTATGTACCGAATGTATGGTAATTTATTTCTCATATGTAGTTATTGTTGTAGATGTATTTGTCGGTATATGATTGATGTAATAAAATTTATATTACCTTGATAATGCAATCATTTTTTGTGAGCTATAAATGCGGGAATTATAAGAAACACACATGTTTCACAGTTGAATTACATTAGCAACTAATTAATTTTATAGTATATTGTATAGTGTATATTATATCAATAATTATTTATGATTTATGAATAATATAATTTATACTACAACTTCATTCACTTAATTAACATGTCTATTATATTTTTTTTCAAATACATTTTAGTGGACTAGTACCATTACACAATGCATGTTCCTATGGACATTTTGAAGTAACTGATATGTTAATTAAACATGGTGCTAATGTTAATGTTTCTGATTTATGGAAATTCACACCACTTCACGAAGCTGCAGCTAAGGGAAAATATGAAATTGTTCGATTATTGCTACAAGTAACAGAAAATTTTATTTTTCTTTCTATTTAAAATTGTATAAGTAAAATATATTTTTTTATTGTATATTTATATTGTATAGCATGGTGCTGATGATACAAAAAAAAACCGTGATGGGCATACTCCTTTGGACTTAGTTAGAGATACAGATAATGATGTAGCAGATTTATTAAGAGGTAATGCAGCTTTATTAGATGCAGCTAAAAAAGGTATACTGGCAAGAGTCCAAAGACTTGTTACCACTGAAAATATTAACTGTCGAGATAGTCAAGGAAGGAATTCTACTCCTCTCCATTTAGCAGGTAATTTATTGAACTTCATATTTTTCACTATTGCTGATAGTTTTATTAATAACTTCTTTGAAATTTTAGCTGGATATAATAATTTAGAAGTAGCAGAATTTTTATTAGAACAAGGTGCTGATGTTAATGCTCAAGACAAAGGAGGTTTAATTCCATTACATAATGCTTCTTCTTATGGTCATTTAGATCTTGCTGCACTTTTAATAAAATATAATACAGCCGTTAATGCAACTGATAATTGGGGTTTCACTCCTTTACATGAGGCAGCTCAAAAAGGTCGTACCCAATTGAGTGCACTTTTAGTAAGTTTTAAGAATTTCATAGTTGAATTTTCAAACATATATTTAACTTGAAATTAATTATTTTCATTACTTGAAATCTTAACAGTTAGCTCATGGTGCTGACCCATTCTTACGAAATCAAGAAGGACAAACTCCATTAGAATTAGCCACAGCTGAAGATGTACGATCATTATTAACTGATGCAATGGCTAGTCATCCTGGTGCAAATGCAGCAGCCAATAATTCTCTTTTTGTTGCCACCCTTCCACCCTTGTCACCTGAAGAAATTGCAACAGTTGTTATGCCATCTGGAGCATCAGTTGCTTTGCCAAGTCCTGGAGGATCTGGAAGATCTTATTTGTTAGGCTCACAAGCTGATGGATCAGTTAATGGATATGAAAGTGCTCATCCACATCCTAATTGTGCAACCTTATCAACCATACAGGGATTCTTATCCAGGTTATTTTATATATATATATATATGTTTTTTTTATAATAAAGTATGAATATTTCTTCTTCTTTTTCCTCACCTTAATCCCAACTACTCTTATTCTAAACGTCCACTTGATATAATCTCCCACATCTACGCTTACATTAGCCATCCTCATATCACATTCAATAACATCCCCTCCATCTCTTTTTTGGTCCTCCTCTACTTCTTCTTCCTTTAACATTAATTCTATAATTGTTCTTATAGCTTCCGATTTCTCTCTCTTCATAACATGACCAAAAAATCTAAGTCTATTTTCTCTCATCTTACCCATGTTTGACGCTATACCTATACTCCCTCTTATATGTTTATTCTTCATCTTATTTTCTCTAGTTACTCCACTCATCCATTTAAGCATTTTTATCTCTGCTACACTTATTCTCTGCTCTACTTTCTTATCAACCGCCCAACACTTTGAAGCATACATCATAGCTGGTCTCATTATAGTCTTATAGAACTTACCTTTCAGCCTTATTGGAATTTTTTTATCGCATTACACACATTTCATTTTTCCTATAACATCCTCATCGCTTGTTGTCACTTCACTCATTTCACCTACTTCATTTTCTCCATTGTCAAACTTGTACTCACATACTCTGTCTTACTCCTTTTTATTCTTAATCTTTTTCCTTCAAGAGCTATAATAAAATATTAATATTTATATATTTATTTTTCTTATTGTAGTTTGGGATTAGAACATTTAAATGAAATATTTGAAAGAGAACAAATAACTTTAGACATTTTAGCAGAAATGGAGCATGAGGATTTAAAACAAATAGGAATAACTGCATATGGTTTTAGACATAAATTAATTAAAGGAATGGAAAAACTTGTCTCAAAACATGGTATATATATATTTTTTTTTTTACTTTTTATACCCATTAAGGCCATAGAAACCTACCCCATAAGGGAGATTTTCTTAACTATTGATACTCTGGAATGGATGATTAGACTATCACCAGAAAGAAGGATGAGGATCTTTAATTACCAAACTAATTTTTTACTGAGTATATAAAGTCACATTACGAACTTGGCCACATCGTTCCTTAAAACATGGTTTGTATGTGTGTATATGTATGTATAGGATACTGCAAAAAATTATCAAGTTTTAAAAAGCTATAGAGCAAAAACTATTAAACTTAGTGACATAATTTTTTTTTATTATTCGAAATTAGATTATACAGTTTTTTTAAATTAAATTGTATCATTTGCTATTTAAAAATGCTTGGTGATAAAAATTAGTAATAGTATACCTAATGTATACAATTAAAATTAATTTTTTGTTCAAATAGTTTTTTTTCTTAATTCTGTAATTGTAATTTTTTTTATAGGTGGTGTTTGTTCAGGATTATCTGGTGGAATGCCTTGCACTTTATTAATTGATCTTTTAGCAGAAGATAAAGAATTTATTACTGTTGAACAAGAACTACAAAGTACAATCAGAGAACATCGTGATAATGGTCAATCCGGTGGAATATTTAATAGATACAACATTGTTAGGGTAAATATTTTATTTCAAAAAGTTGTCAACCAAAATTTTACTTTTGAAAAATCAAGTATTTGAGTTTAAGTAAGAAATTTTTCTTACAAATGAAAATATTGCTTTAGCTTCTTTTGTGAATTCCTATTTATTAAGTTTTTTCTTTTATGTTCAATGTATCATATAATGTTTTTGTAAAATTTAATTAATCATCTAGATACAAAAAATTCAAAATCGTAAGTTATGGGATCGTTATATGCATAGAAAACGAGAAGTAGCATTAGAAAATGGAAATCAAGCTAATGAAAGAATGTTATTCCATGGCTCGCCTTTCATAAATGCTATTGTTCAAAAAGGCTTTGATGAACGACATGCGTATATTGGAGGCATGTTTGGAGCAGGTATAATTGATATATTAAAATAAAAATAAAATAAATTTAATACAATACAATAAATATGTGTTTTTATTTGAAGGTATATATTTTGCTGAAAATTCCTCTAAAAGTAATCAATATGTATATGGTATTGGTGGAGGAACAGGTTGTCCTACACATAAAGATAGATCTTGCTATCAATGTTTGAGGTAAAAATTTATAAAATATTGATTACTTAAATTTATGTTAATGTAATTGTATTATTTTTGTAACAGACATTTACTTCTTTGCCGTGTAACTCTTGGTAAATCATTTGTACAATATAATGCAATTAAAATAGCTCATGCACCTCCTGGTCATCATTCTGTAATGGGAACTCCTAGTGTTGGTGGATTAAATTTCTCAGAATATGTTGTATATAGAGGAGAGCAGGTGAGAATAATAGTTTTATCATTATGATAGTATTAATGATTATTTTATATTTAGGCTTATCCAGAATATTTAATTGCTTATCAAATTATGAATCCATCTGAAAATATAGAAAGTAGTTAGCCAATTTAAGCACCTTTATAATATTGTTCCTTTTTAAAAAATGTAGTGTGATTATTTTTGACTTAATTAGGTGTAATTTTCTTCTACTTCTGATTATAAATAATTTTACAGTTCAACTATAATTTTTGAAAATATAACTATTGCTATTGTAAGAATCAATATTCATGTTGTGCAATAATAGTTATAAAATTTATATAATTTATTTATTTTTATATATTATGTCTGTTTATTATGACATCATAAAAAAGTAGTCTCGGTTTTAAATAAAATTATTTATATAAGTGAAATAAAATACATTTCAAGACATTATTTTACTATAAATCCGCTTCAGTTAATAGATTTTTACCGTATTAAAATGATTAACTTACAGTATGATACTGAATATTTATTGAATTTCATATTATATATTATATTATGTGTAAAAAATTATAAATAAGTTAAATCTTTATTTATTGGTTGTGAAGTAACTTTTTTTTTACATTCCATTTTTTAGGTCATGTATATATGAACTAAATTTTTATAAACATTGTATTAATTTAGTTTATTTAAGTTAGTTATTTTAAAGGATTTTAACTAACTAAAATAATAGTTGAACAACTTTTTTTATCCAAATTTTTATTTAAAAATATTTGGTGCTCAGTATAAAAGTAAAAAGTTTAAATTACCATAAACTATTTCTACTAAACAATGTCAATGTAATTTTAGTTTTCCTCGAGAGAACAACTCTTCTTATTCTTCAAGACCTTTAAATCTAGTTTATATCATTTATTTTCCTATATTTGTAATGTTAAATATACTCAAGATTTTACTTCAGGAAACTAACATATTTGAAATAACCAAAATAATGAAACCAATTTTAATTGTAAAAAATATCTGGATGATGATTTCTTTTTAGTTGAAAAAATCAAGATTCGTGAATGAATAATTTTTTTCAGTTTATTTAAAAAGTTATGTATATATTATTTTAGATATAATATAAGTCATGAAAATCGAGTAATTATGATTGTTAATTCTTACATTTGTTAGTTTAATTGTATGTACAGCTTGTTATGTAGTTATAGTAAATGATAACAATAATGAAATTATTAATAATAAAAATTATATATTAATATAAAATAGCTTAAAAATATACTTTGACTGCCATTTCTTTGTATCTTAAAAATTTTTTTTAATTCAATTATTTCTTAAAAAGATATTGAAACTATGTGTGCTGAACATTTAATTTCTTTATATGAACACTTAACATAATTGAATGAATACTAGACAGTGGAGCAGTTATGGTTTTTCTCTGAGGGGATATATAGAATGTTCAGTAAGGAAACGGGTTTCTATTGTTCTCATTTTTTGTAACAATTTACCTGTTTCCATACTTACTGAACACTCTGTATACAAGAAAAATGTTATTATATTTCAAGAAACTAATAGTAAAATCTAAAGTGATTAATTCTTCAAAAGTATTTTAGTTCACATTAATTAATTAATAAATAATGACCTTATCTCATAGAGGTTTACTATTAAGCAAAATCTTATTTTGGATAAGACTATCTATCACTGAAATATTAAAACATTTGCAAACAGTAGCAGATTACTGTTAAGCTGAGTTCCTATTACTCGTCTATTTGCCGAATATAGGGCGAATACCAAATATTCGTCTATTCGTACAATTATTTTGTATTTTCCATGATTTTATTGTTATTTAATGGTCGTTACAAAAAAACCCAACACAGAGGGGTCGCCACACAGTGAGGACGTGGCATAGTTGGATTAAGTATAGTGATATCTGACAGTGTTTAAATCACTTTAATAAAAAGCGCTTCAATGCAACTCTGTAGATAGTTTTTAATTATAAAAAATTGATGGATTATTCCAAAAGCTATATGATCTCCTATTTCCTTATTTATATCCCGATTACAAGTTTATGATTTACAAGTGTAATATATGAATATTTCAAGAGAAATGGTTTTATTGAAAAAAAAAAAGTATGCCGAATGAAAGAGGTATATAAATAGTATTTATCATAAAAAAATTGTATTGATCTATACATTTTTCAAAAAGTTATAGCATTATAAAATTAAAAATATAAAATAGAATTTTTTTAGAAAAATCTAAATATAATAGAAACTATCGAAAAATTTATAGAACATAGATCTATTTTTTATTATATTATTACACGTATTAGATATTTTTTAAGCTTATTATTAATATTTGAATTTTGTTTCAATGTTTTGATGACTTTATTTTCTTATAAACTATATTTTTATTATTTATTACAAATATATACATACTTAAGATAGATATCTATTATAATTTATTTACCTTAGGTAAAACGTCATACTTTCTTTATAAAGTTATGCCTATTATAAAATGAGTAATTATTCAAAACGATGTGACCATATTTAGGGGTGGTTAAGGGGGGCGAATGTCATTTGATAGTGATGGGACAAAAAATTACTTTATTTTACTCATTAATATTAATACCTCACGCAAAAATCTTAAATACATGATGGTATTACTACCCTCATAACTGATTTTAGAGCGATGTTGAACAGTGCAGATGATAAAGCGCCACCTTGTCTGAGACCAGTTATTACTGGAAACTCCTCAGATAATTCTCTTCAAATACTAATTTCACTTTTTGAATTATATATGCACGCTTTTATTTATCTGGTTAACTTGGCAGGTATTCCTAACTGGCCCCTGACTTCCCATAATTTTTCTCTGTTGATTGAGTCATTCGCTGCTTTAAAGTCAATAAACAGTAGATGTGTATCTTTATCGAATTTGTGACTCTTCTCAACAACTTGTTTTATTATGCGTATTTGATCTATTGTTGATGATTTTCCTAACATAAAACCAGCTTGTCATTCTCCAATAATTGGAAATAATTATTATTTCTTTGGTTTTTATTATTTCTTTTGAATTGATTTTAGTCAGTAGTATGTTAGACAATAGTTTAAATGTTGTATTCAGTAGTAAAATCCCTCTATAATATTCACACTCCATGATGTCTCCTTTTTTGTGTACAGGTTATATGATGGATATACGCAATGCATCAGGGGGTCTATTTTTGAATCGTCCGTTCGTCGAACGTATACGTTCGTTGAACGGACACGTTCCTCAAAATAAAATAAAATAAAACAAAATGGTTTCTATTATCCGTTGTGACGAACGTTTTTTAATGTTTTGAACGGTCGTCCGTTCGATGTTTCATACGTTCCGAACGTGTTCACGGACAACGTTCGCCATATAAATCTATATAAAATAAAATCTGAACGTATACGTTCGTGAACGGACGATTGAAAAATAGACCCCCTGGTATCTCCTATTGTTTCCATACTGTGTTCATAAGTTTGTGAAGCTGATTCAGCAAACCTTAGCCTCCCTTTTTTAGGAACTTAGATACTATTTCATCATCTCCCGGTTCTTTTCTATTTTTTAGCATATCTAGTCCTCTCTTTACTTCTTCTTTTATTGGTTTTTCCAGTAGCTGTTCTACGGTACTGTATTCAAGTGCGGTAATGTTTTCATTTGGTTGGCTTATTTTTCTTTATAGATCAGGGAACATCATGCATGTTATAAAAATATGTATCGGACGATCACAGGTTCTGGAGGATGGGTGGTAGTAGAGACATGATAATTATATGTTAAATTAAAAATAATTAAATTATCTACATCCGTACATAAGCGATTTTTTATAAAAAAAAGTTATAGTTTTTTAAAATTTACATTTTTTTTAAACTGTCATAACTTTGTTTAAAATTTGTTTATTCGATACTCAAAAGTATACTTAAATGTCTAATTTTTGTTTTGTTAAGTTGAAGCTAAAATTAAAAAGTAAATACAATCTAATCCAAAAAGACATTATAAAGTACAAATAAAATAAAGATTATTTTTAAGTGTTCGTATTTTTACTCAATTATTCAAGTAGTGTCGAATTTAGAAAAATTTACGAAGTATCAAATTATTAGAATATGTAATTTTATATTCAAAAACGTGTATAACTATTCGTTTTCATTAAGTTTGAGCTATTAAAAAGAAGTCTAAACTTTAAAAAAATGCACGTAGTTTCTATATGTTTATTTCAATTTTATTGAGCTTGAAAACATATTTTTATTAGTTGGTGAACCATCATTATAGCTTATAAAACCAAGCTTGTTTATTTCATACCTTCGTTGGTTTGTTATGGGCTATACTTCTTAACAACTCTTTCTAATTATCACAAAATATTACACATTCTTAATGACAAAGGTTATAGTTTACTTTTTCTTTGTTTTTGACTCACAAAAATATTTTTCTCTATATTACAATTTAAAAAAACTTGAATAATAAAAAAAAAATAAAAAGGTTATCTCAACTAAAAAATTCAAACAGTGTTAATCATGTTGGGTGTAACGGTATAACCTCTTAACCATCCCCTCTATTTGCGCCACTTTATTAAACATTATGAGTATTTAATATTCTAAAAATATGTTCCAATCGTATTTTAATGTAATCAAAAACTATTTAAAATACAAAAAATTTATTTGAATACTTTAACAAGATTGTTTTATAAATACTATTAACAATATTTTAAAATCAACTTATGGAAATGCTTTATCAAATATTAAATATTATAGAGCTTTTATTTTTAGAAAAAATATATAAATTTAGATTTTACATATATTTGAAATTAATAAATACATTTTGTTTTACATTATGCTTACACTTAAAAATATAAAACTAAAAACTTATTAACAATAAAAGTAGTAAAAATAAAATTTTGATAAAATATAAATCAAGTGTTAATGTAATAAAATAAAAATAGTAGTTTTTAATAACATCTCTTTTAAATTGAATATAGTGAAAGGAATGTAAAAAATACTTGTACAACACTAAAGGCCATATTCTTAGTCAGCTTTTATGAATAAGCTTATAAAGAAATGGATTTATAAAAAAATTACTAAGGATATAACAATGATCATTCAATTATAATAAATACTTAAAAATTATATCACAGAAGTTACTTTTAATCTTAAATTTTATTATTGAAAATATTTTGAACAGTATCATCATCACCTCCATTGATGTAAAGTTTTCGTTTAAGTTTTTCACATATTTCTTTTTCTAATTCACTTAGAGTTTATTCAAGTTAAAGAAGAACGTACAAGATGAAAAAAATGATATTTAATACTATATAGCTAATTAAATGTATCAACTAATATTAAAAATACATTTTTTTTATACTGGCAAGTATCAATACAAATTAAAAGTTATAAAAAGGATATTATCAATACTTATTTTATTTTGACGACAGATTAATATTAATAATGCAGCCCTGTAAATATATCCACTATTTGATAATATTTTCAATACATTATTGAACTTCTTTAATGATAACAGCACTAATACTGCGCCTTCCTGAAATATCATAGGTTTTACTTAAATTTTTAATAGCATTATGCCTATCTTATCAAATGTATAAATTGATATAACTAAACAATCTTATTAAGAATTAAACAATTTTTAATGTAACATACACAATTTTATTTTAACTTTACACTAAATTATAGCAATATTTGGGGTTTGAATTACTATATTTTATATATTCAGTAATAATGCAACCAAAACTCATTCATTAGTCTAACAAACTATTGAATTGATATACTTTAGAATCATTAATATTTAATATTTAACAATTTTTAAAATATGTTTTATTATAAAATTACTATTTTGATATATTCCAAAAATAGATAAAAGGCAATATTACATCTATTTACTGTATGCGGCAAAGGCTACTTTTGTGATCAGTCCCTCAATTGTTAAAAAATACCTATAATAGTGTTGGCCAAATTTTTATTTAAACATTTTTAATAATATAAATACTTGATTGACCTTCCATTAATAAAAAAATAATTTTTCTTTTATTATGATATAAAAACAATTGTTACTAAAATACATATTTGTAAAGTAAAAGTATTTTTGGAGCATTATATTTTTAATAGCATTCCCCACTACTTTTTTAGTAGGAAACTGTTTTTTTGCTATTAGCATTACTTTCCTAGGGTGGCTTATAATACAGTTTAGAAACTACTGATCTATTTTATTTATATTTAAAAACTATCAAATATTGGTCTAAATTTATGAATATTATATCACCTGCTGAGAACAATACATCTAATTCAAAAATGATAAAAGATATCCTAAGTGTTATTTAATAGGTTAATTTTATTGAGTATGATTTATTGCTAGTTGAACTAGTGTTCACTAGAATAAAATTGTTATAAATAATTGTTTTGGAGATACGAACTACAGCATAAAAATTAAAAATCAAGGTGTATTTAAATACTTACATGATCTCTATTAGTCAATAAATGATCTGCCCAACTGTGAAGTACAGTATCACAATCATCATTTGATAATGAGCACTTGGCTAACCATACTGCTAGTTCCCATTGATTATAAGATATAAGATATCGACATGCTTGAGATCCTTTACCAATCATACACAAAAGCTGAATACCTAATTTATATAATGTGGTACATTATAAATTAATATGATTTTAAATTTTACAATAATAAAAATACTCAGTAGCACATTTGTTTAGAGGAGGAACATAATATTTTCAACACTTTATTTTGTGGATATATTAAATTACTTCTTACAATTTAAAATATATCAAACATATTTTCCCTTTATATCTAACATAATAGGAAAATAATTAACAATACTACATAAAATACACATTAAATTTTTCAAATGAAACTAAATATTTAGAGGGTTTTTGATTATTTTATTTAAATATGAATAAAATATTATCTTGAATTATTTTCATTACCTTCATCAATCCTATTGTCAGCAATTAAATTAGTTGCAACTAATTTTATAGTACTTTGATTACTATTTGAATCTACCGATGCAATTAAGCATGCCCTAAATTATAATGAAATAAATAATAAGTTATTTACTATCTTCTATAGTTGAGTAATAATTTAAAATTATATATTTTTTAAGTACTTATTGAAAAATAACTTTACTTACTTTAATGCATCTGTATAATAATTAGGATCATTTACATTAGTGGCTAAAAGTAAATTTAAGGCTTTAGTTTTTTCACCAAGTAACATAAATTTATCTACAACACGGCGCATATGCATATAATCTCCTCTTTTCCATTCATGCAATAAAACTCTTTCTAATTGCATTTTCTGAAACAAAAAAATCATTGCCAACCATAAAAAAAAAAAAACATAACTTTTTTTACTTTATAAGTCATGCAGTCACAAACAATGTCATAGCATGAATCTAACGGTGAAACTATACTGGTTACGGAATCTTGGTTTAAATTAACATAATATGATGCAACAGTCCAAAATTGTACTTCATTTTTTAATCCTAGAAATTGACATACAACTACAGCTCTATCAATTAACTTATTACAAAGTTTCATTTCATTCCATGGAATAAAAAGACAAGCATTTTTTATTACTATGAAAGAAAAAATAGTTTATTATGAAAAATATAAAAATTATTTTTGAACAATAAAAAACTTACAAGATAACTCATAGTTATTAAATCCCAGTTCACTATTAAAGTCTTTTGTACCATTAACTGTAAGCCAAAACTGAAACATTCTACAAAGATCACGATCTAAAACTACAGGTGAACCTTGTAATTCTAAAGCAAAACATTTTAATTATAATAAATTTCACATAAATTACAAATTGTATTTTGACAAAATCAATCATGTAAATGAGTCACAAACTGAACATGAGTAGTGGTTTATATTAAAACCAATTAAAACACTAATAAGAATTATATTCATGACTAAAGTATTTTGAGCACCTTAGATATTAAATAGTCAGTATTAAGTCTGTTATGATATTAATAGTTCATATCAAGGAAAATAGAGACAAATTGTGATAGTAGCAAAAACTCTTAAAGAATAATAAATGCAAGCAGAAAAAGATGAAGACTATTTACTTGATTTTATACATAAAATATTTAAATCGTTATGAGAAGTTCTTATTTTTTATTTATTTATGTGGTTTTTATAACCCAAATAATTTAATATCTTAAGATATTATTAAATATTTTAAAACTTTACTCTTACCATCAAATTTATAACTGTAAATTGAAGAAAAGGATTTAGTTAACTTCAGATCAAACACCCGAATAGATTGATCATTAAATAGAATAACTGGATGTTCAGAACTAGCCCAATCAGCATCAATTATTTGTAATTTTTTATCAACTTTCAGAGTTGAGATAGATTCAATTGATTGTGGAGACTTAAAAATAGGTTAATAAGCTCAAAAATTATACCTGTTTTTATTTTTTATTTCAATACTTACCCCAAAAACATTTAAAATATCAATACCATCAGAAGACAAACATAAGAATCTAAAGTTTCCTGCCCCAGGAGCAAATTTCAATTTAACAATATCAATACGATTAATATGATGTTTTTGTTTATCAGTAGGATTACTAAGATCCCATACAAATAAAACTCCATCATTATCTGCTAATAACGCAACATTCAACTTGCTTGTCAAATATACATTTGGTTTCAGGACTATCTAAATAAAAAAAAAATTAATAATCATTTATTTTTATCAATATACATTTACAAAATAAAAATAAAATTTGCAACTAGACAGAGCTACATAGATGGACTACTCTTTATTACTAATTGCAGTGGCGCGACTACTAGAGGTGCTAAGGGGTGTACTTCAGCATCCTCAGGCTCTAATATATTCCCTGAATTTTAATGCCTATAGTTTTAAACCATGTATTTTTAATAATAAAAAATGTATTATTAATTTTTTTTCTTATCTTGCATTACGTTTAAGCTATACTACTATAGCAACAAACAAAATTGTTATTTTGAGTATACTGAGACATCTTAAGCGACTGATCAACCACTATCATTAGCTTGGTTATAGAGCCATCTATAAACTGCTATCATTAATACTGGTATTATACATCATATCATTATAGAGTCATATATGTTAGTGTATTGGATTAGTGGGTGTAGGGGACTTTGCCCTCAACGATTTTGTGGGCATTACATAATTTTATCACCACTACATATTTTTCTAGTTGCGCCACTGACTATATGCATTATTTGAAACTATTGAATATAAGACACTGTTGCAAAAAGTGCAAGGAGTATATGGCTACCTCTGCATCAATATTTACATTATTGATATATATCCATAATTCAAAGTTAATCCAGCATTGATTGCAATAAAATATCTTTAAAAAAGAAAAAAATATATACAATATGATAATTTTATTTTTTTTTAATACTCAATAGCTAGTTATAAAGCAAGAAAATTAAAAAAAAAGTTTGATTATATATATAAGATGAATATTAATAACATGAATAAAAGTTGAGATTAAAGTCTTCTTTTTAGCAAACTTACTCCAGGTTCAATCATTGTTCCAGGTTTTAGAAAACTATTGGTGTCAATTAAAAATGCATAAAGATTACCAACAATATCTGAAACTAATAAACTTTCTGGAAATTTCGATCCAATTTCATTTTCTGAACAATAAATTCAAATAATATAGCCACATAAATGCAAAAATTACAAAATAATTCAGCAAAAATTTACCTTCAATAATAGGAGTAGTTAAACTACTTTTCTTTCCTTTTTGCATATGACATTGAACCCATTCCTTAAATTTTTTTTTTTTAATAAATGCTTTAAATAATTCAAAAAATGTTCATAAAATATTTAAGAAAAAAGAATAATTAAAATTTATGGTATTCTTTAGTGTATTTAACTGATTGGTATTATATAATTCAGGTTGGAATAAAGCCATGTAAAATATTTTAGATTAAATCTAAAATATTTAGATATGAGGATATGAGGACAGTTGATGTGAACGTAGATGATGTAGGGGATTGTGTCAAGTGGAAATTTAGGATAAGGGTGGATGACCTACTTGGTAGTTAGGATTAAGGCGAGAAAGAAGAAGAAGAAGATTAAAAAAAAATATTAAAATAAATAATGACCAATAATAAATATTTTAATTTAAACATCAAGCCTAGAAAAAACTGTTCACACTAAATATTTCAATACTTTTTTTTTAGATAAAATATGAAAGATAATCCTTAAGAATTAAATGCTTAATACCATGCAAACTGCAGGAGGAAACCTTTTTGACATTTTACTTAACATTGACATTGATTTCAAATCCCAAATTTCAATAGGTTCATCTTTTATACCTATAATAAAATACTGTCTGAAAGTTATAGAAATACAATTAATTTTTGTATTTATTAAATAAAAGATAAATATCATCAACTTTTACTTTAATGGTGAAACTTTTATAAATAAAATTGGCGGTTCATCTGATTTGGTTATTCTTATGGGAGTAGATAGTCCACATTGAATATCAGTTACTATAACCTGACTCTTAGTATTTGAAGTATATGAATAAAATGACCATGAAAATAAATAATCATGACATATCCATTCAATACCCCTAAAAAATATTAAAGTGTATGAAAATAAAAGTAATAAAATAATTTCATTTGTAAAATTTTATTTATATTATAATAAGAATTAAAAAACATTTTACTATTACAGAGTGCGTCAGTCAAACAAATGATTTTGAAATTGCAGTCAAAAATGAATTAACACTAAACAAAATCTATTTATACCATTGTAATCTATATAAAAAATGATTTATTTTAAATTTATAATTTTTTGAAAACGATGTTGCTATGATGACATTCTTCTCTTACTAGAATCCCAGCACATTTTATGAGAAATTCAGACAACCTTTTGATAAATTTATTTTTTAAGTGTACTAAGTGTAGCTGGTCAGTGCTCATTGATTTTGTCATTAAGATAGCCCAAAAAATATAATCATAAGCTGTCAGATCAAGAAAAATGGTATTGCTCCATTCTTGACCTGAATAAACTTCATTTAGTAGGATATGGCTCATATCCTGTTTTGCTGGGATAAAGTTTCATTATACAGAAATAGTTAAGAAAATAAAAATGTGCTTAATATTTAGGAATATTACTCAGCATTAATAGTGACAGCTTCTCCACATTCATTATCGGTTCATTAAAAAAAAAAAGAAAAGAGGACCAATAATATCAAATGAAGAAATGGTATACAAAACTTTAACCTTAAAAGAATGAAGAGGTTGCAAATGATGGTGGTTGATTTCAAAAGTGCAAATTGTATTGTAAAATTCTTTGAACCGTTAATTTGGAAAGTTGAAGTGATAAAATTATAAAAATAATTTGATAAAATAGATTTATGTTTTATACAAAAATATCTAATATAATCAATACAACAAACCTGACTGGATGAGAATGGACATGATACTCTTTCATCATAAGCCCTGTGGCTAAATTAAAAATAGCCAGATTTCCAGAAACAGTACCCACAGCTAAAAGAGGTTTATATTTTGTTCTATTGGTAGAAGTCAGTGGTGGACAATATTTAATGACATTCAATGTAGACTCCAGACTTGGTAAAATACTACGAGGGTATAAACGAACTTTAGGTATTAAACCTTGATTCTGTAATAAATAAATAATTATTAGTAATTAAATGAATACAATTAAAATAAAATTTTAGATACAAACATCATTAAATGAAGGAAATGTATTGCATAAAGCAATTTTATGACCATCATGCCGACCTAGATAAAATGTTGTGTCATTGAATGTTGACATGATTTTCTCCAATTCAAAAATCATTACTTTACCAGTACTTAGTAATACAGCTACAATTTCATATAAGTATTAGTTGAATTACTATCATGGTATAAACTATTGTGTTACTATTTTTATTAGTATATTATTCAGTAGACATATTTACATTTAAAATGTTTTTATAACTTTCAAAGGGTCATATTTATCCATAAAGTAAAGGTATTTTAATGAGAAAGATAGTTAAAAAATAACTAATAACTAAGCTGATTTCTTGGGCAAAAAAATACATATAACAAAGCATTGAACTTATCACAGAGTGATTCAAGTATCACCTTTTTAAATACCCCATCCCACCACTTTTTTATTAATAAATTCAAGTCATACCAAACAAATTAGTGAAAATTAGATAAATAAATATTTTCAAGAAAGGAAAAAACAAAATGGATTTTATTGGAATGGCTCTATTTATATTGTATTTTAACTTATTTTTAAAATACTTCAAGTACTCCAATAAATACAGAATAGTCAACATTGATGTTTTAACAAATTAATAACTTTTGATCAAGCAAATATTGTGCATTACTTTTTTCTAAAATAGTTTTTGAAGTTTGGAACTATGTAAAAGCATATTTTTTCCTATTATGACAAAAATAAATAAAAATAAGTGTTTTATTTTATTAATATTTTTAAATATAAAAATGGTCATTTTTTGATAAAAAATTAAAAATAAGTACTTATTTTGTTACAAGTGTTTAAATACATATTGTAGACATGTAAAAGGGCTGAGCAAGAAATCTCAATTGATCAGTATCTGGATTTGTCATCCAGATTAATACAAATTGAAAAAATAATGCTAACTTGAAAAAACTGGACCTCGGATTGAATTTGTTAATTTGTAAAATAATTATTTTATAACACAAAATTCTTCAATATCCATAATTATTTAATGTTAAATTTATTTCATATAATAAAAATAGTTTTGATGGATTTAATGAGCAATCCGTCAAAATTTGGATTCAATCTATAATCCGGACTAAATATTGATGAAAAATGTGCAGTTTGTACTGGTGTATGCGCACTCCACCCATATTACATACCTTTTCTATGTATAAAAATACTAGCAACTAAATAAGTACTTATCCTAAGGTTATTATCAAACCATCAAATTTTATTTGTGTAAAAAACAATTTGTAATAAATGGTAACATACAATCTCTTTGAAAAGTTATTAATTAATAATACACTAATAAGATATAATTTACACTTTAATTACTAATAACTAACACACCGCAATGTTTTTCAGTAATTGGGCAAACAACAAATCCGAGTACTTTTGAATTTTTCGCTTGCCTAATAATTTCACTTTGTGCTTTATGTTCATACCATAAATATGTATCAGTCGAAGATTCTATGAAAAATAAAAAACAATAATCATAATTAATGATTTTAAGATAGCTTACCATTTCCAGATACAGCTATTGGAGAAGCATCCATGGGTGAATTTAAATAATTAGCGATAGGTTTACGCCTAAGTTTTACTGATAAACTGCCAGATTCTTGAAGGCAAAACACAACATCACGCTGTCGGCATGAGTAAATCTAAAAATAATTTTGCATCAATTTTTTTTTTACAGCAAAGAAGCATTCATAAAATATCATATATAAAATTTAATTAACCTGTATAAAAGGAGAAAGACATCGATCAATACTAATTACACCAACAGTCATACTAATATCTAAGTCTAGAATTATTATATCATGCTGATACATAAGAAGAATATGATTTCGTAAAGCTTTATGATATGTAAACTGTATACATTCATAAGCTGTTAAAGTAGAATCAACCCTAAAAACAAAAAGAGAATACACTTTTACTTATCAATATTTTTAGTTTACTTACTTTTGTTGAGATTCACCAAGTACTAATCCTTTCATCAATCTTTTAAACCTAGTTCTAGGACGTGAAGATTCTTCAGTTACAATACTACTTTCGCTTGTAGCACTGTTAGAAATATAAAGTTTTCTCCCATTTCCATTAAGAGTAGTTCTTCTATCAAAGTTGTCAAAAAGTAATATACATTCTGAACATAAAACTAGAATAAAAAATAATATAATTTTACAGAAATCATAATTTCTTTAAGCAACATATAACTAACTTACATGCAATTTTGTGTTGATGAAATGGATCAAAAGCAAAGTCATTAATTGTCTCAACAAAAGTTTTCTTCCATAGTCTGGTACCTTTACGGACATCAAATACAGAAAATGTGAAAGGAGAGTGAAGAATAGCTAACAATAAATCATTATGTGGTGATGATGGTAACCATCCTAATCCTACAAAATAAAATTAACATAATTTAAACAACCTTTTTTTAAACAAACAAAATATTATAACCTTACCAATAACAGGTTTTGCTTGTTCTGAGTCTATCCATGTAATGAGTCGTCCTCGACATACATCCCATAAAGCAATATCACCAGAAAAATCAGCAGAAACGAGTTCTGATGATGCTCCTGAATCACTGTCAAATGGAACCCATAAAAGCTAAAAATAAACAGTGTAGTTGACAAATTTTAGTTATTAACAACTTTTCTTTAAAATTTACTTTTTTTACTGCTGATTTGTGGTAGGTAAAACACTGAACTGGAATAACTTTATTAGAATCAATCACTACTACAAGGTTATGTGCTCCATAAGCTAAAAGTCCATTTTCAGACCTTAAATAAGCAATTTATTTTATATAGTACTTCTGTATAAAATATTTTATTTCTGTTATTAAAACTTTTTAAACAATTTAGAACAGAAAGTTATGTTAACTCATAATACTAGAAATTATTTTTTTATTTTTTTCATCAAATACAAAAAATTTAAGTAAAAACTGTATAATTAATGATGCTTAATAAAAATAAATATATTAAAATATTTTATGATATATTATATAATAATTAACTAGAAAATTTAACTTTTACTCATTTTTTTGGAATTAATAGTAATTTAAATTAATTAAATAATGAAACAGTAATTACCAATCAGCCGCTCCTTTATTCATAATATTGCACTGGTTAGAAAATGTCCTAGGTGCAATCAAATGTAATCGAGCAGACTGTTCACTTTCTATAGATAAACGTTTTTCCATTTTTAATTGAAAATTTAGTAAAACAAATTACAAACTAATATAACAACAAATTAAGTGTAATAATACAATTTTATAAATGTAAATTATATAAAGTTGTAATATAAATACAACTTTATACTTAAATAATATTCATATAGAATTTTACGAACTCATAATTGATTTTCACACAATTTGTTATTTACATTAACATATCAAAAATTTAAACAACTCATATTATTACTACTACATTATCTTATCTTCGTTGTCTTTTAATCACAGGTAAGATAGATTTATATTTTTTGTGGTTTAATCATAGATTGAAGAGAGATTAGGTTTTATCAATTTTTTTTATTGTTATCATATTATGATAAAAAGCTGGTAGAAACCAAATTTCAGTTGCCAACTCATCTGATGTCACATTATATCGGAACTAATGTACTTTAACTTCAGGTTTTAACCTCAAATAGTGACGTCATGTTACCGGCTTGCCACCGATTAGAATGTAAGCGTTCAATTTATTCAATACGTGTTCAAGCCGATACTACTAGATAAACAGTAATAGAATCTACAATTACACTAATAAATTACAATTGTTGACACGTTAATAATATTTGAATTATTATTATAATTATGGGTCACCATCGATAATAACAAATATATTTGAAAGAATATACACGGATACTTTTACGTGATAAAAACGATCCATGCTAGTTTTTAGTTTTAATCTAATGTTACAATGAAAACGTTACTGACTAACCCAGCCGGATGGAAAAGCCTTATTACATTTGCTGTTCTCTTCTTAGCATGGGTATCTGGTTTTTCTGCTCGATTATTTGCTGTCATAAGATTTGAAAGTATTATACATGAATTTGACCCATGGTAAGTATTCTCAATAAACTATGTAGACAACATTAAAAAATTATTTTTTATCAGGTTCAACTATCGAGCTACAGCTTATATGGTACAACATGGATTTTACAATTTCTTAAATTGGTTTGATGAAAGAGCATGGTATCCTCTGGGTAGAATAGTTGGTGGGACAGTTTATCCTGGTCTTATGGTAACATCAGGAGCCATACATTATGTTTTACATGCATTAAATATTCCTGTTCATATTCGAGACATCTGTGTATTTCTGGCTCCAATATTCAGGTATAAATATTTTTTTTATAGTGAAAAAATATTATTTTGTATCATAGCATATGTTATTACATATATTCTATATAATCAATAATTTTATAATAATATTTTTATTAATTAATAAAAATACAGTCATTTTTTTGTGTCTATATCTAATATCTTAAAAAAGATATTTTTTAGCATTGTTTAAATATATATACAAATACATAAGTAGTATTAATACCTTATTTTAATTTTTTAAATTATTGACAAATAAATTAAAAAAAAAAAAATGAAATTGTAAAATATTATTTTAATAGTTATTAAATTAGATTATGTATTAAATAAATTTTAATTTGCATCAATCTATAAAAAAATGATTTTAGTATAGAAAATCTATTATAACTATAGTTAAACTTTAAATTTAACAGCAAAAAAAAAAAAACCACTACAGTCAAGACCCAGCATTGTAGACATCCCAATATAGGTTAATATCTGACAATAGTTAACATAACTATTATAAAATTCTTTGGTATGATTGTGCATAATGAAATACAAGTAAAAAAAAAATTAGTAAATTTTAATAGAAATTTTTTATTTTAATGATCAATAACTAATAGCAAATAAGTCATCGGGATGCTTTTCTATTTTTAATCTTAAAGTTCATTTAAAAAAATAATTTTTTTTCTATGAAAACCAATTTTATTTAATAAATATTTTTTAAGACAATGTATTTTATTATCTCTATTAGTAATTATTATTTATTATGATCATACTAAAAATTTCCTTGGATGTTTTGTTTTAAAATTTTTTTTTATTTAGTGGTATGACAGCAATATCTACTTATTTCTTAACAAAGGAATTATGGTCTCCTGGTGCTGGTTTGTTTGCATGTTGTTTTATTGCAATTGTGCCTGGTTATATAAGTCGATCTGTAGCTGGTAGTTATGATAATGAAGGTATTGCTATTTTTGCTCTTCAATTTACTTATTATCTTTGGGTAAGTTTCATATACTTTTCAAATATTTCATGATATATGTATTTATCATTTTTATTTCAGGTAAAATCTATAAAAACTGGATCTGTATTTTGGTCAGTATTAACAGCTTTATCTTATTTCTACATGGTAAGTTTTTTAATTATTGAATGAATTCACATTACTTTAATATAATGATGTAATTTTTAGGTATCAGCATGGGGAGGATATGTATTCATTATAAATTTGATTCCCCTTCATGTATTCTTATTATTGATCATGGGACGCTATTCATATCGTTTGTTTACTAGCTATACTGTCTTCTACATATTAGGATTGGTATTAAGCATGCAAATACCATTTGTTGGTTTTCAGCCGATTAGAACTAGTGAACATATGGCTGCATCTGGAGTATTTGCGTTAGTCATGGCAGCTGGTGCATTTAATTACATACAAACTCGTATTACTAAGGCTGAATTTAAATTTATTTTCATATTTGCAACGTTAGTAGTTTCTGCTTTAGTCTTATTGACAGTAGTTGCTTTAACCTGGGCTGGAGTTATTGCTCCTTGGAGTGGGAGGTATAAATTTTTATACTGTATTAAAGTTCTATCATGATTAATTAAATTTTTTATTACTTTTGAAGATTTTATTCTTTATGGGATACTACTTACGCTAAAATACATATACCAATTATAGCATCTGTCTCTGAACATCAACCAACAACATGGTTTAGCTTTTTCTTTGATCTTCATATACTTGTTTGTATATTCCCAGCTGGTCTGTGGTATTGTATTCAGGAGTATAATGATGAAAGACTCTTTGGTATTTAAATAATAATATTTATTAAAATTTTATAAATATATATATTAATGTTTATTTTCCTGTTTAGTGGTCCTGTATGCTTTAAGTGCTGTTTATTTTGCTGGTGTAATGGTTAGATTGATGTTAACATTAACTCCAGCTGTATGTATTCTTAGTGGAATAGCTTTTTCCAAAATTTTTGAAAATTATTTAAAGGAAGATAATATTATAGTAAATACAAATATAAAAAATGATGAACGAATGACAATAAAAGAAAAAACCCCTTCAAAATCATCACAAGTATAATGCAAAAAAAACAATTGGGTACTTTAATTTTATCATAAAATACTTTATAGTCTTCTAGTTCTGGATCTGGAAAAAGTAAAAAAAATAAACCAGCAATCATATCTTCATCAAATAGTGATAATGATAATAGTGAAGGTGTTGGATCTAATATTAGAAGTCTTGTGACAATTTCTATGTTACTTGTTCTCATGATGTTTGTTGTTCATTGTACTTGGGTTACAAGCAATGCTTACTCTAGTCCGAGTATTGTATTGGCGTCTTTCAGTAATGATGGGTAACAAAATAAAATTTAGATTTTTTCCTTGTAATTTTTATAAAAATAACTATAATCTAAAAATTAATATATTAATATTATTAATATATTAATATATTTATCTATTTAATTTAAATAGATCCAGGCAAATATTAGATGATTTTCGTGAAGCATATTATTGGCTTTCACAAAATACCGATAATGATGCTCGTGTTATGTCTTGGTGGGATTATGGCTATCAAATAGCAGGCATGGCTAATCGAACAACCTTGGTAGATAATAATACTTGGAATAATAGTCATATAGCTTTAGTTGGTAAAGCTATGTCATCGACAGAACCAAAAGCATATGAAATTATGACATCTCTTGATGTAGATTATGTCCTTGTCATTTTTGGTGGTGTTATTGGATATTCAGGGGATGATATTAATAAATTTTTATGGATGGTTAGAATAGCTGAAGGAGAGCATCCCAAAGATATTAGGGTAATATTTTTTTTACCTACATTTAATACTATTCTAGTTGTAAATTTTTATTATATTACTATAACAAATATGTCATTTTAGTAATACTTAGCACTGAAATTTAGCATAAATAAAGTATTAAAGTATAGGAAAGTTATAATTTTTTTTTTTAACTTTTATACCAGAATTTTTCAAATTACTAATTAAAAAATTATTTAATTAATTAAGTAATACTCAGGGTTTGAAAAAAACTTATTAATTAAAATTTTGCAGGAATCTGATTATTTTACTGAACGAGGAGAATTTAGAATTGATAGTCAAGGCTCGCCAACTTTGCTCAATTGCTTAATGTACAAACTTAGCTACTATAGATTTGGAGACTTAAAAGTGATTTTTAATTAATTAATTATAAGTACTTAATTAATAAAGCCTATATTAACTAAACAAATAAATAGCTTGATTTCAGAACTCCAGCTGGGTTTGACCGTACACGAAATGCTATAATTGGAAATCAAAACTTTGATCTTACTTATTTAGAAGAAGCTTACACTACTGAACATTGGCTTGTACGAATATACAGGGTAAAAAAACCAGATGAGTTTAACAGGCCACGTATACCAGTTTCTGAAAGAAAGATAAGGTATCCTGGCGCATCAAATATTTCAAAAAAAGTAAATAGTTATGAAAAAAAAAAATTTTAATTTTTACTAATAATATACAAATTTACAGTCAGCACGTAAGAAAAAAGGAATTATTCAGGGCAAACCTGTTGTAGTTAAAGGAAAAAAACCAAAAACTACAAACACTTACACTAATTGATGTCAAAATAATTTATCAATATCAACCATATTACATGAACACATTGCTTACAAAATAATATAATTTATTATAATGCTGTTATTTTGGTTTTTTTCTCACAAAATAATAATATTTAACTTGTATATATGTGATTACAATAGAAGTTCAATATTAGTCATAAAAATTTTCTATTTCAAAATTATGCACATAAAATATTACTGTGTGATAATGGTTGTCATGTGATACATATGTTTATGTATGTTGTTTTACCTTATTTGTTTTTTTATTTAAATATATGTCGTTCGACTTTTATTTTAATCATGGCCGTTATTGAACACAATAAATAAAACATATATACTTATTATAATTTTTTTTTCACTGTTAATGTTTTGTAACTTTGTAAAAACTAAATAATAAAAAGAAATAAATATTGTAATATTAAATAATGATTTTATTTTAATTTAATTTATCCTAAAATAAGCTATGATGTCTACATGTTGATAAAAAGTAATTTTCATTTATCACCAAAAATGAAAAAAATTGAATACTAATATGTTTTATTTTATCATTTATATAATTATTATAAAAAAAAAATATTTGTCTAATGTATGTTATTTTCTTTTTAAAAAATATATTTACTATAAGTTAATTGAATACAATAAACCATTATGACATATCAATATTAAGTTATTTTTAGTTAATTTAAAGCAATACATTTTTGTAGCACATGCCAAAAAAATGAAAAAAAAACGACTTAGAATTATAAAACATTTTATATATATAGAAAGTATAATATTTACAAAGGAATTAATGTTTAAAAAACTTATAGTCAGTAGGGTGCTTAAATTTCATGTTCAAGTCCATCTCCTTCTGTAATTAATGCTCTTTCTAGTATTACTCTACCTTCTTTATAACGTTGATTTTCTTCCATAGCAAACTCGTAAATCCATCCAAGTTTTGTGTCACAATTTTTACATGATACATCTCTTACTATATGACGACCAGTTAACATGACCCTATCTTGAACATCACTAAGATAACATATAATTATAAAAATTACAAGACAATTTAAATATAAACATTTAACTAATTTTTTTACATTTTGAGGGAGAAATGAGAAATTTTTTTATGTATTTACCCTCTACAAAACCCTAATTACGCCCTGTAGTTTTCAATATGCTTGTAGGTACTCCGAGTAAATTTATGTTTTAAATAAACAAATATTATAATATTAAACTAAATTTTAGACATTCTATTCATACCATAAAAACAAAATTTCTTTTATAGATAAAAGAAAAAACACATCATAGTAAAATTAATACCTTCTCAGCTTCGCATCGAAGCTAAAATACCTGTAGTTAAGATTGACAACTTTGTTGAACAAAAAAGCACGCCCAGTTGCACCTGTAAACCTTGTACTGATCAATTCATCACGATTAGTCAGATTGATGTCACAAGCAGCACATGCATACAGCCTATCACCACCAACATGATCAAGAAATATACGACCCATTTTAATTTTAGTATAATTTAAGAATATTAAACGAAATTATTTATTAAAAACCAAAAAAAAATTGAATTAGTTTTTGTTTTTTTTTTCATGAAATTATGCTTTCGATTTTTTAGAATGATGGTCTTGTTATTATTTCAGCTAAAATTTGCAGAATTATTCATAATTTAAAATTTGAATATATATTCCAAGTATTATCAAAATAATATATAGACATTTTAATAGTAATTACTATGATTACGACTTTTTATTATTTTTATTATCAGTTAATATCACTAACTCATATCACAGCTATTTAAGTTATACCTTGGTTATTTGATATATTTTCCATAATCATTATGTAATAATGGTGTTTTCTGTCATCACTCAGTAGCAGCTGATAATCTTTAGTTCAAATATGTAACCACAAACGAGTTTATAGTAAACACAACTAGGGTTTTTAATATTTTTATCAAATAACTGTATACAAACAATATCTACTCTAAGGCCTTACCACTCGCACACGTTAAATCGTTAGTTCCATTACATATGAAAAGACCGCGTTGTTCGGCCGCTGCACGGTTTAGCAGCTTTCAATAATTGTTGCTACCACCCAAAAAACATCGATTTATACTTTTATTAAGATAACGGTAAATATCCTCATTTCGTCTTATTTATTAACTAATTTATTTGTTAAAGAACTACCTTGGTATTTTGAGTATTCTATTTTTTAAAAAGAGTTATATACTGGAATACGACGGTTTACTTCAATTTCTGACCTAAAATGGCATCACCACTACATAATGGAAAAATCCATAGATTGGAATTGATTAAAATCGTTCAACTCGATTTAAACCAAGAAAATGACACAAATAATGCTATTGAATATTCGCCAGCACACATCACAACAATAATCACTTGTAGTACTGCTGAGAGTGGTGTAGTTTCTCAAGGAATACAATTTAAATTGCTAGGTTTGTAATATTTTATATTACATAATTACTGTATTCTTGAACTTATTTTTATGTTAATCACTTATAGTTTCAGAGTTATTAAATTTATAAATACATTTTTTATAGATAGTCACAGTAAAATAATTGCTGAGTTTACACCAGATTATTCAGTAGATTATTGTAAAATAGCCAGAGATAAATATGCAGTACAAATAAGTGATCACACTTATACTTTACAATTTAAAACTCATAATGGTAATTTTTTTTTAATTTATAAAATTTACTAACATTTTTATAACCTCATATTTGTTTTATTAGATTTATTTGAATTTACTGCATCACTAGCTCGTGCTAAAAAAGGTAATCATATATCTGTGTTCTCAAACCGTACAGATGAAGCTTCAGCTACTCAATATTTTCAAGTAATCTATTAAAATTTTTTTAAATTTTAATTTATTTTAATATGTAATGCATTAGTTTTATGGATACTTGTCCCAACAACAAAATATGTTACAAGATTATATACGAACAAGCACATATCAAAAAGCTGTACTTGTCAACACTATAGATTTTGCTGATAAAGTAGTTTTAGATGTTGGTGCTGGATCTGGAATTTTATCATTTTTTTCTATACAAGCTGGTGCTAAAAAAGTGTATGCTGTTGAAGCTAGTTCAATGGCACAACATGCTCAGGTATGTATTCTTTGAGAAAATATTTAAATTAATTGACATATATTGTATATTTTATTCAATTAGTCTTTAGTAAATGCCAACAATTTAGATGATAAAATAGTTGTTATTCCTGGTAAAATTGAAGAAATTGAATTACCTGAAGAAGTAGATGTTATTATATCAGAACCAATGGGCTATATGTTATACAATGAACGGATGCTTGAAACTTATCTACATGCAAAAAAATGGCTTAAACCAGGAGGTTAGTGTTAAATTAGTACACTTGTATTTTCTAGCAACTTTTGTCTACATTTATTTTGTTATATAATTTAAAGCATACTAATTTTAACTAATCCTTTATAATTTTGGTAACAATATGACTTTTAGAAAACAAATTTTAGTATAAACACCAAGGCTGGCCAAGTTACTAAGTTTTAATAGTTAACTCAGTTAAGTTACCTGATACTTCAAAAATAATAATAACTTTTTAACTTAAGTTAGCTAGTAGATATTTATGATGTCTATTTAAAAGATAATTTTTTTTTTTTGAAAAAAAATATAAAATTTCAATAATCTACCATAAAAACTACAAGGAAATCTATTTCTAAAATTTTATATAGTATTACTCAGTAACACTCATATACTATATAATTCTGTTATTGCTATTAAAAAAATAGATAGTTATCTTAAGTCCAAAAGCTCCAAGAGAAACAAAACATATATTTTTTAATCTATTTTCAATAAAAAATAATAATTCTATTTCAGTATGTTACTAAATAGTTTTATCAATTACATTTATTGAACACTAACTTAAATTATTTAAAAAAAAAACCAAAATTACTAAATGAAGGATGTAGTTAATTTTACTAAATAAGTTAGTAATCAAAACAAAGTTAATTTAACTTAATTTGTAACATTTTAATGTGTTAGTATCTGGTCTTGATAAGACTACACTTTTTACTGTGCGCATGCATGTTATTTAATTTATTATTAGTAAAATTCTTGTTACTTTTGTTTATATAGGTAAAATGTATCCAAGTAAAGGTGATTTACACATAGCACCATTTACAGATGATGCATTATTTATGGAACAAACGAATAAAGCAAGTTTCTGGTATGATCTTAGGCTTTAATATAATATACAGGTGTCTCAGTTCTAAGTGACATCATTTGTAACTTTTAATTCAATTATCCATAAGTTAAAAATTTTCTTAGAAGTATTTAAAGCATATTTCTTTAATTATTTATAACTAATAAGAAAAAAAAGTTTTAATTTAAATTTTTTTGAAACTTTTAAACTATTTTCTTGTCAAAAATGTTGATGGGGCGATTATAATTTTAGGATAAGTACATATCAAGGTTTAATCATTTAGAAAAGTGATGTTCCTTTTCTTGAATACTAGCAGGTTCTGGGTCCCTACTAGTATTGCCATTATATATTAGTATTTTACCATGTTCTACGGTGTCACTATATATATATATATTAGTGATGATTACAATTGATGTATAGATCAACTGAAAAATTGAAAGTTAAATTTGACCCTAAAAATTAGGGGTTGTAACATCACTAACATTTATATATACAAATAAATGTAGTAGGCTTTGTAATGAATCTTAAAATATAGTTTTTTTACCATTCTAATCAAAATTCATTACTATGATAACTGAAATTAGTTTGTTTTCTAAACAAATATTTTATTTTTCTCTGTGCACTTACTACTGTGATCAAATTAAAAGGTGAATTTTCAAAATTTTCATTTATTCTTTCAAATCTATTTCATTCCCTTCTGCTGCAATACACTTATGCCAATAAGTCATCAAAGTACTTGGTAAAATCCTCCTTTTAGAAAAGCCTTCATAGCCATCTGCGATTTGGCTTTTATTTCCTTAATTAAGTTATGACTGTGAGCAGTCTCTAGAGTTTGCTAAATCAGGTGGATAAGCAGATTGTGGAACAGTATTTATTGAATTTTTGGCGAAATTCTAGCAAATACCAATACCTTGTGAGATAATAGCACACTATCTTAATGAAAAAATCAAAAATTGTTTATTAACTCTGGCCTATTTTTATGAACAGCTTCATGCAAACAAAGCATAACACTTAAATAATATTCCTTTTGGCACAATAATTGCTTGTTTAATCAGTTATTTTTTGGGAGTGTAAGCAAAGATCCAAGTCTTATCTCCAGTTATGATTGCGTTATATCCCGATAGCTAGAAAGCATTGTTTCACCGATGCTAACATTACAATCTTTTTCAAAAAATTTAGTGTTTTTGCAACCATTTAAGAATTGACTCTTCTTAAGCCCAATTCATCATTTAAAACTGCCTGCATTAATCCAAATTATATGCCAAACTATCAGTGATGTCTAACAGTCTATCAATGATTTTCAAATACCATTTATTTCATTTCATATTCATCAGTTGATGTTTTTGAACAATTTATAACCCATTTTTCGCAACACTCTCTTGGCAGGCCTTGAACTTATTGTACCACTTGTAAACATTCTGTAAAGACTGATCTCCAAAGGCTATCTGTAGCATCGTCAATGTTTCTACAGCCAAAATTTCATTTTTCAAACAAAATTTAATGCAACTTTGTTCAATATATTCAAATATAGTAAAAATCACAGAATTCATTTTTAGTACCTCACAAAACGAAGTATTTCTCAAACATTAGCGTATATTGACATGAAATTTATCACAAATATTACTAATAGTTCTGCCAACTTACAGAAAAAAATGTTTACCAATTTTAAAACCTTGGAAATATAAATTAAAAATTCACTTTTCAATTTAATGACAGTAGTATTTATTATTTTCAAAATTTAATTATTTTAAAATAATGGTAAAATTATATATTTTGAGGGTGCAATTTTATTAAATTAATGAATAAAAAATTGTGAATTGTTACAAAAATTAATTAATTTTTTCTATTTTATTTAGGGTTCAAACATGTTTTCATGGTGTAGACCTGAGTTCACTCCGTGATGTGGCAATGCGAGAATATTTTCGTCAACCCATAGTTGATACTTTTGATATAAGAATTTGCTTAGCAAAATCAGTTAAACATAGTTTAGACTTTCTAACTGCTGATGAACAACAATTACACAAAATAGATATACCTCTTGAGTTTTACATACTTGAATCAGGAACTGTTCATGGGCTTGCTTTTTGGTTTGATGTTGCATTTCAGGGTTCAAACCAAACTCTTTGGTTATCAACTTCTCCTACTGAGTCATTAACCCATTGGTATCAAGTAAGGTGTCTTTTGGAAAAACCTGTACTTGTCAAAGTTGGACAAGTATTGACTGGAAGTGTTTCTCTTCAAGCTAATGTTAGGTTAGTATTTTATTTTTAATTTCTTTAAGCTGTTATATTTATTTGAACTAAATTATAAATGTAATTTCTATAGACAAAGTTATGATGTTTTGATGACTTTAATGATTGATGGTTTGCCACATACAAGTTCTTCAAATAATTTAGATCTTAAAAATCCATACTTTAGATATACTGGTCAACCCCCTCAACCACCACCTGGTGTTAACACAATTTCTCCAAGTGAGAGTTATTGGGCTAATATTGAACTTCAAAGTACAACATCTGGTATGAATATTAAAAAAATAAAATGTATGGCAATAAATAAATTAGATAATATTTAAAAAATTAAATAATTTAGCTCTAGTCAATGGTATTCCATTGAATGGGTATGCCACTGATATTGCTATGGATATATCACCAGCACCAGCAGTTGTGGGCAATAATGGAAATCTTATTAGCTTAGGTAACACAATTTCAAATTTTTTATAAATAAAATTTATAAAGAATAATTAATTATTCATATAATTACTTTTACTGCAACAGTATGTATCTTCAAAATTCATAAAATGAGACATCAATAATGATGGGTGTTGTGAGGTCGAAATCACTAAATAGAAGTCCTATAAAACATATGTATTCATGAAAATGAAAAATTGGTATTTTATTAGTCTTGATTTATGTACGTCTAAGAAGTTTAAAAATATGTTTTTAATTGTAAACAAATTCTTAGAAGATTAATTAAATTATGTTATTAAAATTATTAAAACATGTAAAAAAATATATATATTTGACTAATAATGCCTATATAAATGAATTTATATTCAAAAAATTTTAAAATTAATTCCACTGAAAAAATTAGCTCTGCATATTAAAAATTAGCTTCTTTATTTTTAGAAAAAATTTACTATCCCTTATATTTTATTCTAATTTTACCATGATAGTTTTATATTTAATGAAAAATAAATTATTAAGAAGAAAGTCATATTTTCTTATTATCCACGTTTTTTTTTTTTATGAAAATATAATTAAATAATGTTATGTAGTTTTTATATTGCAGGATGATTCATCTATACCAATCCACTCACTTATTTACAAATTCAAAGGGTGTCAACTTTATTTTTTTCTTTTAAACAACATTAAATAGCTTATAAAATAGAAAACTATCAAATTGAAAAAAATTCCTGATCCAACTTGTAAAATAGTATTTTGAAAGTCATTTAAAAAATATATTGATGTGAGGTAGGAAGTATAACTATTTCAAGTTATTAACATTATATCTAGACGAATAAAGGCTGAGAAATGTCAATATATACATTTGAAAGTTATTTATAGTTATTTAAAATTAAAATTAGAGATAATTAACTGTAGAAAATAGTAAGTTGAAAGTTTTTATACAAAAATTTCTAACTTTTCAGAAATTTCTCAAAAATTTTCCATGTATTTAGTTTTGGGAAATTTTACTATACTAATAATAATATAATTAAACATTAAATAAACATTTTATGCTATAAAAATAAAATTTCCATTTTATTAAAACGTGTATAATTAAAATTTGTTTTTTGATCATCCTGAAAGCCTGCAAAACTGGGGCATGTACTGTTGCAGTATTAGCAAAAATATATATAGCACTAGACTTTAAAATAAAATTATCCCAATACTAAATTTTTTTTTTTAGTTACAGTACCTCAACCTAATATACATCCTGGATCAATAAGTAGTACTGGACGGCAACGTGTTAGCACAGCTACCTCTACTGCAGGAGCACAACTAATAGGAGGAGGAATATCACCTACTTTGTACCAAGTATATTAACTTTGAGAACTATATACTATTTCTCCCTTATAACTAATTAATTTACAAATATTTTTCAGACTCAAAATCAACAGTTATTATTAGGAGCAGCTACAGTTCCTGCAGCAGCTGGAGGTTCTCTAACTGCATCAATGGGTAATTTCCCTGTGAATAATACTCTAATGATTGGAGATTATGTAACACCAAATGCTGCTGCAACAAATGTGTTAAATATATCATATCGATGATGTTTTAGCCTATTTGATTATTCAAACATGTATATTATAATTAAATACATAAGATTCCAACTAGCAATTTTCTTATCAAGAATGTTCCCTTTTGTAATTTAATTAGAATTTTATAATAAGTTATATGACGTCATAAAAAACTAGTTTTTTTATATTTTATATTGTATTAAATTCTATAGATTACAATGTATATCAGGTTTTATAACTACAAGAACTATGTATTTTGAAAAACATTCTATATTATATCAGAAACAATTATGTAAACAGAGAATTGTTCTAAAAAGTTAAAAACATCCTCTTAGTATTGCATTTTGACAGTACTAAGTTGGTTTTTATTAGTTAAATTATTATTCACATAATAATTTTAGTTTTATGGTTTGGTAGAACTAATTAAATATTAGTTAAATTAGTAAGTTAAATGTCAGTATACTAATGTTTAAAAATTAAACATTGTCAAAAAAAAAGTAGCCTGTTTTTAGTTCAGACTTGTAAATTAATTTTATTAAATAAATAAATGAAATTTATTATTTACCATCATATACAATAAAATTATGTAAGAATCATTTAAAGTTGTAGGATAGTATTGTAAAGTGTATATTACTTTTTTAATTATTGTACTTTTTTAAAAATATGATTAAAAAATTTTAAAATTGATTTTAGTTTTTAATATTTTTGTTAAACTTTTTATAAAAAAAAAAAATGTTAAATACGGTTTAATTTATAAATTTTGTACACAAAGAACATTACTACTCAATTTAAGAACTTAATGCAACAACAATAAATTCACTTTAAGCATTTTTTAAGAAAAGCAACATACTGAAAATATTTTATAGTTGAAAAATTTCTTTAAAATTAAAATATCTATATATAATTTTTTTTTGTAAAAATATATATTAATTTTAAGTAGTTCAAAACAATAGCATATTAAGAAATTTTGTTTGGAAATCTAGACAGCTTTAAGAATATATAGTTGTAATAGCACCACCTTTCTACTACTTCTCTACTATAACTTAATATTCATGAAAACCCATTAACCCCACCCATAAATATGCCACCAGATTCAAATAATTTGGTTAGCTATGACAACAAGTCGCATTATCCATTTCATTTTTTAAATACTAAATTAAAAGTCTTATAACAATTATGCAATTAATAAATATAATTTAAAATAATGTTGTCTTGGATTAAAGGGGAACCTGGACCCACGAAAAATAGGGAACTACAAAGGAAAAACGTTCGACGACCCCAAGTAATTGGGATTAAGGCGAGGAAAAAGAAAAACCTAGTCTTGTATTTTGCTAATTGATAAAATAACTTTCAAAGATTTAAAGTTATATTACTATTAATTTATTTATTATCTACAATTTCAGTTATGATCAAACAGCTTTTCTTGATGCCCATTCAAAAATCTAGTCTCGATTATACCTATTAGTATAATTAAGGCCTGAACTAAGTAAATAGAGTATAGATGGTTTCTTATCTATTTTTTAATTAAAGAGAATTTCTGTATGAACTTAGTTTTTCTCTTAAAAACAACGTAAGAATTTTTAATATAAAATTAATTTAATTTAAAAAAATTATTTTCATCCCGATAACTGATAAATTTGATATGTAATCATAAGAAATTATGATTACTTAATATCCTTTTCTTAAACATGCCACGTCTATGTTTCGCATATATATCTCCAGCAAACGCCACAAATTTTCGACTTGCGCTTCTGTTTAAATTATTATAGTATCTTGAAATTGATTGACTTTGAAGCCATTGTGATTTTAGACTAAGAGTGAATGTTTCTTATATAATTTTTCCTGTGTACAATTTTATTACTAAGTTAAAATATCCTATTATAACCATAAGAGGTTTTTTTAACAAATTTCAATTTTAGCACTACAATTTATAAATGTATTCGTTTGAATTTTTAACAATTGTAAATAAAAATCCAAAATGCTTTATTATTTTTAAAAGATTCAAAAATAAACGAAATTTTGAAATTATGAAAAAAATGTTTAATGCGATTTTCTATAATAGTTAAATGTTTTACAATTTAGCGTATAATTTTAAAACATTTCAAATAGCAAAATCTTCACCAAAAAGTTAATTAACAGAAAAAAATAAATAAAAACGTTTAATTTTCCAGTTATTATAAATATATTAAATGATTAATAATAATACTCATTATAATACAGTCATGCACAATGTTTTGATAAATTTAATAACTTTTGATTCAGTCAATATTTTGTGTTACCTATATTTTAAATAAAATTTACAGTTTTGAAATATGTTAAAAGCATGTTTTTATATTATTTGTCTGTAATAAAAAAATAAACTTTTTTTATTTTTAAATTTTTTGAAATATAAAATTAATTATTTGTTTACAAATAATTTTGATAGACCGATTACAACTTATAGATAGTATTTATGAGTTATATGTATTTTAATATATTATTTTAATTATAAACAAACAATAAAACATGGCTAAATCCAAAATTGTAAAAATTATACAAATAATTTTCACAATTTTAAGGATTGTTAAGCTTCCTAGATTACATTTTGACGGTTCTTAAGCGGATTAAAACGACCAACACGATTATCCGAGAAAAAATAATTATAATAAATAATTTGATAAATTTAGCGGTAGGTAAGAATACATGTTAAGAATATCTGGTTTTTTTAGTTTCCTGAAAAATTTAAAAAAAAATTGAATTTTCTCGTTTTTGCAGAGCTCTTTAATTGTAACTACTAAATTATTTTTTTTAGGGAAAAGATAATTTTCAATAAAAAATTGTTTTCATAAGTTATCTTTGACCCAAATATATCCCTGATCACGTAGTGTATACTTAATTCCTTAAGGTATAAACTTACAGGCTATTTTAATTTATACTATAGACTAATATGTTAGATAAAGTAAGACGTGTAATAATAAATTTATACACACAATACTTTTGTGAAAAATGATAAGAAATACCCCAGTTTAATATAATCAAATTAATTATCTAAAAAGTTAAATTGTTGTTGAGTTTATTGACGGATTTTAAAAATTATGTAATCCGTTCTTTTAAAATCCGACCAATGACATGAAATACCAACTTTGATGAAGCCTGTTAAACTCATTGAAGTGTTATAGTTTATCTATAATTGAAATTTTATACTTCAATTCATGTCATAGTAAGAACGTTGCTGTAATTGTGTAGACGTCATATGTAACGCTGGATTTAAACTTTCATTGGATTATTATGTAAGTATTTACCAAGAATTTATAATAGATACATTTATTGGTGAAAAAAAAATTAACTCGTTCATATTAACAACTATTTAACGATATATTTTTACAGGCAGTCATTTGTATTGTTAGATGTATATTATAATAGTTGATATATTTTTATGAAGCTATAGTAAACAATTTTTGAGATTTTATATTTATAAAACATGTGTTATTGAAAGGAGGTTTTTATGATTAGAAAATCTTATTTCGAATTTAATATCCATCTTAAAAAAAAGCCAACAATTTTCATTATAAATTGTATATAAAAGAGTCACTTAACGTAAATTCATAAAAGTGCACCCCCTCTTTGATGATTTCTAATAATTCTTCTATGTTGTGGATTTTTAGCTTCGATGCGAATCTGAGAAGGTATTAATTTTACCATGATGGGTGTATTTTATTATTTTTTTTTTAGTTATCTTTTAATATTCATGTACGAATTGAACATTTTTGATGATTACCTATATTATTTAAGTTATAAAATACTTTGAATGACCAGAAGTCATTTTATATTGTAATATTACATCATTGTGTAAAACAGTTTGTACATTTGACATAAGTTAATAGACTATAACTACATAATAGTTACAACCAGCGTTTAAGAATTGTGCAAATACTACATTACTCAATTTTTCAACATTTTTTACTTGACTAAAAAAATTTTATCGTTATAGTAGAAAATAATAATTTCTCATAAACTAATAAATCATAGCTGCTTGAATGTAAATGTTAAAAAACTCAAATTCAAATTAAAAGATTTGGTAGGTAGGATTGTATGTTTTGTGTTAGTTTTTTTGTTAGTGAGACCGAATCTCAAAAAAATTGAAAACGAGCTGTCCATTTTATTGATATTATGCCTTTACAAGATAATAGAGCAGGTAACGCTAGACAAAGAATAGTACACAGATATCAAGTGTAAAATAAGGTATTGGTATTTATAAATATTTTCGTTACGTATAAAACAAACATTCCCGAACAAATAGAAAAGTTCCTTCATAATCAAAAAAAAGTCATTAATTTTAAGAAAGGTAAATATTTGTTAACATTTATCTTTTTATTATAATTACGTGTACTTAAAAAAATTCTTCGTTAGAACTCTTCAAATAGTCTATTCAAGGCTATTCGATTTAACTATTTGAATATTTTTTTAAATTATTTGGTGTTTATATTACGATAGTTATAAAGACTATTCCATAGTTTTTTTACATATCTGATAGTTTATGCTAAAAATAAACTATCTGATTTCATATAAAGACTCCTGCAGAAATTATGCATAGGAAGGAGGGAATATTTTTTAAATATTTGGTTTGACTATCCACTCAATAAACTCAGTGTTAGGAAGGGGATGACTGGATTCCTAAGTTAGGGATCCGTGCTTTTTTTAAGCCTCACTATAGGCGCAACAAGAAATAATGTTAAATAATTATTAAGTGACTGTTAATGTTTTCGAAAAGAATAATAAAAAAAAAGCAATATGTTATCGCAATGCACAAGTGTTTACTATTTATATTTTTCATTCGTTAATTTACTGATAAAGATGATAATTTAGTCGTAATTTTATGTTGATACAGTTTTCATCAGTCTAATATCACAAATATTCATTTTGTCAAAAACAGATACACTAAAATTGTAATTTTGTATCATTTTTCTGTAATCAGATTACAATACTAACAAAAGCCAAAGTCTATTGAGAATATTGCATTTGGCTATTTATAATTTTAACTGTTGGTTTCTACTTTTAATGTTCTCGTTTGATGTTTCACTCGTTATCAACATTTTAACTACGTATTGTCCATTGTGAACAATTATTATGTATAAAATATTCCTTGCTTATAAGAATTATTTGTAGTTACGATTTATCGGTCGTATTGTACGGACGTGTTTATCTCGCGTACGTTTGTATTTACCCGCCTATTTTTAGAATACTATTCCGTTATTCATAATTTTTTTTTAGTTTTGAATCCATAGTTCCGCCTTTTTGGCACATTTACTGTGTCCGCCGGGGCTCTGGATGCAATCCAGACCTAATCCGGGAGGAGGTGATCAGCACCACCCCCCATTGCGCCGTAGAAGCACTCTGCAATCTTCCAACCCACAAATCTCCATGGAAAATTCGCGTTATTCTGGTAAGAACAATCAAGGCTCTACATCGCCAATTAGCCCCTTACACAAAAAACCTAAATCTGACGGTAAATCAAAATCCGATGATCCCCAATCTCAAACTTTCAGCATGGATTGTAGCTCACCTGAAGTCATCGTTGTGACGTCACCCGGTTCGCCAACTTCAAACATAAACTCCCTCTATGTCGATTCTCCTAATATTTCAACAGTCAGGCAACCCAATGTTCCTGAATGCTTTTCAATACACTACACTGGTCCCCTTAATGTACTTGTTTCTGCATCTGGTGATAATAACTTAGGTAATTTTCACCCAGTTATGCTCGGTAAAACTTTTTCCAAATTTTTTCCTGGTATTCTGAGCATAAAACCTATCGGTTCTAAGCGTGTTAAAATTACGTTTGAGTCGGTTAATAACGCCAACAATTGTCTCACTTCCCCTTCTCTTTCTGAACACGGCTACTCTGCGAATATTCCTAGTACTTTACTATATAGTATTGGAATAATACGTCTTGATAAAAGTATCTGAAGAAGACTTTTGGGAAGGTTATGAATGTTCAGTCAAAGTTGTTTCATTCAGACGCATTAATATAATAAAGGATAACATCCTCGTTTTTTCAAATTTAGTTGAACTTAAATTTTTGTCAGCAACTCTTCTTCAAAAATTATCAATATACAAAGTTATTTTTGATGTCTCTCCGATTATTCGTTCTCCTGTCCAATGTCGCAAGTGTTTACGTTTTGGTCACACCCTTAAATACTGTCACAGTAAGGAGCGCTGCAGTCACTGCGGTCTCTTTGACCACACCGAATCTAATTATAACGTCAAGTTAACCACACCTCCTTCGTGCATTTTTTGTAAACTGAACCATCTTGCGACGGATAGATCTTACAGCGAATGGTCTGTGCAAAAGGACATTAAAAAGATAATAGCCACAAACAACGTCTCATTTTCTGAAGCCTCCTCGATCAAACGTTTCAGTTTAGTTAATAAAGCTTTTACCTTTTCTGATGTTGCTAAAAATACAAATATATCTAGTGTCGAAGTCGTAGCTTCTCCTTCCTTTCCTTCCCTTAGTCATTCTACTAATACATATACAAATAAATAAAAGAAGAAAAAAAGTAATAAAACTCAAGTCCCCTCCCCCCACTTTCTTCCTTTATCAAATGACTGTTCTAGGGCACTTTCGCCTAATGGCAGTTTTTTAAAATGCATGTCCCAAAATCGTAGTACTAATGTTGATGACTGCAACTGGATTTCCTGCTTATCGGAACATATTGTTCAGCTACTCGCGAGCGATCCTAACTTAATTTCTTCTCCTTCTCCTTCAATACTTCAATCAACTATAGAATCTTCATTAACTAACATCCACTATCCTTTATCTGACAATGATGACACATTTTAATAGTAATCCTAACTTTCCTTCTTTCAATATTCTTCAATGGAACGTAAGAAGTTTATCTCCTAGAATGCACGATCTCTCTTTTCTTCTCTCTAATAATAAATGTTCTTTTGCTCTCCTTTCTGAAACTTGGCTCCTTTCAAATAAACGTGTTTATCTTCCACAGTTCAACATTAATCGCTCTGATCGTATCGACGGTTTTGGCGGCGTAGCCATCGCCTCTCATCATTCTATCCACATTAACCCTATTTCTATTGATCCTGTATTAAAAATCTCGCTTCTTAATCATTCTATAGATCTTGTCGGTATCCAGGCGTTTACTAATTTACCCAATCCCATTGCCATTTGGTCTATTTACATTCCCCCCTCTTCCAACCCTCCTTCTATACTAATTGATAACATTTTTTCTTTAGTTTCTTGTAATTCTATTATAGGCGGTGACTTTAATGGTCACCATCCCTCCTAGGGTGCACTAATCTCCAATCATCGTGGTAACATTATTTCGTCTGCTATTTCTGCCTATAATCTTATAATCTTATAATGCCTATAATCTTTGTATTCTCAATACAGGACTCCCCACCCTCCTTACAAATGGATTCCGTGGTTGACCTAACCATTTCACCTCCCTCTCTCTCGTTGTTGTTGTCATGGTCTGTCCTAGACTGCACTCATGGTAGTGATCATTTTCCCATCATTATTTCTTACACAAATTCTCCCACTCCCTCTCCCTCTTCCTCTCATACCGTTGTTAACAAATTTAATTATTCGAAAGCTGACTGGCCAACTTTTCAAAACTACATGACCATTTTCACCTCTAATTTTTCCTCCTCCTCTCTCATTGAGGACTACAACTGGTTCGTGTCTACAATTATTAGAGCAGTTAATTTATCTGTTTCTTTAATTAAAAAAACCAAAAAGTCCTTTCCCTCCTCTCCAATATGGTGGTCTTCCTCTTGCACCTACGCTATCAATGAGCGCACTAAAGCTTTTAAAAAATATAGATTCTCGAGTCTGCTAAGTGACTTTTTCGAGTACCAAAGGGTACGCGCCTCTGTTCAAAAAACACTTAAACAAGCAAAAATTATGTCCTGGCACTCTTTCTGTTCCTCACTTAATCCTTCTTCTAGTCTGTCCAATACCTGGACTATTGCCAAAAAATTTAAAAACTGTCTATATAAAAATTCTCCCTCTTTAAACGAGTCATGGTTTGATCCCTTCTGCAATAAGGTTGCTCCCCCTACGTCCCATCATTAGAAGAATCCTCTCCTACCCTTGATCCTAACCCTTTCCTTAATTTTCTCCCTTTTCATCCTCTTACTGATTCGTTTACACTCAGTAAGATTTCCTATGCAATCTATTCGCGTAAATCGTCCAGCTTGGGTTTAGATGGAATTTCCCCTTTGGTTCTAAAACATCTCCCTTCTCATTGCCTTGAACTTCTCTTAGTCATTCTTAATTCTTTATGGTCCCAAGGTGTTGTTCCTGATTCTTGGCGTAATTTTAACGTCATTCCCGTCCCTAAATCTAACTCAGCTTCCGTTGCATTTCGCCCAATAGCTCTTTCCTCTTCTCTTTGCAAAGTAGTCGAACACATTATCAAGAAACGCCTTGATTGNCTTCTCTTTGCAAAGTAGTCGAACACATTATCAAGAACCGCATTGATTGGTTCTTTGAAAAAAATAACTGTCTTCCCCCTAATTTATACGGGTTTCGGAGAGGGCTGGGCACCATGGAGTGTTTATCCACTCTCACGGCCAGTATATACAAAACATTTTGTGATAAATCCTATTGTCCCGCTGTCTTTGTTGACATCAAAGGTGCTTTTGATTCTGTACACATTCCTACCTTTATTTCCCTTTTACATTCTTATTCTATACCCCCTACACTTTGTAATTTTATTTCACGGGTCTATTCACAACGTTTTCTTACTTTCACTTCTCCTTCCGGTTTAATATTAAACCGCACTTCCTATCGCGGCCTCCCACAGGGTAGCTGCCTTAGTCCTCTTCTTTTTAATATTTACATGAGCAAAATTAGCCTCTCCCTCACCTCTAGTGGTACTTTCTCACTTTTCTATGCTGATGACATCGTTCTTTTTTCTTCTCATATATCCAATCATAATGCCCTCAACTCCCTTAATAATTCACTTGCCGTCCTCTCTAACTCTCTTCAAATTCATTATTTTGAGGCTGCTCCATTGAAAAGCCAGTTAATAATTTTCACTAGAAAACGCTTACCGTCAGTTTACCCTATAATTACTCTTGATGGGATAATCATCCCCCCTCTGAATGCGTCACTTATTTAGGCCTTAAACTGAACTTGAATATTTTTATTAATAAATAAATATTTTATTTACAGGTTATGATTGAGGTTACAATAACAGTGCGGTTTTTTGCCCAAGCTCGAGAATTAGCTAATTTAAGCTTTGTTATTTTAAAAGTTCCACAAAATTTATACCTTTGTGAACTACGTTCTATAATAGTTAGTAAGTTTAATTTATCATCAATCGAAGATATTTTTATATTGGCCATCAATGAAGTTTATGTAACTAGTAATTCAGAAATTATTCTAAGAAATAATGACGTTGTAGCAATTATCCCACCGATTAGTGGAGGTACTAAATTTACTATTCACTAATTTTAAAAAATAACTTAGTTTGAAAAATTTAAGTTATTAAGTAAATTTATTTTTAGGCTGAAAAATGAATAATCTAAAAATTACAGAAGATATCTTGGATATAACTGCAATTATTAACTCGGTTAGTTCAAAGGAATGTGGTGCCATTTCGATTTTTATTGGAACAACTAGAGACAATTGTCTTGGTAAAAAAGTAAAAAAGTTATATTATGAAGCATACGAATCAATGGCATTGAATCAAATGAAATCTATAATAGGTACTACAAAAGAAAAATGGCCAGAGATTGCTAATATAGCTATTCATCACAGGTGAGTTAGAACATTGCTCTATACTGGATGTTAATACATTCTTTTTAACTTGTGCATTATGTTTTAAAGGTGTGGTGAAGTTAAAGTTGGTGAAGTGGGACTGGTAATAGCTGTTTCGTCTCCACACAGTAAAGAATCACATGATGTTGTGGCTTTTATCTTAAATAAAATCAAAACTATAGTACCTATATTCAAAAAAGAATTTTATGAAGAAGGAGGTAATCAATGGAAATCGAATGATAATTGCTCTTGGTAAACTTCATAATGAAATTGGATATAATTAAATTATAATCATTCATATCATTTATCTTATTGTAATGGCATAGTAAAAAATAAATCAAAATAGATTAACAACAAAATTTCATTTATTTATTTTTATTAACTATACAAAATATATATATCCGACAATAAATATCTAGTAAATAATAATTAAAAAACATTTAACAAATTAAATGAAGTCTGAACTACAATGCAAACCAAGAACAATGGATATCACTAGAGTATGGCACTAAAATATAAAAATAATATAACAGATCATATGTTGGTTAAAAAATATTTGGTGTCTTTTAAATTTAATATACTTAAAAATACTATATAGTCATAAAAAAATATGTTTCACGCAATACTTAAATATTCATTGAATTAAAAATAAAACCAATATAAAATATGCGTGATAAAATATTACAGTCTTGAAACCATTTTAATTAATTTTGATTAAAATCAACAAAACATTACAAAAAGCATTAAAAATAATGTACATTAATAATTTTATATAATTTGTCGTTTTTGTTTATGTATACACAGTAAATTAATTGGTTATATGATATGTCACATTTAATCACATCTCCATTTTTGCATAGCTTCAACTCTAGCATCAGGTACTAATTGACAGCGAACTCCTTGCAGAACATTACATGTTGCTTGACTAGCTAATATAATAGGTGTCAAAGCAGTGGGAGGTATTTGACGCATAACACCACCAACCATCCCAGCAGTGCCTTTAATTTCATGTTCTTCTGTGGCAACTCTAACTAGAGTTTGAGCAGTTTCTCCTATTCCCTATAAAAGAATCAATATTATTTAGAAAACTAATGTGATTAACATCATGATTATTCTAATATACTTAATTTATACTTCTTGTTCTTAATTCATTATAAAGTATGTCATATTTGGTATTTCCAAATAAATGGAAAATAAAATAGTATTTAAAGTTTGTTCTCAATAATTAAATAAAAATAATGTTATTTTAGGATAGTTTAATTGTTAGACAAGTATAAAATAATTCTTGTGTTGAAATTAATAAATTAATAAAACAAATATAAGTGAAGTAACAAAATTCAGACTTAAACAATTTGAATAACTGATGTAAATAACAAATATTTTAAAAATCTTACAAAATTCATGATAAATCTTTATTCAAAGCCAGAACTGGAACCAAAAAGTATACTACAAAAATACATTTTAGCCATTATAATATTATTATAGAATTAACTTTAACTAAAATATTGTACTATAGGCTTAATGGTTGTATAAAAAAGGGGTATAGATTTACAGATTTACAGTATTAATTTGACTAGGTAATTAAAATTTTTTAAAGATAAACAAAAGACATTTAAACTTTTAGATATTAACTATTAGATTATTATATCTTAACATTAAATAAGTAAAAAATATACATACAACAGCAATATTCCAATTGTTTATATATGATATTCAGTTAAACTTTGAGTTGATTTATAAAGTACCCAATGATTTATTTATAAAAAAACACTTGATTATCATTGTACGTATAAAAATAGATTTCTAAAAAATATAATTAACCTCTTTTACTAGCATAACTGCACTTGCTACTCCTTCCCGTATATCAGCTGGATGAGCTCGTTTATTTGAACGATATTTCTTTTTGGATTCTTGTAAACGTAATTGCCGCATACTAGGACCTGGGTTTACCATATCGTAGGTAGTTTCAGCTACTCTCTAAATAGTTTATTAATTTAATGAATAAACATTTTTGTAATAATAATAATAATAACTAACTTGAATGAGATTTACGATTCTTGTAGCAATTTCAAGTGCAGCCATTGCTGTTGAAGTAGTAAATGAATTAGCACCTTTTTGTAATCCTCTAACTATTCTTCCATCTTTTTGATACTGTTCAATAGGAAGTTGAACTAAATCTCTAAATCCTTGAATTAATCTAACAAAAGAATACATAGGACCAACACCTCCTAACAATGAAGGTAGCTGGTGTTTTTTAATATCTTGTAGCCATTCTTGCATGATAAATGTCACCAGTTTGTCGAATCCGAGTAAACTGAATAATTAGAATATACTATTTAAAATAAATTGTTAAATATCATATATTAACAAGTGATATGATAATTCCTAATTAGATTAAACCACCCAAATTTACACTCGCACAAAAAAAATTCTAAGATTAAATTAGAAAAATTGTTTATTTAAATTTTATAATCAAATAATTTATCATATCACTAACATTTATCATTATAAAATTTATAATTTACCCATGTTTGTATACAATACGCTTTAATTTTATCTCAGAGCAGTTGAGTTGTGCTAGACCCATAAGCAAACCAGCTAAGGAACCTTTACTAAAATCAATATGTCGTCCTTCATAGTCTAATCTAATAGTTACATCAGGGGAGAAGACAAATTGCCTAATATAAACTGGAGATTTGTTATCAATGGAAGAAACATTGATATCTGAATTATTAACAGGAGGTGTTTCTTTTTGTCCAAAATGTTCTTCAAACTCATCATTTAATTGAATTAATGAGTTTGGCATAATAGTTTTAAAAGTATTATCTGCATTTCCTAGTGACATAATAGGTTCATTTGATTTTGAAAGTGGTATCTTTTCATCTCCAACTTCTAAAATAGATATAGAAATTAATAAGTTTACTTGTAGTTCAAAAGGATTAAAAAATTAAAGTTAAATTATTTATTTACCATTTCTAGATATTTTACTTAAAGTAGTAAACTGATTAACAAATGAGATCAGAAAAATTAGAGAATCTTGGTCAATATTAAGTCTCAATGGTAATAAAGATACTTTTATACAGCATTCTTGGGCTCTCGAATTGGAATCAGGTTGAACATGAGCTGCTTTTACAACCAACTAAAAATAATATGGTATTTAAAATTTTTAAGTAATTTATTATTACAGAGAAAAAAAAAAGACTATTGGAACACACAATTTTTTTTCTTCAATATATTAGATTATTAAATAACTTAATTATTTTATCTAATTAAATAAATTATTTAAGAAAAATATTTTTGTTTTGTTCCACAAAAAAATAAAACAATTACTTCAGAAGCTAAAATTTAATTCAAAAATATTTTACAGGTGTAAATCTTTCAGACCAAAATAATTTTTCAAGAGGTATTTGGTATGTGTGTAAAATAGTAGCCATTTTTCTTTTTTCTTAATAATTATTGAATAAAATTTGTTTATTTTATTTGTAAATTATCATTTGATATTATGATGTAAAGTAAATCGTAAGTATTGTCAAATATAATTAAAAAAAAAGATTAATTTGATTTACAGCCATCATTGCATATAAAGTATTAAAAATTTATAAATATTAGTAAAACTAAATCATTTTACCAATATTGTAATTAACTATGGTAGAGAGTATGATATGTAGAAATACTCCATCAGTAACTCTATTTAAATTACATTTGTTATGTTTTTTTATTATGGTCTGAATATTAACAATTATCTTACATTTTTTCAAACAATTCATATTATGCAACACGTCTAAATAATTGTATGGTTTTTAATAAATATGGAGTATTTATTTTGATTAAAATGTTATATCTAATTCGTATTACATTAAAACTTACGTTCTATTTGTAGACAAGTTATTTTTTCATAATTATGTATTCTTACAGTAAGGTATTAATTATTTCAAATAATTATGAGGAGAAACAGATAACCAATAATAAAACCATACAATTCATTCTTACCATTAAAAAGTACTACTTTTAATTAAAAAATCAATAAAATAGAATAATTTGGTGTTTCCACGTATTTCAACATGAAAAACTCATCAAAATTAAAAATGAACCATACTATGAAATTATCTGTAAAATTCAACACAAAATTATATCTAACATTAATATATGAGGTGGGATCAATTTGGAGACAGATAATTTTTTTGAAAGACCTATTGACCTCTTAATTTGTATAAAAATCTTGAGGAGTATACCTCAAGTATAATAATAATAATATTTGTAATTTATATCTAAGGAGGGATGAAATTTATTATTATTAGTGGATAACCCCTAAGGGGTTATTAAAAAAAAATAAAATAAAAATGGAGTCTTATTTTTATACCTTTCCCAGGTTACTCCTTATATATTATTTTGGTTTGAGAGATTTACACCATGTATAATTTTTAGTTCTATCGAAACGTTTCAAAACCATTATAGTTTTTTAAAACATAATTTTGATTGAAAACAAAGTTATAAAATTTCATTAATAAAATATAATAATAGAAAATAAGTTTTCAATCCTTGACTTTAATATATTGAGATATAATAACACTTTAAAACTGTTATATATATAGAGTGAAAATTATCTTATTGGACGTTAGCATTGAAAATGAAATAAAATTTAATATAATCATTTATATTACTGTTAAGTACAATATTTGTAATTTATGCTGATGTATTACAAAATAGCAGGTTACTATGTAAAATTGTTTTTTTTTGGGAATTTATGAGATGATCAGTGGTATTGTCATTACCGTCCTATAATTGTTTTCTATTTTACTTTTATTGAATTAAATGGTTATAATAATCTTGTTTAGACAGTAATTAAATATTATTTTTAACTCCTTCCTTTCAACAGTTAGTATAATTATAAAAATACTTTTTATTGATATTATTTTAATAGCAAAAAAACTCTTAATCAGCATAATAAATATCATAATAAACTAATAAAATAGCTGACACTGTAAATCTTTGTTTTTATCTTTGTCATTAAGTAAATAATTATACTTTAAATTATTATAAATTACTCGTACCATATTAGCATCGTATTGTTTGGGCATTGCTTCACTTGAATATAAATATAAAAACTTATTAATATTTGATGATGCAAGCTTATCTCGAATTTCAAAATCTTGTATGAGTAAAACTTGTCGTTTTGCTTTTTTTGTATGAGGTGGGTAAGTTTCTTGCTGGAAACGGACCTGGAAAATAATTATATATAGATTTAAATTTTTACTTATTTATGTTCCAAGAAATTTTTATAATACTTTATTTAATTGAAGTTGCATAAGGACATGATGTTGCCGACCAGCACCACCTTTGGCTTGCCAGCTAGTAGGTAAAATACTACAACAAAAACGTGTTCTAGCTTGTGAATTGTTAGTTGAACCTTTATTACTAATTGAATTTTTCTAAAATAATTTTAGTTATTAATTCCCAAAATAAGAAACAAATTTTAAATAAAATAACTACTTGTTGAGAGTTTACATTAGTCTGAGAATAGTAACGTGATAGAGAAGGTCTAAGAGTATTTGGAGAAGTTGGACAAGAATTTCTACAAATAAATTATTTCAAAAATAAATGATAAGAATTTTTAGGAATTTAACTTATATAAACTATACTTACGATTCTGATACTATTACAACATGTTTAGTTAGCTCATTTTGTGAGCTTGAAGTTTTAGGGCCAAAATCAGTTCCACCATATATATGCCAAATTAAGGTCATTTCTCTAAGTGTATATCTAGTAATAGGGATAGGATATTCTTTTGGGGATTTAAGCATATCTATTTTACCCACAGGAGCTTTAAAATAGTTGTTTATTACTCTTACATTGGTGTTAGTCAACATTCTTACTTCAGGTATATTTTCTCTAGGCTAAAATTTATCATTTGTATATTAAAAATAAAAATCTACAAAAATATTTAATTATTTTACCATTAAACCAGATCCTACTTCATGTTCAACAAAACAAAAATCTTGTTCAATTGCATTATCATCAAAATTGTCATCAATATCAGCTAATAATTCTGATTTTGAATTTAAAGGAGTAACTGTTTTATTGGTTTCATCAGGGAAGTAAAAAACTTCCACACCTTTAGCACTTTGATTAGAATTTAAAGAATTTTTTTTTTTTAAATTCTTGTCAACAGAATTTTTTGTTTTATGTTCATCAATTTCTTCATGCATAGCTTCCATTATAAGACTTGATAATGAGTTATTATCAGAATCTGTATGCTCAGTTGATATAGTTTTTTCTTGATCAATTGTTTCAAAATCAGCTTCCCCTAGATCTGCAGAAACTTTATCTCCATCTGAAGCAATATAACTAATTAATTGACATAACGCAAATGCAGAATCTGCACAAGTTCTAATATGAATAACATTAATAGCTATTTTTAGATCTGTTTCAGGTTGTGTCAACATATTTGCTTGTTTTGAGTTTTTGCAGAATTTTAATGATAATTCAAACACACCCAAATCCATAACACAAATATAATTTGTCATTAAATCTATATTTTCTTCATTTGATAATCGAGCAGAAATAAAGAGAGCAACATCTTCTGAGACTATATGTAGTGTAGATGCTTTAGATCTTGCTACTATATTACTAGACAAACTAAAGTTTCCAATAGTCAGAACACATTGGTAAGGTAAATAAAGGGGCCTACAGAAAAATTAAAAAATATATTATTTAATGATTATTAAAATCAATATAATCTTATATCCTAATCATATACCTATAATCTATAAGACATTCATTAAAATGTTGGTGTAATTCTGTAATGACATGTGGGGATTCATATCCAGCAACTGGATAATCAACAACATCAAAAAAGTCTGATAATTGATAATACCAACTCTGAGGTACTATACTAAACACATGTTTTAGAGTAGTACCAAAGATTTCATTTGCTACTCGTATAGTCTAGAAAATAAATATTTATTAAAGAGGAATTTAATAATACCAAAAATTTAAAGTATACCTTAATATGATTGTGCACAGAAATCTCGACAACAATAGTTAACATATCAGTTTTATCAATGTCTGGTCTTTCTTTAAGATCCATCCCGAGAGGAACCTGATATAATGTACGTTTTAATAATTTATTTTTCTTACTTACAACTTCTTTAGGTGTAATAACTTCATTACCTCTAACTAAAAGATCTGTAAAACAAAAATACTGATATAGAGTAAATAAATGATATTCATTTGGTTCAAGGGAAATAAGCACAATTTTAAATGTTTAGTTAATCATATGAAGACCTAAATTCAGTAACAAAATAAGCGAGTGTAAACAATTTATTTTAGTAATTCACTAATTTTTAAATAAAAAACATAGAACATGAAATATATATTAACTTGTTGATATTTTTTATACATTTTTTTGGCGATCAATTTAATTTTTTTTTTTTTTTTTGCCATATTGATTTCTAGTCTACATATATCACTATGAATTATCAAACATACACATTTGTAAGGTAACTAAAAAAATGTCATAAAAACCAAATAAATATTAAACAGGTGTTACTGTAATATATGAAACGAGTAGTAAGGTAATATTCAATAGGATCTAAAAATAGTAAAATCAAAAGTATACATTATCATAATTTTAATTTTGACAGATACATAATGAGAAAAATTGAAATACCCCATTGATAATGTGATATTTTTTAAATTATTTTAGTGAAATCTGCATACACAATTTTACTTTTAAAATTTATCTTATATTTAATCTATGCAATACTGGCCAATCTTTTTTGAACACTTAATTATGTTTAAATAAATATTGACAAGCATAGTACTATATTGTATTAACAATCATAATTGATGTTGGAAATAAATAGTGTGCTGATTATACTAAAATAATTATTTCTAATTATCTTATTATAATAGTGTTTGGGACTTAATTAATTTATAAAACTTGTTTGAACCACTTACACCAAATTCTATAAATATTTATAATAGGAATATACAATATCACAGGAATTTTTTTTCTTGAATGAAGTGATATACAAATTCTGCTTAAAACTAAAATCCTAATTAATTATCCATTTATCATGGATGTACAAAAATTGGATACTAAAATAAACTTATTGATGCAAACCCAAACCCTAGTAATAAAGTTTAAAATATTCAATTCAATTTTGTGTTTGTTTTATTTTCCAAACTTAAAAATTAATTTTATTAATTTAAATTTTTAGTAGTTTTAATAGAAAAATTATAATTTGTTTGAATAAATAATAAAAAACAGAATAAAATAATGAAATAAAAAAAAAAAAACACATTTTTAATGGAGTTTTCCAGTATTTTCACATTATGTAAATGTCAAAACTAAAAATAAATTAAACCATTGAACTCCGATGGTTTATTTAACTCCAATTTCAATACAATTTAATGGGTCACTCTAAAATGAAATTATTTATTAATTTTAATCTCAAAAATGAGTGGTGGGGTTGGGTAGAAATTTGCAACAAATTAAGAGACCCCTTAATTTGTATGACAATTTCGTGGAAATTCCATGCCAATATTTATTTTTGATTTAAATAAAATTGGATGGGGAACCCTAAAAACCTTAATCTTGTAGATAGGAAATTATGGTTTTTGATTGTGCTATTTTTAGGTCCTATTGAATATCACCTTAGTACTCATGACATTTGTTAAAGCAACACTCTGTATAAAATTAATGCATCAATAAAAGTAACAAAAACATTAGGATATATTTTTCTTACTCTTATTATATATAATAATATTGTTATACATAATATTAAATTAAATTTTGATTTTAAAAGAATAGAACTATTAATATGAATTTTTTAGAAGGAAAATCAATATTGTCAGCTGTCTATTATAGATGCCTTAATAAATTTGTCAGCCTGAATTACAAATGTTGAAGGACTAAAATTTTTTATATCATAAGAATTAAAGATATGCTAATTTCCTTGTATCATTTTCATACCTGATAGAACTACAAAAACTGCATTATGACTCATACTTAACGGTATAATTAATAAATGTTGTAATTTATACTGATATATAATAATTATAATAATATAATACAATCTTACTTTCATGACTTAAACAAAATTTATTTGATTGAATACAAATAAAATTATGCCTAGGTGTATTTTCATATCCGGCAGCCATATATAAATTTAACCCATCAAACATAACTTGGAGTTCACCATAATGTTGTGGTATGACTCTACCAGAACGATCCTTTAATGAAACATCACAGTAATAAATATTAATAGAATTACTAAGTGTAAAAATTTGATTGACACATTTTTATACTAACCCTAGATTGAGTAACAATAGTAAACAAGCAATGCATAATATTTAAATTTAAACAAAATGTTGTACGTTTTACTAGAGGATCAGCAATATTCATTTTAGATTGTCCACATGAATAATATAAATCTGGTGATTCATCTTCAGATTCACTTTCAGATTCTAAATAAGAATTAAGGGAAAAGGTTTAGAATATATATATAATTATGCAAGTTCAATAACCACTATCATTTACCAAATTGTATTCCAGACTTGCAAGGTGAAAAATAACGAGTTGTTTCCAAGTTAGACAATTTATTTAGATTATTTATACAAGACGCAGCAGTAGGAAATGATGGTGACCAAAAAAACAAATCATTGGTAAACCTGAAAAAAATTAATAATTAAAATATTAATTATTGTAGATAAATATTAAAAAACAAACCTATTATAAATAGTTTCATAAAGATGTTTGGAGGGCAACGTTACAAAAACACATGGTAAATTAATATCCAAGAAAATTGTGGCACTAGTATTTGTAATGTTTACAAATTCCATAATTTCTTCTCTGGAACCAGGTACAACTTGAATTTCACCATCTTCTGATTTTTTTTCAGATTCATTACTTTCTGAATATTGATTTCTCTGTCTCATATTTTTTTTTGAAGCAAATGGAGATGGTTTTTTAGAGGATTCAACATAAACACTGCTAATCATAGTGTGTTCAACACTTAAATTACTTGCATTTGTCTTATCTAGATTACCAACCACAGGACAAAGTTTTAAAACCAATCTAAAGTACAATACAAATATAAGTTTTAAAAAATTAATATTAATATAGAAGTTAATAATGTGATGTACAAATTAAATTACTTAGGAAGCTGTTTTTTATCAATTCTAAGTGTTCTTAATTCATTATCACTACCAGAACATTTAGCTATTGGAATAACAATGTTAGAGTTAGCTTCTTGAAACAAAGCTTCAACTGATTTGCATTGCAATTCATATCCAGCTGAATTCAATTGTTGAGATAATTTGGTAAATGAACCTTCTGCATTGGTAAGATATAACCATAAAATATCATCTCGTAATACACGTTTCCACCATGGCAAACGATTAACATCACTTAACGGTCTAAGATCAGGTACTGGAAAGCTAAAAAAAAAAAAAAATGAAAGATAAAAAGGATGGTTACCTAAAATATATTTAAAATAATATAAAAATATAATATATTTTAAATATAAATCTATAAAAAAGCAATTACTATAGATTTTATTATCATGGAAAGTATATAAATTTAAAATGTATGAAATTTTAATTATATATATAAATAAAATACATGTTAAATGAAAATAATATAAAAGTTATAGTATATTTTTTATTTAGAATAGGGTTGTGATGAAGTTAATTGAAAACTTATAGTGTATGAATAGACATTATTTTATTACTTTTATATCTTGATACTGCAATTTGAATTTATCAAAACTTATAAAAACTTCTTTAAACTTAAACACCCAATTCTAATTGAAGGTGAAAAAATATATTACCGAAATTTTAAAACCAGATAGTTAAAGTTGATGGAGCAAACAATACTAGTTTCATTGACAGATCCAATTACTTCATTGAATTGAGGCTGATAAATCTAAAATACATTATTAAAAAATTTAATTTTGCATTAAAAAAAAAAAATAAATACACACCAGAAGCAGAAGTAGTATACATTATTCATAGGGACTTTGAATGTACAATTTACACTTCATAATTTATTTTAAAAATATTAATTACTTGATTATAGATTGTTTGTATAAAATATTTGTAATAAGAGGTTTGAACCCCAAACATACTACTTACCTATACACACATAGGTGTACTCACAATATTTTACAATACTCATTAGGGTGACTCTTAGCTACATGCGAGGTTTCTTTTTTTAATATTACAAAGTGCCATTCCCTAGAATTATTCGAATACATGAAAAAATAAATTGTACAAAATTTGGAGACGATTGGTCAACTCTAAGACGTGCCCCAAGGGGGTTAAAAATAACCCCCAAGGGGGTTAAAAATAAACCCCAAGGGTGATTTTTTAGTTTTTTTTGTCTATCTCAAAAACTTTAGCTTTTGCAAAAAAATTTATTTGGACTTTTTTGTAGGTATACAATTTTTCTATTAATAGTATATACAAAATTTTTCGAAAAGTTCTTATTTAGCCCTAAAAAAATAAAAACGTATATGTTCTATTCTTACCGTTAGAATTATTAATTTATCAATTGTTCATTGTAAAAACAAAAAAAAATTAATTTAGCCGTTGTTTTAAATTTAATTTTCTATACATTTTTAATTCGACATTTTTTCTATTATTTACTATTCAAAACCTACAATTTTTTTAATTTTAATAATATTAAAATTATACGGTTTTTCTTAGTATCATCATAACTTATAGAGCCATAAAATTTATGTTGTTTATAGGCTAATAAAAAAGTCATTTTCAAGATAAAGTTATTGATTATTATTTTTAAACACTTAATTGTTTTCTTTTATCTGGTATTCTTGAAAAGATGAGTCTACATATATAACCAGCTAAAATTTTGATATCCAAGATTAAGATGAAAAGTTTAAATCATAATCAATCAGCTTTCGTTCGTTGTTCATGAATTTCATATTCAACAATTTTCTTATATTTTATACTTACGTTTTTAATTATACAACTTAAAAAAAGTTTAGATTTAAATAATTTTTTAAAAAATGGCTTCAACATCTAAAATGAACCTTCGTGATACAAATAAAATTTATTTAATTGGTTATATGTCAAATCAAATTGTCGGCAGTAAGTTGCCATTAAATAAACAAGTACTATGTGTTCTTTTTTATATCATGCGCGTAGTTAATTTAAATGTTCACGATAGTGCTTGATTAGTGTACAATGAAATCGAAATTTTTTGTCTGATAATGACTTTCTAGTCGCATATTTTTGTAATTTTCTCCATTCATTGTATAATGATTCAATTTTTTTAACGGAGTGACATTTTTTTAATAGGTATTCTGGCTTTTTGGCAAAAAATTTCGATTTCATTGTATACTAATGAAGCACTATCGTGAACATTTAAATTAACCACGCACATGATATAAAAAAGAACAATGAACGATTGATAAATTAATAATTCTAACGGTAAGAATAGAACATATACGTTTTTATTTTTTTAGGGCTAAATAAGAACTTTTCGAAAATTTTTGTATATACTATTTATAGAAAAATTGTATACCTACAAAAAAGTCCAAATAAATTTTTTTGCAAAAGCTAAAGTTTTTGAGATAGACAATAAAACTAAAAAATCACCCTTGGGGGTTATTTTTAACCCCCTTGGGGCACGTCTTAGAGTTGACCAATTGTCTCCAAATTTTGTACAATTTATTTTTTCATGTATTCGAATAATTCTAGGGGGTGGCAATTTATAATTTTTAAATTTTATAAATAAGGGACACCCTAATACTCATGTATGTAACTGCTCATTATAATGATTTACACAAAACAATTTAGCATTGAATATTTTGAAACTTACATTAAAAGACGACTTTTTAGACATTTTAAAATCTGGGCTATGAATATATGAAGACAAACGATTTATAATGGAAATGTCCACTTCAGAAAATGCTTCTTGCATATGAACCCTGAAATTTATAATTAGTTGAATGGTTATTACAACTTTTAAATAAGAAGTGAATATATTTACTTGATATCAGAAGAAACAGGATAACATGATCTTGAGGATTTGGTATTATGCTTAAAATTAAGATGAAAATCTGGCTGATCAATATTTGATGTTTTCGCATGAAATTCATTTTCATCTCGTACAAATCTTAAAAGCTACAACAGTTATTGATAAAAAATAACAATTAAAAACATAATATTAATAAGTAATGGATAATTTATTTATATAACAAAATATTATCATGTTATATATTTTTTAAGTTAAAATAAACTTCATTTATAAATTTAATTAAAAAAAGAGGTTTAACATTTAAGATTATTTTACTTGACAATTTAAAATGAAAATTTGACCGAGTAAATTAGTATGAATTGAAATTAATTAATTTCTCAAAAAAAGTTAATATTAGCATTTCTGAATTTTAAATAAATATAGTTTTACCAATTATTATAATTTATTTAATGTTAATTGCTTAACTGAACAAATTTTTAGGTTACAAACAGTAATACAAAAATTATAAGCTAATTTTTTACATTATTTTATAATTTACCATGGCAAATTAATGATATCTGTACGAAAAATTAAAAATATTTCTTACATGAATATACTGAGGATCATATTGAGAAGAATCTATAAGAACTTCTATGATTTCTACAGAACTTCCCATGATATTTATATTAACATCTTTATAAGTTTCATCAGTTTTTTCATCACCCTCTACAATCAATTTAGTTGCTACCACTCTTATATGGTTTTTATTTAAAGATTTTGTAATTTTATCCCTGTCTTTAAGGGAGTCAGAACTTTGCACACTCATTAAATATTGGTGAGATATTTTTCGCAATTCATTTAGTGAACATTGAGTAACTGTATCAGTTTCAGGACATACTGCTAAGATGTCTTCATGTAAAAGCACTATACAAATTGATGCCAATTGCACATTAAAGTGATTTGTTTCACCTAACCATTCATGTTTACCTAAAATTAATTAAAAAGAATAAATAAATAAATAACTATTCATAAAAAAACTTTTAAAATATTACTTTTATTTTTATGTCTTGTGTGTCGTGATGATAATTCAGACCTACTATAATAATAAAAATAAAATAATTTAATTAAGAAAATTCTCAAGTAATAATAAGAACAAAAATTACCTGCTAGCAACACTACTCATACTAGAAGTCATTGATGAATCCATACTTGGTAAAAAAATATTTTTTTTGGCACCTTGTAATGGATAAAACTCTTCTTCATCTAAGAACAATTTTTCAAAAATTATATATGAATTATGATAAAAATGTATATTTAATTATATTTTTCTTGCATTATTAAAAAAAATTAGTCAAGTAGGCACAAATACAGAAGAATTTTTATTTTTTTAAAGAAGAATAAATTCATGAATATAAAATGAACTAAATAATAAAAATAAAATACCATGTAAATATGACCATCCTTGCATTCCTCTTAAACCAACACTAGTATCAGGCTTTGGTTCAATTTGGTTTAACAAATCCAATTCTATATGGTTAAAATCAGATTCTGTCATTGGTTTTTGCACAGGAACACATTGTTTTTTTTCTGTTAAAGGTCTAGAAACACCTTTTAAAAGTTCTAATACTACATAAAATTGTCTTGGAGAAAGTAAAACATTGAGGGGTCCAAAGATTATTTCTAAACTTAATTTAGGGCCAGGTAGACTAGGATTATGTTTTAGTACCATTCGTATAGCCTGAGTTCCAGTCAATTCTGCAATAGTTATAGGTTCAGTACTTAATAATTTTGATATCTGCAAAGTTTATACCAACAATGAGTTAAGAAAAATCAAAGTAAAAGAAAAAAAATATTGACTAAAATAAAATTTTAAATTCTGAAAAAATTAATATTAGTTGTAAATTTGGAAAATAATAAAACAAACATGATAAACAATTTATTTATATGTAAAAAATGATATTTATATAATATATATCAGAACTTGGACAAACAAATCTCTTATTTTTAGGATATAAATAAAAACTAGGATAGTGGAGTGCAGCATAGTTGAGACTTGTATAAATTATATCTGATTAACATCAATATATATATATATATATATAACTTTGCTACAAATTTGTTAAATTTTACAAAAATTTGTGTATTTGTAATTTTTCCAACAATAGTAAGATTGTTTTTTTAATATTGTAATAATTTTTAAGAACTTTAATTTAATATACGTTAAAATAGGGCAGAGAGTTCAAAAAAATAATAATAATATTTTTAGATATTCAATGTTANAGAGGATAGGTTTAATTAGATTAAAATCAAATTTTTTTTACATATTGATCATTAAAAACAGCCCCCAGTATATGAGTTAAGAATTTTCATGGATAGACATAAAAAGACCACACACACCATCACAAAACCAATATTACAATAACTTCTCTGCTTCACATCAAAACTAAAAACTGATTTACAAAATTAATTAATAATTATTAATTAAACTGTATTTTATAATATAGTTACAATTAAAATAATTATTTATTATAGATAATAGTAATTCCATAATCCCAATTAAAATCTTGATACTATTTCAATACTTAAAATGAAAACATAAAAATAATAATTAAAATATGGCTTATACAACTTAATATTTTTAATAATACTTTTAATATTATTATTTTAGAAATAAAAACTGTAATTCCACGTTATTCCCAATGTCCTTTCTGTCTGGGTGAATCAATAAAAATGACACAATGATGTCAGAATTAATTAAATAGGTAAATAATGGAATATTAATGCAGCTTACTAAATTTTCATTATGTGCTGACTGACATTTAAACTCATAGGTCTGTAAAAATACTCCTTCAATCATTAACTTTTTTGTTAAAAATGCTAAACTGTCAAATACAATTCCTTCTTTTGATTCATCAGCCACTTCATCAATATATTCTAAACTGTAAAAAAAATATACTTAATATTTTCTACTCTATAGATAAGAAACTTTTAAAAAGAAAACAAATTTAGTTAATGTATCATTCAATAAATATTTCAATGACATATAAATTATTTAATCATTCATTGAATTATATATACAAAATAAAATGGTTCTTCATTTAATAACTAAAAAATAGGTCCCATATAATTTTTAAAATTTTTCTGTCTGAGCTTTGCTATACATTTTTCTATTAATAATTTTCAAACTACAATTAAAATTCAACTCAATTCAGTAGAATTCCAATTATTTTAATATCTAGATGTTTTCTATATTCAAAATCAATAACAAACCTGATGATGTGTAATTGGAGTCCTATTCCTAATTTAGAGAATGCTGGGTTATATTCTAATTTTATCACAGTATTTGAAAATTTTACTTTAATTCTATTTAAAACTGAAAATTAAAAAGACATTGATTTAACAATTATTAAAAAGGAAATATCAAAACTATTTTTACTAGATTCTATAGCTTGAGTAAATACTTCCAATCCTGAGACTTGCTCAGATTCTGGTGTATTTTCAAAAGTATCTTCATAATCACTGTCTGGTGAAGAATATACACTATTTGACATGGAAGACCAAACTGATTCTAACATAGAACTAGGTATTCCTGAAAAATCGTATTTATGAATTTTAGAATTTTATAAGTTTTTATCATAATTTTGCTTACCTTCAGTTTCTTTTACATTAGGTCGAACAGTTAGACTGAGCCCTTCTATATGTATTATACTTGAATCTGTAAGCATATTCCTCCATGGTACTGATAATGAGATTTTATCCACACTACTTTCTACAAATTCAAATGGCAATAGATTTTCTTCCCCAACATCATTAAGTGCCTGCAAAAATTAATAATTTTGTAATAAATATGTAAAATGTAGAAGTAATTTAAATTTAAGAAATACACTACATTAATTATTTGAGTTAAATATCATGTGATTCTTAAAAAGGTAAATATATATTTGGTTATTTAATATATCTTCTAAAATAATTTTTAAAACTGAAAGATTAACATTGATTCAAATATGGTTAATTAAATTACTTACAGTAAAAATTTTAATTAAGAATTTGACATCAACCATTATACAGAATAGTTTTTTTATGATAAACCATACAATTAATAACAGAATAAAAATTTTTAAATATTTTTTTTCAGTTACCTTTAGTTACATTATTCTTGAATTATTAGCTATGTAACACTTTTTAAATTGATCCCTTAAGCATCGTAAAAGTATCAACTTTGTTTTTTCAAATAGGAACATATNTTGATCCCTTAAGCATCGTAAAAGTATCAACTTTGTTTTTTCAAATAGGAACATATTTTTAGTATAATAAAATGTTTGAGGTTTTATTTTAATAGTAAATGACATTTAAATTTTTATAATAACATCATTAATTTATTAGATATAAAACAGTTTTAAAATTTTGATTTATTATACATGTATAATATATGACAGATCACAAATATAGGTAGCTAATAATTTTTTTATAATGTCGTTATATGTAAATACTCCGCATTTATAGTTATTTATGATTTTATCAATAGATATACTTAAATTATGGTAATAAAGAATATTGTTGGAAGTTTAGAAATAAACCAATTGGCAATACAGAAAGCATATTTAATGATAGTCATAATTGACAATAAACACACACACACACACACACACATATATATATATATATATATATATTCTATTTTTATTTTTCCAACTTTAAAAATAAATATTGATTCTATATCTTAATGTCAATAATCCGTTTGAAACAAAGATTATTGCTATAAAAACAATCTAATATAATAGTATGCTTACCTGGACATCAAGAACAATATCTTCAAGAGATACTGAACCATCTAAAACATTGATAGATAATTGGTCAGGTTCTATTTTGTGCTCAAGGAAACGTCCAACATAGCGTTGCAATAAGTATCGGCAGCATCTTTTCTGCAAATTCTCCGTACAATAATTGAACCAAGACATTCTTTAAGGCTCATGTAAGGCAAGTTGTTAACTTTTTAATAATCTTAATCTGGAAGGCTATAAAATAGTTTAACTTCATAAGGATTCCTTGCACTCACGTTTAGTAAAATTGACCTTTGAGCTAACATACGATCTGTTTTATATTCAATATCTCATTTAAATTTAGCAGCAATGAATAACAATCAAGTTAAATATTCAGAACCGCAACAATTTTTTAAAAGTCAAGTTCGCCATTCAAATGTTTCTATCTCCCACTATTAATCCTGTACAATATAAGAACAATGTATATTATTTCACAGGAGAATGGACAAAAAAACATAACTAACGGCCACACTTTTAGTATAACTCGACGAAAATATACGTCGAACAAAATATAATTGCGTTTTGCAAACTCGCAACCGTAGTCGCGTGTGAAACAAAGGAATCACAGCAAATATCCCCACCACGAAACATTTATCACGCGTTCCGAACAAAAACAATAATAAAAAACATATGATCGACCGCTGACTGTGTCCGACCAATACGTACAAAAACATCCGCAATGCGTGCGCATCATTCTAATAATCAACTCTGCTCACATTCTTCTTGCGCCTTAACCCCATCATTTCTGCCGTCACAATTACGACTTTGTGAGATATTTATAAAAAATAAAATTTACACCTACGTGGTGCCTTGGAAGCTTGTGATTGGTTCATTTATATTTTAACGCGGAAACGTTTTATGATATATTTTTGTTTGGCAATGGAACAAAGACGTGATACAATGCAAATGTAGAGCTACTATTAAAAATTTCGCTATATTTTTTAGTGAGAACATGAAACAATAATTTTTACGTAATCTGTTATCATTCAAGGTGATGTTATCATGTACAGCACGTGACAAAAAAATCTTATTGCTACAATGATACGACACAAGTGTTATTTTATCTACTCTAATGCAATTATTGCATTATTATAAAAATTATTATCCTACTAAATTTAGCTTGGTCAGATGTCCCAAAGCTAAAAATATGGATTGGTAAAAAATTTATTTTTTCCAATTGTATAGTTTTTTCTAATTATGCGACTTTTTAAAAATACAAATTTTCTCTAGTATGATTATTAAATAAAAAAAATTAAGCGCCCCCCTCTAAAATTAATTCTGAATACGTCTCTGGTAAATACCTCAGTAAACAAATGTCAATCTTACATTCAACACATTGTACTATTTTCTTTTTTTTAATTTTCTTCATTTTAATAAATAATTTTTTAATATATATTTTAGATTCAATGTACAGCTGAGAAGATATTAATTTTACCATTATGTGTTTATTTTTAAATAATTTTTTTGTTGTCATGTTCGTCACTATATTACTCAGCTCTCATTGAAATTTCTTTCATTGATACTTTCAAAATATCACAAATCGTATCTAGTCGAAGACATTACCCTCGAAAATTGAAAAAATTACCTTCATTTCTCGTAAATGGGGGAAACCTCCAAAAAAATTACAATTTTAAAAATCGCTAATTTTTCAATTTTTAGCTTTGATGCGAAGCTGAGATACTAAGATGTGTTTTTTTTACTTAAAATTGTCATCATTTTTTTAAAAATGGCCACATCAATATAAATTTTTTTTTATAGATGCATGATGTCCTTACCTAAGGTCTGACACTTTTATATATATCTTAAATTAAAGCTAATGTAATATACTTTATTATGAAAAAAAAAAAAATTGACCTCTGGACTTGTCTTCGTGGTGAAAATAGACATCAAAGTTAATAAAAAATTACGATTTTTGTAAAATAATTCTTTTTTATATTTTTAACTTAATAATGCTATAACTTTTCGGAAAATGTATGGATCAGTAAATTTTTTTTTTTATAGATGCTTGATGTCTTTACCTATCATTTGGTATACATTTTTTATAAATTTAACCCTTTATCTGCCCACAGGGGGGATTTAAAATGACAACTTTTTCACAATAAATTTACTTTTACATTTAACTTTTGAAAGTGTTCCGGAAAGTCTGACACTTTTATATATATCTTAAATTAAAGATAATGTAATGTACTTCATTATAAAAAAAAAATTGACCTCTGGACTTGTCTTCGTGGTGAAAATAGACATCAAAATTAATAAAAAATTACGATTTTTGTAAAATAATTTTTTTTTATATTTTTAACTTTTTCAAAAATGACCAAATTAATATAATTTTTTTTGTATATAAATACGTGAGGTACTTACCTATCATTTTGTATATTTTTTTTATAAATCTGACCCTTTGTCTGCCCATAAGGGGGAATACAAAATGACAACTTTCTCACAAAAAATTAATAAAAAATTAACTTTCTAAACTTAACTTTTAAAAGTGAAATACTGAAATTTTTATATATACCTTAAATTAAAGCTTATGTAATATACTTTATTATGGAAAAAAAAATTTTAAGACTTTATTTTGTCTTCACGGTGAAAATAGTTACCGTATGCTATAATTGTGTTAAAATTCTCGATTTTATATTTTACATTTTTAACTTTAAAATGCTATAAAATTTTGAAAAATGTGTGGATCAATACAATTTTTGTATGAGAAATGATATTTATTTATTCTTTTATTGGACTTACTTTTTTTTTTAATCGGATCATTTCCCTTTATACAAGGGTAATTCAAAACTTTAAAATGCGTATAGAAAGTAGAACTTTTTAAAATAATTTTTATTTAAAATATATTTATTGATTTTTCATACATAAATTTATCAAACATAAATATATGTTATAATGATTAAAAGGTTTTTATTATTATTTAGGCCATATGCGAGACACTAATTGCAGATTTGAAATCAGTGCAAAAATGGGTATAGTAAAGTATATTTTGGTATCTGATGAAAATTCCTTGTAGACCAGTAAATTTATTAATAAATAATAAACAATTTTTTTTTAAGTGTTGCATCAAAACTTTTATATACGTTTTTCATAAGTAATAACTACTTTATAATTTTTTATAAATTCTCCGTAAAAATTTCAATATTAAATTATTAAATATCAATTTCATACTACATTTAATTGATATAATAAATAATTATATACATAAATGATAAAAATAATATAATAATACTAGGCTCCGTCTAGCTGGGGCTCGGCCCCAGACCCGGGACCCTTCGAGCATTACGCGCCTTCGGCGCGTAAGCCTCTTCGGGCCGTCATCATAAGTAGGCCACTGATTCCGGTAGAAGTACCCGGCTACGCCTGGCACGATAAGTGTTTTTCAGAAAAAATATTACTTCAGAATCAGTGAAAACTATAGAAAACTATATCTAAAAATGTTATTATTAAAATCAGGAAAATTCAAAAAGAGAATATAGTAAAATGTATTGGGTATAAGGTTGAAGCCTCTTAATGAGGTATTCCCTTTAGGCCTATTCAAAAATTATTTTAGGAGGAAATTTAATATTTTTTACTTTGTTAAACATGTTTTAGAAATTTTTTTGCTAAAATTAAAGTAATGATGAAAAAAAAGGACATCAGGTCTTTATATATTAGAAGTTGCCTAAAAAAATATTGATAGCGCTTGTTCAAGGAGGGGCCAATCTCTCTTAAATACACCCCTGTTATACACAAAAATTATTAATAATCTAATTATAATAATTGTGTTTATATTATAGAATAATT
>NW_026099576.1:19673844-19802677 GCF_025091365.1 Daktulosphaira vitifoliae
AAGTGGCAACAGACATAAAAAAAAAAAAAAACACATCATAGTAAAATTAATATCTTCTCCGCTTCGCATCGAAGCTAAAATTTAGCTGGTTATTATAAGTGGCACACTGTAAATTAAAATTAAAATTAATATTAAAATAAAATTAATATTAAAAATAAAAATAAAAATTTAATTTTGATAAATATATTGGTAACTGCGATTTAACGATGAACATCATAGTTATCATAGATGAACACCAATTCAAAAGATAAACACATAGTATCATACATCATATATGAGAAAAAAGAAAATTATTAACTCTGTACTTAGTACTGTTCTTATAATGAAAGTACAAACTTAAATAATTATAACGTCATGAAATTTATATATAACATATAACATTCCTTGATAAAAATAGGGCAAATCCAAAATAGTGTCCTAATAATAATACATAATACACCATATAATTAAGGTTCATAATACGTTGATTTAATTTCTCGAATAAATAATAATTTCTCGAAAACAGTCGAAATTTTAAAACGCTCGCGGGCGAGCGGCAAAAATTTTCCGACCTTCGCCAATAATTTTCCCGGAGTCTGGTGACCGAGTACTTTCGTTGAAAAAAAAAATTTTGAAAATCCGAGCACGCTAAGTAATTTTCCCAGAAAAGCGTTTTTTTCCTTGTTCTATTATATAATAAGATTATTAATATAATTAATCATAAGGCCCTAATTCATGTGCTCAAAGAAACTGGCTTCGGTGAGCCTCTTCTGTCGTGGTTCAGTCTTATTTAAACAATAGGTATCAATGCGTTAGGGTTTTCGGAATAAAATCTAACTTATTCCATACTAAATCAGGTGTACCTCAAGGGGGCACTTATCTCCTTTACTATTTTCTATATTTGTTAATAGTATACAGCTAACTCTAAAACACTCTCGTGTTCTCTGCTTTGCGGACGATATGAAAATATTTATGCAAATTCAATCTCCTATTGACTGTATAAGGCTCCAAGCAGATCTTGATAAATTTGTTAACTGGGTAACTAAGTAGGGCTTAACACTTAATCTATCCAAATGCAAACCTTTTTCATTTCTAGGAATCACTCTCCGATTACTTTCCCATATCGCCTTGGTAGTGAAGAAATCCCTCGCGCATCTAACAATATTATGGACCTTGGATTCAAATTCAGCCACAATCTTGACCCCAGTGCTCACATCCAACATATCTGCTGTAAAGCCTTCAAAATGCTTGGTGTTCTTATTAGATTAACCAGAGAGTTCAAGCTTGAAAAGACATTAAAACTTTTGTTTTGTGCACTGGTCCGCCCTATATTAGAGTATGGCAGTGTGGTATGGGACCCCCACACGGCAGACAACTGTCGCCAGTTAGAAAGGGTTCAAAATAAATTTCTATATTTTGCTGGGCGGGCGCTGGGTTTACCAGTCCACCCCATGATTATAGCCCCGTGGCAAATAACTTAGGCCTTTCCACAATGTCATCGAGGCGTATTATTGCGGGCTCTAGGTTTCTCGGGGGTTTGCTTGATGGGAAGATAGAATGTCCTGCGCTATTATCTCTGATCCCTTTTAGGGTTCCGCAAATTAATACCAGGTCGAATGAGCCTTTCCGAGTCACGCATGCCCCCACGAACTACCTAATGAATGAACCCCTTCGCCGGTTACTTAGAAGTGCTAATGCGGATCCTAATTTTATATTATAGTAATATTTGTATTGAGTTTTGTAATATCTTTTTCGTATTTCGCTTTATTAGTTGTAAACATTTTTGATTTGTCTTTTGTTATTTGTTTTTATGTATTTTTTGTTTGTTTTTGTATTTTTCTCTCAATTTAGTTAAAATTAAATATGTAAACATAGCTTGTAAAAAAAAGGGATACATCCCGTAAACTAACTAAATAAATAAATAAATAAAAGATGTAATCAGGATATAAATAAGAAAATATGAGATCATGTTACTTTTGGAATAATTCACCAATTTTTAAAAATTAAACACTATCTATAGATTTGCATCAAAGTGTTTTTTATGATATTGATTTTTTAATCACTGTCAGATTAAATCTATACTGGACCCAACTATGCCGCTACTCCAATGTACTGGGTTTTCTTTTTGGAAATATTTTTATTTAAAAACTAGGAAATTTACGAGTGAAATTCCAAAAAAATTTAATTGGCTGTGAGGCATATTTAGATGATTTGATTTGGATTGACTTTATGAAAAATCATTTATTTCTGTAAATATTTTTTAAATAATCGATAGTTTTAGTCGATCGAAAAAGTCAATAGTATTCACTCGACAGTGCTCATCATTACTTTTAAATGAGTGGACAACATAAACTAGTCAGGACTATTTCATTTTAATTATTTTCTTTAATATAATAGCCTATTTGAAATTTTAGTTTTCTAATGATTTTAAAATTTTTAGAACCTTTGAATCCCTTAATCCCTTAATAATAATGAATTGTAGATATTATTTGATATAATTTTTTATAGTGAAAAAAAATATTGTTAGAAGCTTATTCTAAGTTGACGAATAATTTAAAAGTAAGAAAAAAGGGGTCTATAATTCTCTAAATATTTAAATTTTAAAAATATTTAATTAAAGTTTAAATAGAGAAAAATAATAACATTTTTTAAAAATGTTCACATCATTAGTTTTTAATAATTTATTATTTATTTTATATTATTAATTCGTATTTTAAACACTTATATTCATTAAATAAATAATTTTTATGTACACGTGCACTGTTAATATTAAGTTGGTATTAGATATTATCAGTAAAATTCAAATTTAAAGAAATATATGTTTAACTATAATAGCATAACTAATTTAATGATTATTTTTAAATTGATTAAATCATAAGTAGTAATATTTTTTTTAAACTCATATTAATATTTTTCACGAAAAACATTACAATTTCCTTAAATTTAGAAAAAAATATTTTGGGGTTTACTAATGTTGACCTAACAAAATTTAATGTTCCTACTTTTTAGAAAATATAAAATATAAACAAAAATATGTTAGTTGACTTTCCTATAATTTTAAAATCTGTTGTTTAAATATAAAAAATAAATTATTAATGGCGAAATTCAATATTAAAATTTTTTGTTAGATTGCTTAATTTTACAATAAATGTGATAATTATGGGAATAATCTTAATTTGTCTTTATAACTTTATATCTTATTACTAAAATGACTAATAACTATAAACAAAAATTGTAGGCAAAATAATGAATTTATAATATTAGAGAATAATGATCAAAATGAAGAATTTACATGATCAAACACTATTGTATCGATCTGAAATATTGTGTTATTTCATTATTTGGACATCGGGCATATTGTATGTGTTATTTATACTTTTAGAAATTAGTTCTAGTAAGTACTTTATAATCAAATTGAACACAATAATAATTATTAAATTTATCTTAATTTACAGACTTAAAAACATCAGAAATTCCAGATTTAGTTGTAGGATGGGCATGGCTTGGCCGAAAAAAAGATAACTCGTGCCATGAGTGGAGAATATGGATTACATTTATTCTTTATTCATTATCTCCATGGATTATTTTACATTCAGTTGTATTATTTTTAATAAAATTATTTTATAATAAGGTAAAGTAAATTAAGACAAAGTAAAGTTGACTCTTTAAATATTAAAATATATATGATTACTTTTTATTTCACTTAAATAATAACTATGAAATTTAAGAAATTTTGATACATTAGCGACTATGTATGATTGATAGAAATTTAAGGATTATATATAGACCATTTTCCACTTAGGATTCCAAATTATACAAATAATTTTATACTAGAATACAAAATTTCAATCAAGTTTCGATAAAGAAAAAAAAAGTGTATTTGTATAGTAGTAATATAGAAAAAATAAGTTAAAACAGGTTTATCTATCCTATATTATATGTGGCTCTTAGTCTGATGTTAAAAATTATTGACCAATCTCTCAATTGACTATTCTACCAAAGCTATTTAAAAAAGGTTGAGCCAAAATTGCCTATTATATGTAAAAATGCCCTTAACAGCTCTTAACACAGATTTTGTTTATCTAAATCAACTTTAACAAATTTAATTATATTTTACACTGATATCCTAGAAATAGTATCGGCTGGTGGCTGTGTTGGTATAATCTATACAGACCTAAGTAAGGCATTTAACACAGTAAACCACTCCATTTTAATAAATAAATTAGATATATTTGGTATAGTTAATCCAGTATTATCGTAGCTACATTCTTACATATCTGGTAGAGTACAATAAGTAAAATTGGTGATTCTTTGTTGCCGATGATTGATGTTTCATGTTGTGTTTCACAATGGAGTTACTTATCCCCTCTACTGTTCATTATTTTCATAAATGATTTTAGTAATGTAATTCAGTTTTCCATTTGTTTATTATTCGCAGATGATGTAAAGTTATATCTTAAAATTAAGACTCAAAGTGATTTCTAAAATTACAGAGTGATACAGACTTGAGCAATATTGCATCTTCAACATTGCAATTTAAAAAGCCATATTGATTGCTGAATGGCTGTTGATATTTTATGGATCTATGAATTGATTAATAGCTTAGTGGATTGTCCTGAACTCTTTTCTAGAATTCTTTTCAATGTTCCTTCAGTTCTCCTACATTTTGTGTTCCATTAAATCACCAAAATTATAGTATTAATGCTCTGGTAAATCACCTTATAAATGAAAGTAATGAATTCTGCATGTTGCATAACATTTATTTTTGCCACATTAGTTTAGCCAGGTTAAAAGCTTGCTTAAATGTAAATTGATTTTCATCACATATTTTATTTTATCGTGTATGATTTTAATCATGTATTATGTAAGGAAAATTTTATTTTTTTTTGTACGTATATTATAAATTATTTTTACGTTGTACTCGTTTGTCCACACTGGGCTTAATTCTTATGATAAATAAGTGTCATTGTAAAAGAGAAAGATAGATTTTTAGGGTGATTTTTTTCCTACAAAATATTATTCCTTGAAAACAATAGTTTTTTTTTAATCAGTCTGTTTTATATTAAAATTTTTATAAACTTAAAATATAATAGAAAATAGTTACTATGATATTATACAATGTGACATAAGAGATTGCAACTCGGTCAAATGGTAAGCTGAGATGGTTTTTTTTAATTAGTACATTGGTTAATATCGGAAATATTTCATCCTTTCACATCACCATATAAGACTCTTAATAAGACTAGTAAGATAGAAGAGTTTTATTTTACACAACAATCAATAAGTTATATTCATTAGTGATCTGGTATAGATAGAACAATTTTAATTTTTATATTGTATTTTCATTCCTTAAAAAGTTGGAATTAATACATGTTCATTCTTTATCTCAATATTGATCAATTTTTTTCCTATTTTCTTTGTGAGATTATCTAGATAAATAAATGTGATTAAAATTTACCATTTATTAACTATTAATTTTCTATGTTAAGTCATTTAATGAGTTATAAGTTTAATGAGTAATATTTATTTATATTCTAATTAAAATTTTCAATTATTTGTAGGTAATTAAATTACAAGAATATTGGTTGATAATAGTGACAATCCTTTGCTTACACACAAATTTTGGACTATTACCAGTTCTTTTATGTGCTGGTATGACTTTAATTTATTACTTTTTAATGTTTACCAACAATAAATTAATAATATGGACTACAAGTATACTTCTTTTAGGATTTTGGTGTAATAATGATTACTTATTTGTAAGTAAGATTATCATAAAAATGATTATTAAATATTTAAAAAAATATGATCTAATGACTAGGGGTAAATTTCTTAAATTAAGTATTTTATTTTACTCAATTTTACACTAAGAACTTCATAATTCTTTTCAACAAAATAATTTTATTGTTATGAAGTATATACCAACTTGGTTTTGGGGGTGGACATTTCATTATCTCTTTTAAAGTATAAGCAATTAAAAAAAAGGATCTTTTAGAAAAAATAATTTTAATTTTGGGGTGTTATAGTTGTTATGGCCAAATATAAATAACATTTATATTTGCAACTGCTGTAAATTTACAATAATTATTATACTTAATTTAACAGATTGAAATTATTTTTTTTTATTAAACATTGATTTTCATTAAAGAATATAGGTAAATTTTGGAATTTGTCTTGAAAGAGTTATGAAATAATTTGTTGACTGTTTTTTTTTGTACAACAATTTTTAATTGGATTTTTCTAAATATATTTTTCTCCATGTTTACTGAAAAAGTTCTTAATTAATAGTTAAAATTTCTTCTTATTATTTTAGGGTTGAATTTTCCCCTTTGAGTAGTTACTAGGTACACTAAGTTTTTGTTACACCAGTAGCCTTATTTGTTTAATATTCAGCATATATATTTAATAATATATTTAAATTATTTTTAGGAGTATTTTGATCCAAATTTAAATGAAGAAATGTCATACTTACTATTATTAACGGTTTACTGGCATAATCTGCGCTGTTTAAGTTTTGTATTAAGTTTTATAAATTTATCTAACAAAACTGAGTCTAATTACACTCATTTTTTGGCATATTCATTTTACTTGCCATGTTTTTTTTTTGGACCAATTATGATTTATGAAAAGTTAATTGTAATAAGTTGCATAAATTTTCTAAATATTGATAAATTTATTTTAAAAGTGTTTTGTGTTTAGCCTGCATCTAAGAATAATGACCATGTAAAGACTTTCAAAAAACGTTCAGTAACATTGATAATAAAAGTAATGAGATGTTTATTTTGGATGCTCGTTGTTGAATTTGTTTTGCACTTTATTTATATTAACGTTTTTCTACAAAATATCAAAGTAATCAAATTATTTTTAATATTACATTAAATTATACATTTACTTATTATTATGCGTAAGTAGTATTGAACTATTATTATATCTTTTATGAAGTTATTATTCTGATTTATATTTTGACAAAATCATATAGATAATTTGATATATATATATTTTCTACAACTCATAAAAAATATTTATATACAGAATGATTGTTTTTTATGAGACCCTCATTTTTTCAAAAACTATTAATAATTTAAAATTTTTATAAGGAAAAACGATTAAAACTAGTTCTATTGACTTAAGTATTATCCAACATATATAAATCTTATCTTTAATAATTCATGTCTAAAATCAAGGTTTGTATATATTACCCATTTTAGTGTTTTAATGTTTTATTTCGTTCCAGTCTTGAATGAATAGAATGTAAAAAATTATTTAGTTTCCTTTTCAGAACAATTGTGAGAAAGTAATAATTTTTAAAGTGCAAAAAAATGTTATTCTTTAGAAATTTTGTAGTATGTTCTGTTTCTTAAAGGAAAGATATAGTAATAACTAATTGTGCTCTATTCTCGTACTATTAAGTTAAATAAATTGATTAATTGTTATTTTAAAATAGCACTTTACATGAGATCTATTAATTATAAATAATTTTCTAGCGAGGGTAAGGATGTTTTTAAGGCTGATAATTCAGTTGATAGAATAAAAAAAATATAGGTACAAATTTGTTTATAATTTTTTCACTATCATATTAGCAAGTTCAAAATAGGGATTCCCATTTAAGAAGATTAATGTTTTTATTGCAAAAAAGATTAAAAAAAAAAAATATTTAACTTCATATTATTGTTATTTTTAAACCAATTAATTTTTTTTTTTTAGAAAATTCAAAATTTTTCAATAGTTTCTTAAAAAATGAGCGTCTTACCCAAAATCAATTAACTTGTATATAAACTATATTATTTTATTAAAACCTAATGCATAATATATAAACTAATTTAAACTGTATGACATATCAAGATGTTTTATTCTCTTGCAAGGTTAACTAATGTCAAATTTATATCAATGAATACTTTATTGATGTATTATTTTCATTGAATCATTAAAAAAAATTCCTTTAATTTTTTATTTAACATTAGGTATTTTGAGCTGACATAAAAAATTTATATGTAACTGAAGATTGTTTAGGACCTACTTAGTTATAAAGTTTTACTTTCGAGATACGACTGAAAAATATCTAATTATAAATATTATCCTACATCTCACCTCCAGTCTAAATTTTAAAATTGTGATAAATAAATATATTAAAATGTGTTATTAAACAGTCATTCTTTTTTTTATAACCTAGTTAAATATATATATTGTCTTAAAAAAAAATTAAAGTTATCACCCTTGTAACGTATAAGGGGATGATTTAAAAAAATAACTAATACTATTAAATAAAAAAATATATGAAACTAAAATATGCAAAAAATAATTTTCTTAGCATAATTGTTATTTTAAGAAAAATCTAGTGTCAAGCATTTTAAAATTCATTGTGTATAACCTTAAATGGATGTTAAATATATATATATATATAAAATGAACAGGCAACAACATGAATATAACAGTTTTTCCTTTTTTTGATTTTTATAATATTAAGTATAATATGGAAATGGTGCCATCTAGACATCAATGGTACCCATATTTCGATTTATCAATTAAGATTTAAAATGGTTTTGTACTAAATAAATAATATTAACAATTTAATATTTAAATAAATGAATAATACAAAAACCAATGTGTTTGTTAAAGATAGTTTGGCACAACTGACTACAATAATATCTTAAGTCTAGAAGCTCCTAAGTTTTTGAAATAATGTTTAAAGGAGTATTTTTTGAACTTTTACAATATTTCAAATAAATATACAATAATTTTCAAAATTTTAAACAAATGAAAAAAATATTCCCATCTAATATCCGAATTACCTTTAAAATGAAGTAGTTCTCGCAAATAGGAATGTATTCAATTTAAGGTTAAGAATTTTTTGACTAAGTAGGCCCTAAACAATCCTTAGGTATATATACATTTTTTTATCAGCCCGGAAAAACTTTTTCGTTTCAGCCACCTAGGGCACATGTAGCATCATATTTATTATAATTTATAGTTAACATTTTAAATACACCACTTATATATTGTAAAAATTAAAATATCAGTATTTTTTTTTATTTTAGGTATTGAAAAAATTTGGAATAATTGCACTTAGTGGATTTGGTTTTACTATGGGACAATTTTTTTTTATTAAGTATACAGTTGTATATGGTTTAGCAATTGCAATTGCTGAATTTGATGAATATATTGAACCTCCTAAACCTCCAAAATGTATTTCAAGGATTCATTTATATTCTGATATGTGGAGAAGTTTTGATGAGGGTCTTTACAAATTCTTAAAGACGTAAGTATAAATGTAGTTATATGTATTTTAATTAATCAAAATTAGTTAATTTTTTATATATTTATTTAATTTTTGTTTCAATTCTTAACAAATTATTGTTAATATTTATATACATCATTTTATTTTTTGTCAAACAAAAAAATATACTTGTTCAAACATGGCATAAGTATCATTTCCTACATGTGTTTCAGGGTAATTATATATGATTTCAGCTTTCAATTCTTCTTCATTGATATATTTGTGTTTATTTTGACGACATTCATTAAGAAACCAATCATAAAAGAATCTTGCTGAGTAAATAGCATCCCAGTCGTGGGGGTCATTTCTTTCCCATTCATAGGCATTTTTTTCTGGGTGAAATTGTAACCCTACAAATGGATAGTTTTTTGCTTCAATTGAAGAAATAAATTCCATGTCGTTTATATCTCTATTTATTGTTATTGTATTCCAAAATTTGTTTAAACCTGTAGATGACATGACCGGTCTTGTTATACAAAAGCTATAATTATAGAGAAGTAACATAAAAATCAGTTAGTCCTAAGTTATATAAAGAATACTTAATGTCAAAAAATAATATTACAATATTTTAAATTTACATGAATAAATTTATTTACTTACTGATGATGATTTGCTGTCACTGGTTTATTCAATAGAATATTTTTAATATCATAAGGCATTTTTTTAAATAAAACACTTTTCTTTTCCATACCAGGGATTAATTCTAATGGCATATTCATGCCTTCACAATTACACATTACTAAAGGGGTTTTACCATGATTCGAACATAATAATAATAGTTCAAATCCTAAGCATATTCCAAATATAGGAAAGTGATCATGCATATCATTTATCTGTAAACAAAATATTAGTTGATAAATTTTCAAAATTCCATAAATTTAATTTTTTTGATATTCTTTATTTATACATCAACTGAGGAGTTCAGTTTGATAACCAAATAATATTTAACCGTTATTGGAAGACCTATTTTACCGAAAAACTTTTTCTTTGTTAAATATATTCAAATAAACATATGATAAAAATCAATATTGTGCTAAATTATTTATAAAACTTATGTTAATATAAAATAAATTAACAAAAAAGGACTTTTCTAGTTGTTTTAATGAGCTTTGGAATTTAGATCGGGTATAGCTTATCCATTATTGCTAATTCTCTTACTAAAAGTATATAAGGTGATTGATTAACTATGCTTAATACTATATCTTTAATAGTATAAAACATTTAAGTGTTTTCTTTCCAGAAGTGAATAGTATCTTATGTTAAATAATTTGAAAAAAAAAACACAATTTTTCCTATCCTACCTTTTTCCCTTTTAATATAGTATTAACTTAAGTTTTGAAAATAAACGTTTTTATGTTTAATTAGTTTAATAATAAAGAAATGGTCTAAAAAAGTGATCATTCAAAAAACTTATAAACTAGTATTTTGGTAGTTATGAAAACTTTAGAAGATGTAAAGCTCGCGTCTGTATATTTTTAGCTTCGATGCGAAGCTGAGAAAGTATTAATTTTACTATGACGTGTTTTTTTTTGTGTCTGTTACCAATTTTTCTCAGCTTTCACCGAACCGATTTCTTTTAACGATACGTAAAAGATTGCAAATCGTATCTAGTCGAAGACATTACCCTCGAAAATTGAAAAAAATTAAAAATCGGTAACTTTTGATATTTTTTCAATTTTTTTTACTTAAAACTGCTATAACTTTTTGAAAAATGTTTGGATTAATACAATTTTTTTTTATAGATATCTATCATTTGGTATATATTTTTTGTAAATCTGACCCTTTATCTGCCCATAGCGGGGGATTCAAAATGATAACTTTTTTAATTTAACTTTTGAAAATGTTCCGGAAATACTGATACTTTTTTATATATCTTAAATTCAAGTTAATGTAATATACTTTATTATAGAAAAAGAAGATTTCGGACTTTATTTTGTTTTTAATGTGAAAATGGCTACCGTATGCACTACATCGATATATTATTTGCATCGAAACGTTTTTTATGGTAGTAAATTTAATCACTGTTAGATTAAATCTATACTGGACCCAACTATACCACTTCCCCACTGTGCCGCAATGCCACTGCGCTGGGTTTTTATATCTAGGCGTTTATAAATCGCACTACTCATCGCACCATAGTATAAAAATGCTAATATCTATATATCTATAAAAAATTGAAAATATACCTACTTTTTTTGCAATTTTGTAAATCATACATACAGATTGAGTTATTCCAGAGTTAGTATCAAATGAACAACTTCCACCAGGTATTAAAATTCCATTGACCTTCTTAACAATATCTCTGAAATGTTTTTAAATTTGTTATAAAATATCTAAGAAGTAGAGAAAAATTACTCTTTTTATACTTTTAAACTTAATTTAAGTATAATTTTAGGTCAGAAAATTAATAACGAAAGTTATTATGTCAAATGATGGAAAGTTTTTGGACTATAATCATAAGATATCTATAAATATCTTGTGTTAATTATACTACAATATTTTAAACATTGTTGATGATGATCAGTTTTACATCCTTATATTTACTGAACTCAACATGCCACAGAGAGTGATGACCCTCTTTCACATGTTAGGGAGTCAAAGATGGTTCTTGGCCAATGATGGACGGGACAGGTATTATGGCTGGCTTGCACCAGAGACCAGGCACCATCAATGAGAAAATCACAAGAAAAATATCATTGACACCTTGGTGATCGAACCCAGATCCCGTGCACCGAAACATACGTTTCTACCCACTAGGCCAAGTCCACAAGTATAAAGTGCTTTAAAATCTTTTGATATAATAAAAAAGATATAGTACTAAATTAACATATTATTGAATAAATTGTCGTTTAAAAATCAGATCAAAAGTAAATATATTTTTAAATATTACATACTCACAAATAATATTCAAAAGTTTTATTCGTAAAAACTGGAATCACTCGACCACCTGAAGCCTCGACCGCTTTCACGTACGATGATGCTATGTATGTTGTGTTTTCTGGTAGGTCAGGATGAGTGTTTATTAAACACGACCACTGAATTTCTTGAGTTAAAATCCCTACAATTGGTCCCTTATTGCAGCATGATAATTGCAATATAAGTAGTAAAATAGCCGAAAAAATTAATAATGTCATTATTTCATATAAAATAATAAATTGTTCTTAGACCTGAAAATGAAAACTATACTAGATTAACTAGTTTAAAAATTGTTAGCACTTTAAATTAATTGTTAAATGGAGATTTGTATTTGTGTGTTTGTTATGAATACATGACATACTCGTATTTTCGTGTTATATAATTATATTGATTATAAATTTTATCACAAGTATTTTTGATTATAATAAAATGAAATGATAATCAATGATGATAAAAATTAATTACTCGTTAGGTTTTAATTCTGCATAACAATCATATTTATTACATATTCATACAAATTGCATTGAATAATTATTTTTAATTAAAATGTATAGGCTGTTGCGTGTTATGATTTTTTTAAAGACATAAGCGCAAATAGTTATACATTTTTGGGGTGTTAAATGTAATTTTCCACTATTTAAAATATAACCTTATACACAATGAAATATTATTGGGGAGGGTGCTATTGATTTTTTTGCAGTTGCTAGGTACGATGAGACTGTAAAAGCAAAATATACATGATTCATCCTAAATTTGCTAATTTTTTTTTCATTCATTAAGTTAGAATTTCACAAGTCATTATATTGTATAAATAATTTAAAAATTTGAATAATTTGTAATAAATTAGTGGAACTAAAGAAAATGTTTGAAGTATTGACGATGTTGAGTAATCCAAGTTTGAGTTAAACTGTACTTGTTCTATGGTTACATCTAATTGTGGTTTAGCGCTTTTAGCATTTAACGAGAAATTATTTTCTCGGTTAAAGTAAAGTTTCACAAATTCACTCAATATATTTCAATTTTTCAATAAACTACTTATTGGGATGGAGAGATTTTTTATAAAACAAGTTTTTTCTATATTTTATAAAGTTTTATTAATAAACATATTTTATTTCATATGAAATAATTAATTTCATAATACTTGTCGTTTGTTAACAAACATAAATTTCGCTTATCGGAAAGAATAGTTACTCAAAATTGTTAATTTTTCTGGTTTTTGGACTAATATGTAAAAGGAAATACAATTTTAAGCCATAAAAGTACCATTAACCCATCAACGCCTGGCGTCCCCATATGGTGACATTCGTATTGCTATTTTTATCGCGCGTTCTTAGAATAATAATTTAATAGGTAAAAGCCGAGTGTACCCATATGGTGACACTCAATATCTCAGAAATCGTATTTTCAAAAAATTTAAAAATAATTTTTTTTTATTTTTGTGTTGTATATTAATCTGTTTTTAGTAAAAAAAATAGAAAGTTTGAAAAAAAATAATTCTCGGCGTTGATGGGTTAATGTAAATATAGAACTTCCGACAAGAGATTTTTGTAAAAATTGTCATTAATCACTATAGAATAGTTTTATACTACTTTATGGCAAAATAAAATGTAGAAGCGAAATTTGTTTTCCTTTTTAATTTGTATGTTTATTTTTTTATGGTATACTTAATGTCTAATGTGTCAACTTTATAGAGTTCTTTAAGTAATTATTTAAATAATTTTTTTTAATACTTCTTTTTACTCATTAAATGTATAAAGTTAACATTTGTTTATAATATTATTTATATATGCAAAAATTACTTAAATAGTATTAATTTTTAAAGTAAAATTTTTGTAATTTTTAGTTATATATACATACCATCAGGAGATATTTCTGGAAATGTAGGACTTTTAACGAAAATATACAGATCATTTTTATGCTTTGCATTTGTGTTTATTTGGCACGGTTTATCATGGGAAGTATTTCTATGGACTACATTTAATTACATAGGAATAACTATTGAAACATTAGCGAAGTACATTGGAAAAACACAAGTTTACATTAAATACGTTAAAGTAATAAATTATATTAGTCCTGATAATTAATATGTATCTTATTTTATTTATGATGAATAAATTGTTAGAAAATTATATGTGTTTTATCGTATTTCTAATTTTTATGTTATGAATTTTGTATGTATTATATTTGAAATTACTTCAAATAAGATATTAAATAATCAAACTTTCATTTTGATATTTTTATATTATTTTGTGGTCTTATAAATTCTTGTAATAATAAATATTTATAATAATTACAGTTATCATTATATTTTATTTACAAGTTTTATTTGCAACAATACTGAATAATTTTTTGTTATCAAGTTTTATAACTAATAATCTTAATACATTTTTAAAGGGTAATCTTCAAAGACGTAACGAAAAGCGATTATTAGCTCTGTTAACAAGTCCTTTAACTATGATGTCAGCAATTTCTAATTTTTTCTTTTTCGGTGGCATAGATGCAGGAATGAGTTTTTTTGAAGTAATATTTTTACAAAGTAAGATTGGTTTTTTTTTATTATTTTATTCATCAAAACTTGTTATATTTACTACATTTTCATTTTTAGATACTTGGATTCAAAACTCGATTATTATCATTATTTTTTATTGTATGTGTAATATATCCATGGAATTTGAAGATTATAGAAAAGCAAAACAGTTCTAAGATTATTTTCATATTGCAGTAAAAATATTTATAATGTGTATTAATTTACAATAAATATGTTATTTTATGGTAAATGTTCCAATTTTTAACTACATAATTAGATAAAAGTATTATGACATTAGAAATTAATTAAAATAATTGTAATGACATAGTATTAGTAAAAATAAGTTTATGATGAGCTAACTAAAGTAACATTTGATACTTGAGTTATTGATTTTAAACTTCAATGAAAGTATTAATTTAATTTAATTGATTGTTTCCTTATTATAATAAATTACTATTTTTATTTTTCTAAGTAAAAATTTGTTTATTTTTTATTTATATTTCATTTGTTTCAAAAAAAAACTCTTCATTTAGTTGCGTTTTGTCATCAATTTGTGATAAATTAACCTACACTCTTAAAAAAATGTTTGAATTTTCACATACTACTACTGTAAGTTTTATACACATATAATGTAAGGATAAATTTTGACAGTGATCAAAATGTTATATTTGTGTACGAATTTTCGATTATGTCAAACTTACATAATTAGTGTGTAAATTTATCATATTTAAAAAATATATTGATGCATGGAAATTTTCGGATCATTTTTTACTGTATACTATATTGTATTGTTACCTTCGTATGCGAAGTGTTAAAAAATAATAATAATATATTAACTTATTGTTTGAATGCTACATTTATACTACATTAAAGTATCTGGAGTCAAAATAGTTATGCGTGTTTCAAGTAAAATTAAGTTATACGATCACTCTTAAATATTAGCATATATTTTGGAAATTACTACCTATAATCTTTTTTTATCTTTGTTTAATTACTTACAGCTTTTATAGCAGGTACTGTTATTAATAAAAATTACATTAACTAGTTAAACAAAATATTCTATTTCGAAGAATATTTTCTATTTGATATCAATAAAAACAATTGGTGCTGGTTTAGAGAGAAGAGTAATTTCTAATGTTATATTTTTACAATAAAAAATATTTTGATCTTCAAACTTGATGTATTGAAAACAAATCATTATTCGAATTAACATTAATTAACTCCTTTATTAGAATTTTATTGTTTAAAAATCACTGGTAAATGATGGGCGGCAATCAGTTAATTTTAATCTCATGTTTTTAGTTAATGTCAAAGTTAAAATATTAATTGATTAATATTTATTGAAACTTACCTAAATGACTTACCTTACTAACCTAAATAAATTAAACTAAATTATGCTTATTAATTTTAGTTTTTTTAAATGGTTGGTATTATTTTAAACTCACTAGTATAGATATTCATACTTTAATTTATTTATGTGTTCAGAGTTAACAAATTAAACGCACAAACATGTTAGCAATGATGAAATACTACTAAAATCAATTAATCAGCTAGAAGTGGCTTGAAAAGTTTTTCGAGTAATTCACTCTTAATAAATTATGAGGTTTATGCGACTGTGTGTGTTAAGTTATTACTGCGTTATAATCAGTTTATTTGCTTTCACACAATACAATAGGAAGTCGTGAATTATGTTATAACAGACTTATATAGAATAAATAAGTATTCATAAAAAAATGCTGAGCTAATTTGTACAGAGTAATTACATAAAAAGTAAGTGTGAAATATACTTTGATGTAATTAATTAATTATATTTTTATCTATATTCAAATATTTAGGCGTTTTCACCTAAGTTTTTACTACCTATAAAACGTTAAGACTTACGAAAACCCTCTTTTGAATTTGAACTTGTGGTTATTTGTATAATGTACAGAGTATATTGACTATCAAGTAAAATACTAAAAGATATTACCATCTTGTGTGTTTTATATTACACGATGTAAAATAAATTGGTTTACCCTGTAAAAATATGTATATAGTGTATACACTAAAGTTTTAGCTTCGATTAAAAGCTGAGAAGGTATAAATTTTACTATGCTGAGATTTTTTTGTGTCTGACACTAATTTAGCTCTCACTAGACCGATTTCTTTCAGATACATTTAAAGAACACAGATCGTATCTAGTTAAAGACATCCTCAAAATAAGAAAACATTCTTTGTTTTTTTGTGAATGAAAGAAATCCCTAAAAATATTACGAATTTTAATTTTTAGTTTAAAAATCGATAAATTTTGACGAAATTATTTATTATTTTTCTTTTGTTGATTTCAAACCTGCGATGCAATTTTTTTATCACCTTTAATTTTTGAAATAATCAATTAATGAAAAACGAGTAATTACTAGTGATGGGAAATATTGAATAGTAACTATTCGAATTATTCGATAATCATTCAAAAAATATTCGACAGTTACACAAAATATTTGAATAATTTTAAAAATTATTCGATAGTTTGTGCTAAAAATAAACTATTCGGTTGTATAAACACAATACGAATAATTAATTGATAGTTTAATATATTAGAAAATACCCACACTAATTTTTACTATTATTAATTGTATAATAATACTTAATATTTTAAGTATTCGTTAATTATCTTATTATAATTAAGTGTACTTAATAAAAATTATAGGTAGAACTAATTGAATATTTTTTAAAATTATTAGGTAGCCCATTCGAATAGTTTTTAAAACTATTTGATAGTTTATGCTAAAAATAATTTATTCGGTTGTATAAAAACAATTCGAATAGTTATTCGAATAAAATATTCGAAAATGCACATCACTAGTAATTACACATAAAAATCCAATCCAGCACAGTGGTGATATGGAATAGATGGTTGTAAGATTTTCTTAATATATATACCTCATTGTTATTAGTTATTTTATTTTTTTTAAAATACCTTAGGTATATTTTCTTAGGGTATATATTTTATGAAAATCTGAAAATTATTGTGCGTCTCTAATGAGCTGGCTTGGGTTTTTTTTATATGTAATTACATTTATTTACTAATTTATGATTGTCTGAAAAGAGTTTAAAAGAAAAACAATTTTTTTCATTTGAAGCAAAATAATAGTTTTAATAAAAAAAAAATGTTTTTTTTAATAATGTTTAAAATGATGTTTTTAATAATTTAAATAAAATGTTAAAGGTTTATATAAATTTAATTTAAAGTTAATTGGAAATATTTGATAATGAACTTAAATACTATTGATTTAGGAATAAATCAATATATAATATTAATATATAATTAGATAACTTTTTATTTTATTAGCTAGTTAAATATGTTATTAAAAAAATAATTATGTTGACATCCTTATAAGGGATGAATTAAAAAAAAAAAATCTGTAACTATTTTTAAGTCATTGTAAGGGGATTTTTTTGTTCCTTTTCGTCATTTTTGTAACATTTTCATTTGAAAAACTATAAAGCACCTACATTAACTTAACTCGTTAAGTTAATGAGATTTTGTCAACTTATATTCACTTAACTCTTTTATTGAAGAAAAAATAAATTCATACCAAAAAATGTTCTAGCTACCAAAATGAAACTGTTTTGGAAATGTTCTAGGCTTATTATAAATTAAAATTTCAATTTTAATACTGAAATATTAATTAGCTAACGAAGGTTAGAATAATCGAATTAATAAATAATCTATTTAAGAATAAATAGAAATAATCGAAGTAACTCATCCATCTAAAAGTGTGTAATNGTGTTGTAATTTATGGTTTTTAGTTTGCAAAATACAAACGCCGTGTAAGACGACGATATGCACTTGAAGATCATGATCCTAATTCACAGGACAGNTCTAAAAGTGTGTAATTGCAATTTTTTTAATAAGTGGTAACAGACGTATTTAGGGCTCGACTTCAAAAATATACTCTAAAACAAAATTACCAGTAATCTTAAAGCACATTCGCCTCTGAGTAAGAGGCAAAATATTAAAAAAACAAATATACCTAATAATAATAGATTTAAAATACCTTCTCAGCTTCGCATCTGAGCTAAAACATTTAACAAAAACAAATTTAAAACAATCTTCTGATTTGACTTTTGATTTGATTAGATACGAATAACCTGTTGAGTAAATGATCACCATTAAAATAACCTTTAACATTATTTAAAAAAACTGCTGTCCTGGCCGGGGTGTGTGAAAAAAATTGTTTTTAACATATATTTTAAACAAAATGATTTAAATTATGCATAAAGTACATTTTTATTAATAGGGAATAATAGATCCAACATCAGGAATAATCAAATTAAGTCATATGTTTAACACTTTGTCATTAAAACATTTACCAAGATCGCTCGATTTAATTCATATTTGTATTTCTAACTCAAACTTAAATCCAACAATTGAAATGAAAAAAGGTAAGACAATTAAATAACTTTTAAATCCTTATATATTTAAAATAATTAAAAAAACGTTGATTGTTAAAATGGTAAAACAAGCTTATTTTTTTTGTAATTTACTACAATATTAATAAAGTTAATAAATTTTTACAAGAAAAAGAAGTAAAAAATAATTTTAATATTCATTTCAAAGCCATTTTCAAGGGCTTTTTTAATACAAATATTAAAATCTTTGTAACATTATAACCTATATTTGTATTGGGTTCCTACTTAGGATGAGACACGGCGACGTGTTGGAGTGGACTGTACACTTAACTTTTACGAATAATTACAATAATATAATTTAAGTTCTAGAATTTACAGTCATTATTAAATGAATAATGTTATAATAATCATTCACAATTTTATATTTATGTGACACTTTATATAACATCAGATCAAACATTATTGAAAATTGCTTGTCCAGTCTATTAGTTGTACACTTACTAATTAACTAACTAAATCGTACTAACATTAATACTACAGTAATACGGGTTGGGTTAATTATTCATAAATTATTGTTGTTTTCAAATTAAAATTTAATACTGATCATTATATGTGTTTATATTCTATTTCAATATATTACTTAATGAATATTTACAATATTAAAAATTAAAAAAAAATTAGGGTGCCGAAAAATTCTCATCGAGGTCGCAAAAGATGTGAAACAAAAATTATTTGTTGAACAGTACCAGTTTCGAGACTGCAGTCGAAGAACGCGAAATTTAAAGCGCAGAAAACGGAAAATTCTTCCAGGTGACTCATATTTTGAGGGGTTTACGAAAATAGAATGTAGAGGGAGTTAGAGAGAGACAAATTATTTTTTATTTATAGATTAATCAAGGGAAACTCAAAAACTATAAACGATAGCCNATTAATCAAGAGAAACTCAAAAACTATAAACGATAGCCCATTGAAATGTGTTATAAAAATTATGAACAGTCTAATCGAAAAAGAAAATTCATCAAAATGTATGGTTGTAGTGATGTCTAAAGTAAGATATACAATNACTACAACCATACATGATGTCTAAAGTAAGATATACAATAAACGCATGTAACTATTTTAATTTAACCTTGGCTAATATATCAATATTGGCTAATAACAATTAAATTGTATAGATATTTTTATTATTAATACCTTAAATAAACAAATATTTATTTAAACTAAATCATAAAATAATTTTTTAAATCCTTAAAAATATATTATTTTATGTAAACACAAAAATTAAAAAGATATTTTAAATAATATAATTATACAAATTTGTATTAGTTATACATTGTATATTATTTGTACAATAATTATGTCAAGCAAGATTCCATACTGTTGTGCATTCTTAAACTGTGAAGTTTGTATTAATAATATATTAACATTAATTAATCCCAGCATAAATTAAATCATTAACTTTAGTCTGTTTATTTATTACAGTAAATTTAATTAAATTTTTTATTCATCTCTAAACTGTTAATTATGTATTGTTAAATAGCTATAGTTAAAAAGAACGATCAATGTTAGATATCAAATTTACTATTAAATTTAATAATTTTCTAGAAATTCAATATTAATGAAAATAAATATTGTAATTTATGGTTTTTAGTTTGCAAAATACAAACGCCGTGTAAGACGATCATATCCACTTGAAGATCATGATCCTAATTCACAGGACAGTGGTTCTCTTACTGCTCATTCAGATGATTCTAGATCAGTGTCAACATTATCTGAGAGCAATACATCATGTACAGATGATTCAGATGATGAATTCTTAGACATTGCTGTATCCCCAACAGGATCGGTAATTATTTTACCTTTTAAAAAGGTTAACAGTTTTTTTCCTAATTTTATTTTATTTCTAGTCTCCAGATTCACTTCTACTTGGATTCAGTACATTAACAGAAGGACATATTATTAGCCAGTCATCAATTATTGTTAAAAGAAAAACTACAAAATATTCTTCAGATACTCCTCGCAAGAATGTAATTATTATAAAACAATTTATTATTTCAATAATCATAGATTTAATACATGTATAACTTATAGGATTTATTGTTTGGTGGTATTAAAAATAATGAAGCAGTTGTGAGAAAAAGAAAGTTGACACGTGATTTAGAATCAAATCCTGAAATGAATGTATTATTTAAGAAAACTAGACCTAGTACGAAATCTAAACCGGCCGAGAGAAGTTAAGGTAAGAGGCTTTGAGCCGATTCAGTTTTATTTCTAACTACAGTAGAACCTCATTAATCCGAACCAATAAGGGCTCTAGGTTGTCTGATTTAATGAAAGTCCGGATTAAACAAAATAACCAAAAAACATGTCCGTATTATAGATTTAAGAATATTATATTATACTAATTACTATGTATGATATACAATATATATGTATTGCAACATGATATTAGTTTATGATAACTTTAATGACGGTAGATAAGAATATATGTACTTATGGGAAATTCGAGGAACTTGCTTTTATGTTTATTTTAGTCTACGGCATAAACTGCGTATTTTTCGTAATACTAGACAGCTGTCCGGATTAAGCGAAGTCCTTTAATGATTTGTCGCCTACCCGCAGCTCGCGGTCGGTATTGGTACCCTACCACGACCTATGCGCCTGCTTACCTGAGTATTACGGGAGAAACGAAGAGGACTCACGGGAGTTTCTAGACAGAGCGGAGGATCTACTCTGTCAGGGCGGTATACACCCAACGGCGTGAGTGAATATCGTCGTCCCGTTTTTGAACGACAGGGCAGGTGATTGGTGGCGAGCCATAAAATTAAAAATTATGCCATGGACGGAATTTATGTCCGAATTACTCGAGGAGTTCGACAATATCGATATCCTGCGCTCAAACCGGACTTAAAAACGACGCGACAGGGCCCCCGACAAGCGTTAACCGAGTTTATTGTTCATAAACAATGTTTGGCCGCGCGAGTACGTTGTGGGTTACCAGAACCACTTTTGCGACAGTTAACGCAGTTCACTTTTACGGGACGATTACTGCGCTACGATACGGTTAATGCACCCAGCGTCTTTCGCCGATCTACGTGAGATAGCGCACAACGTAGATAAGCTCCTCGGTACGCTCCACCAACGACCCGACAGCCAGCCGAACTGCCTCCGCGGCATACTGCTCAACCAGCGGCCCGACAGCGAGCGGGTTATGCAAACGCGGTTATGGCAGCGAGCGACACTGACATCGCCAATGCCCAAATAGACCGTCGGTATCGGGAAACGGCAATCTGCTAGGAGGGAATTAGTCCGCCCCCCAGCCTACAACAGATCCAAACAGGGCGCAGCGTTTTAAACGACGTTTCAGTTAAAACGCGCCCTGCCGCTACGCAATTTTTATCCGGTAACACGTATCACGCATCACGACCGTCGCGCAGAACACCGAATCTAACCGGCCCTTACGAGTTACATACCGCCAACGATCTTGGCACTTTTTCGGCACTACACCCCTCTTATTGGGATGGAGGGTATGCCGCGGTAAATTCGGATGTAATCAGGGTATCGGAATTCGAAGACATTGCCGACACGACCGAACATAGCGCAAGTCAGGTGTTCGAAATTTTTTCGGGCACAGTGGAGGAGGGGGTATCAGTCGACCCAGCTAGTCCACTAATGGCAGTTAACACCGTCAGTGGGCAAACCGGCGTCGCGGTTAAGAACCAGCTGCCTCCCGTTCGAACCGTAAACCACCCGAGTAATGTAAATGCCCGCGTAGAATTACTACTCCAGCAGTCGATTTAGAATTCGAAATTGGCTTCGTCACAGCTTTACACGACTCATAGGCGCATAAATCGTATGTAAAACCGGTAATTGCTTATAAATACGGAACTGTTTATAAAGGACGCGGTTAGACTAGCGGACGGACACACCGCCACGTTTACCGCGCAAAATCGCGGATTTAAAAGTGCGTTTTTCAGCGGTTATTTTAGACGACCTGTATTGCGACGTATTACTCGGCCATGATTTTCTGACTGATCTGAAAGTCGCCTGAGACTACTCAGCAGGAACAATACACTTAGGCACTAAGAAACGTACAACCGCTTGTTGGAAATCGGGCGCACGACACACGATCCGCAAACCTTTACTTAGAATAATAATCATAATAATAGAATAATCGTAATAATCAAAACGAGATAAATCATATAAAACTTGAACACACTAAAAGTACAATAAAGTAATACACGACGATAAAGACTTATTGTGAGAATTATTTCAACAAAATCTTACTACATAAAAATGAGATTATCCACAGTGCTCCCGGGGTACTCTCCCCGACAATTCAATTCATTCCATCGCATATACTAAAATGTTTTGTTTTTTTTTTAGTCTAATACAAAGTTAATAATACAACAATTCTACAAAATGTTTATAAATATTGTAAGGTTTCAGCCAAAACAGAGGGCCTACTAATTATCCACTGCCCAGGGGGAACACTGGACAGTGACCTAGTAGCCGTGCCAAGCAAGATAGTACTTGTTGACGGAGCTACTAGGTTTTGATAAAAAAAAAAAAACAAATATTAATAAAAATGAGGGAAAAGTATAGAGAGAGAAAAAAAAGAGGCCATGTATAATATAATAACATTTTTTTAATGATTTAATTATTAAAGATTTATAAATATCGTTATTCATAAAGGAAAAAAAATAAAGAAAAAGAAAAAGAGAGGTGCCAGTTACACAAAATTAAATATGGGGTAAAAGGGGGTTTCATGTTGATACTTGTCGTTGTTGTTTTGAGGAGTGACGACCCACCACCGGCCATAGTTGTGCCTCACATCATCTTCATCATTGGTATCTCAACGTTTTATTTAAAAAAAAAAACGGAGGACAAAAAAAATAAACTACAGCCTGGTTGACACCACAAGTAGACGGCAGGTCGACTCGACGTTTATTTTAATAAAAAAACGGAGGACAAAAAAAACGTGGTTTTCACAATAAAAATTATATAGAAAACACGACTTGTCGCCTGGGTAGTGTAGCTGAGAAATAATATTACGTTGTCGCGGCATTTGTATTTTGGCCGGTGATTGTCACGCCGGGTGGTGGTAGTGGTGCCAACTTTGACACGTCCATTGGGGGGAAATACAACAATATGGGTATAGGTGCACAGTGTACGGTCAGCTGATGACGATAGGATGACAGATATCGGACCGGTTGACTAGTGGAGGTTATCACATACACAATTATTAAAATACTTTACACCTACTGCACACACCTCTAATTAATAAGATTTATAAAAAAAATCTAGTCAAATTCTGCAACATTAAAATATTTACTTCCTCGTCTAATAACAATAGATTATTGTTATTAGTATTAAATCTATACTAATGATGAAATAATAATTATGTTCAAAAATAGTTGTTTAAAAGAAAAATTACTTTAAAACTATTATTGGTTTCTATTTGTAAAAGTTCGATTGTTGATATTTAGCTTTTTTAAAAATAAATTTCCCTTGAAAAATAAAAATATATAAATCGTTAAAAAATAACGAATTCAATTTACTTGTTAAACTAAATACATGTAACTATATTATTCTCATCAAATATTTGGTCAATTATTCAGGTAACTATGTTGTTACAATATATATTATATATACAGAACGGAATACATATAACTGATAACTGTTATAACTTTTAATACAATAAACATTTTACTGTATTCTTTTTAATAATAAACGAAAAAATCGTAAAATGAATAGAAGATTACAACAATATTTTAACAAAAGATAAAAAACGATACTTATTGCAAATGCTGTCTGGACACAAAAATATATATCCTAATAGCAATAAATCAATATTATTATTTTATTTTTTTAACAATAATAATTCTTTGTTGTGCTGCTTTACTCGAAAAGTTAATTTTCTGCTATCATTTCTTACATCCTAAACTCGTAACTTATTATATTATGTTAGATTGTTAATTTTCTACAGTAAGATGTTAGTTTTATACAATTTTAAAACAATTATAAATATTTTATACTTAAATTTCTGGTCATATCAAATCACGAGCTCATAATTATAATTTATAATTTATCATAAACTTATTATCTAGATACTTTTTCTAGAAACCCAATTAATTATTGAATAAATATGGATATTAAATGCACGTGATAGGAAAATTGTTTTCAATATAATTATTGAAATGGTACCAACATTCCTAACAATTTCTATTATATATTTAAATAAAACTAATTCAATGTACTGTAAGTTAAAAACAAATGATCCTAGAACTTGTTTTTTATAAATAATCTGCTACCAAAGTCATAGAACTTTAAAATGTTTAGAAATTTTTTTTTTTAATTTATGATAATGTTCTAGAATAACTGTATCCTCCTAACTTGTACCAAATAAAAATTAAAAAAAAATAATATGACAATTAAAAAAAATTTGTCTATAATCGGCAAATTTCAAATTATTTTAATGATATAAAAATTTTTGGGTACAATTTTTTTTCTAAGTAACAACAGACGTATAGAGGGGCTTCAACTCCATTATCTCTAATTCCATTATCTCCAAAATTTACGATAGTGAGATAAATCACTATTTGATTTTCATGAATAAACTATGCATAATCTAAACAGTACCTTTTTTTAACAGGGAATTATATTTTCATAAGAGAGTTAACTTTTTCTCTTTTTTTTTTTGATAATCAAAACATTTTTAATACTATGTATGCTATAGAGATAACGAAGTATACAACTACTTAATAAACCATTAAATTTTTTTGTGAAAATTACTTGAAAAAATATTGTAACAATATATTATATCATTTTCATATTAAATTTATTTTCTAAAATATGTACTGTAATTATAATACTTAAAACTAGTAATCAGATTATAATTAAGGAAATATGAGTTGATATGGCTTTTGGAATAATCCAAAGATTGATTGTGTTTATTTTATTTTTATAAACCTTTGGAAATGCTAGATGTTTTCGAGTTATATGTCTAAATTAAGGTTTAATAAATGAAGTAGAAAAATTGTACTCGTATAAAAAAATCACAGTTATTTTATAATCTCCTACGTAGATATTTTCATTATTAAAATATTAGTTTATTGAGTACAGTTTTAACATTAATTTTGTTTTTTAATTTTTTTTGTATATTACAGGTTTTTATAAATTGATTTTTTACATTTTTATTTACAATTTTTTTTACTGTATCCTAAGATGAAAAACTTTCTTTTTAAAATTTTCTTGCTGGACAATGTTGTGAGTTGGCCCTGTGATAAGGTGGTGGAGGTGGAGGCGTTGGAGGAAATCCACCTCTATCCTGCGACTCTGTCGATTCTCTGTCTTCTTCAATGATGACCTCATTGTCTTTTTGTAGGGTCATAAAGCACATATCACCATTAGCACAACAACCCTCTTGATGTCCTAGGTTGCATGAAGACGATATGACACTGGAACTATATTTTTTTCGACAAAATATCTATAATTTATAAAAACAGAATTTTTAGTATAAATGGCTAATAAATAAATAATATATTTAAGACTTTTGTCTTTATAATGCTGCGACTGATTCCTCTAAATTTTCTATTGAGTGACCAATAAATAAACGGATTCCAAAAACTATTACTCATTGCTATCCATGTTATGAAGAAATCCACAGCAGGAGGCATCTACGGATGATCATGTCAATAATTTAGGTCCATAATTTTTGGAGACTTTTTAAATTATTAAAAATACCTTACTACCAGTACAAGCCGTGACAACTTCTTGGATAGTCCAAGGAGTCACAGCTACGATAAAGCACAATGCAACAGCTCCCATGGTTCTTGTCGTTCGTATGCTTTGTCTCAATTCATTGGAACTTACTTGTTCGGACGCTTCGTTAAGGGAATTCTATAAAATACCAAAATGTTAAAAAATAATTAAATAAAAAAATATTTTTAAATAAATTGTTTTTTTATGATATCGCTATCACAGATACGGAGCGTTTATTGTCATTCGACAATCGATAGATTTGTTTTCGATATTGTCAGTTGGTATATTTTTAAACTCATTACAATGTTCCTTACTACCATATTTTAAGCATATTAGTCGATAGTTCTAACTGACAATTAATTTTGCGTATCCGCATATATTATACATAGTATAAACAAAAAAATTTGAAACTTTTAAGTTTTATATCTAATAAATGATTGAAGTTATATTAAAAATTCGAATTCCATTTACTATTAAAATAAAACTTCAAACATTTTATTATACTCAAAATATATGTTCCCATTTGAAAAAACAAAGTTGACACTCTTACGAGGCTTAAGGGATGAATTAAAAAAGTATTATAGTTTTAAATAGTTTTTAAATAATTTAGTAGTAAATAGCTAATAATTCAACAATATGTAACTAAAGGTATCAAAAAAAAAAATTTTTTTTTAATTATTTTTATTCTATAAGTTATTGCGTGGGTTGTGATAAATAAATTATCCTATATATTTGTATTTATTTAGTCATCTGCTGAACACATCCCACTGTTATGAATGAATATAACTGTGAATTGAATTGGTTTTATTTGTATTACATCGTCTATGTTCTTTGTAATGAGTCGATTGAAAATAAGTCAAGTGCTTTGAGAAAAATGAAAAGATTGAAGTTTTATCCTATTAAACTGGAGCACGCTCAATCTACATCAATGGTCTTGTAATTAATTTTTTCTGAGAGTTATATTGGATTTCAAAATGTACAGAATACCTTCAGCAGCCTACATTAATTGGCATATTAAAGTCCCTCTAAAAGTAAATTATGTAGTTATTTAATTGTATACCTTTGTAGCTATGTTGTTTGTTAACATAGGTTGCACTAGAATTGCACAAATATTTATTTGCTGCCTATGCCTAAGTCTATCCACGTGTAAAGCTGAACCATAAAAATACATAAGTGCCATTGTAGTTGGAAAGTAAAATAGGCAAGCGGCCAGTATACGCAAACTTGGTCTTTGATAGAAAGGTTCGCATGCCATCAAACCATTTCCGTTGTAATAGTATCCTCCTCGGCGAATAACGACAGCACCAAAAGCGGTTAGTGAACCCATTAAAGTAAGACTTAATACTAACATACACCCCTGTAAACAGAATAATATGTATTAATAAAAATTTTAAATTGTAAACACAATGGTTGTTTGTTGATAATATCTTAAATTTTCAAAAGAAATTTGGGAATTTTATTGCTATCATTATTAATTACTAGGATTTTTAATTGTACATTTACAAAATGTAACATAACAAAATATAATATAATATGACAAAATATTAACAAATATTTTAACTATTCAAAGCAGATTAAAATTGTAGTATTTTAGTTTAATTTATTTCGTTAGGTAAATAAATTATACTACAAGTGATTACTCACATATGTATTATACAGTACATTTAACTTTAATAATTGAACTGTCAATCATTGTAGAACTCTTTTTTCCTAGTTTATAAATATTTTTAGTTGACATTTATTAAAGTATATCATTATAGAATTCAAAGGCCATAAATTCAAATTGTATTTGTTTCTAGATTTTAATTTTTTTTTTTACAAAATCGCCTTTCCTGTTTGTATGTTTTTCCATTTAATATTGGCGAATATATGTTAAGTTTTAGCTTCCCAAATATTAAAAATATTGTGTTTATTATTTTATAAATAAATTTTATAGAGGGAAGAATGAAAATATATCTTTAATTCCATTAAAATGATTATTTTATTTCTTTGTATACTTCTAAACTTAGAAAAATAAATAATTAATAATAATTATTATTATTAAGATGTGTTAGTAAATATATTTTATGAAGAGGTTTATTATCAAAATTATTTATTGTAAGAAAGCTCAACATTCGTTATTGGGAAGTAATCAGAGCCTGAAGTTAAAAATACAGGCGAAGAAAAAATTATTATTTTTTGTTGAATCTTTGTTTTTAAATTGTGCAACTTTTTTGGTAGCATTATCATATCATATCCAACCAACTTAAACGATAAAATATTGTTTAGTTGAAGGTTGACATGCCCTCGTTTCCTTCGGAATAGCCTTGGAGACAATTAACCGCGAATATTGTTCGAATAAAAAAAAACGTTAAAGTTGAATCTAATAAAATATTTTTTAATATTTTAAACGTATTCTTTTGCTGCGCTATCAAATTTATAATTTTAAAAAATAACTTTATTGGCAGAAATAAAAATTAAAGTAGCTTATATGTAAGATTTAATTTAAGTAAAGAAAATTTACTATTCTGACACTACTTCAAATAGTTCTCGAGATATTATTTATTTACAGTCGCGCATTTTATAGAAAATTAAATTAGAATAACGTTTTCCTGCGTAGTAATTGGTTTCCGTAATTTATTAACATCTTATAAATCAAATTTAGAAAATAATAATTGAGGTATAAAAAATTTTAGAAAGTGGTATATAGAAATAAATTATAATTTTATGAAAGAAGTTTTTCATCATTAGGAAAGATGTAAACATATATTTGGTATCAGATAATATGGGACTCGATGCAAAAACGTTCTTGTTGTCTTTTTTATTTTTTGTAAAAACAACTTTTTTTGAATTTTTATATGCGTTTGTGGGGTTCTAGATAATTGCATTGGTTGCATTTACGTAATTAATTGATTAAATTAATTCATAGGGTTCATCATTATTTTTGCTATAGAGAGCTCTCTATAAATATATTTATCTGTTGTAAATATTCTTTATTTTCATAAATATAAGTATCCATATTATTATCTGTATGACGCAACTACTCGGACAACCATTCACCAAGTTAAGTCTCGCCTTTGCTGGTTCTGTATATAAAACAGGTAAAGTTAATAAATTAAATAATAAAAGAAAATTCAAATAAAATTTTTATGGACGTAAAGTTTTTTTTAGAGTTTTTATTATTATTAAACTTAATTTAAAAGAAAATACAATTAATTCTTACTCTAATGTTAGTAACTTAATCTTAAAACAAATCTTTGTACAGCGAATAAATAACAATAAAAATTACAAATATATTATTAAATTAGTGAAATTATACATTCATTAAAAGAAAAACCGTTTTTATCGGATCTGGATCTCAGTAGATTGATTCTGTATCGATAGGTTCTTCGTCAATCGCCAAATGATTAAATTACGGCCATCTATGAGCTATTTATTATGGATGTGACATTTGAGCCCGATACAATCGAATGTTACCTTATTCAAACCACAGAACAAATTAATGATAAACGTTTCACGTACAAAACAATGAATAACGTTGTTTATGGGCCCTTGTCAAATAAAAATAAATTTAGCGACCAACAGTGACATACAGCTGCAAGACGTCAACGATAAAGCACAACAGTGTTCGCAATACTACCGCATAGACATCGGGAGCATACGACCGCGAGAGTGACGACGTTCACAACCACCGCACACACACACTACTCTAACACTGAAAACTGGTTAGGACAGGTCGCCCTCATGATGGGGAAAACCGACACTCACCGCACCAACCTGCTTTGACATTATCAAACATCCTACCGCTGTTTAAAGTTTTCCTTTCAAACTTCGTCTGGAGTGGCTTTCTTGGTCGGATATTTATTAAACAATAAAAAAATATCTTTACTTATATAATAACAATCAAATAATTTTAAGCGATTTGGAATTCCAGTGGTACAATGATAATAATGATTAAATCTAATCTAATGAGGGCCTTCCCCTCTTTTAACATGGAGTATCAGTTTTGAACCTCCATGCAGAAAACTAAAATGATAATGTCGAATTAATAGAGTACTGAAATTAGACACCTTTGGCAGTAGTACAGGATATTTCTGGTCATAACTAATAAACAAAAAAAAGTTTTTTACATTCATCCCTTATACCTTATGATGGTATCACTTTAATTTTAAACACTAAATTAACTAGCTTATTTATTAGATAATTAGAAAATGATTGCTCCATAAAAATTTTTTGGACCAGTATTACGGAAGTTATTGATATATTTATAAGTTGGTGAACGGTTGAGAATGTCAAGTTATTAAAATAGTAGCACTCACTATTCACCTCCAGTCATTACTTAACAATTGTATTTTATAAATATTAAATAAATTTTAATATTTTAATACTAAAGTAAAAATCATGTTATCAATTTGTTCTAAAATATTTTCATACGAAAAGATATTTTTTAATAATTAATTTTAAATACTAAAATATTCTCAGCTTGTATCGAAGGTATTAATTTTACTGTGATGTATTTTATTTTTTTGGTGTCTGTTACCACTTTTCCTCAGCTCTCACTGAACCGATTTCCTTCAACGATACGTCAAAATATCACAAATCGTATCTAGTCGAAGACATTACCCTCGAAAATTGAAAAAATTTCCCTTGTTTCCCGTTTTTGGAAACCTCCAAAAAAATTACAATTTTAAAAATCGCTAATTTTTACAATTTTAGCTTCGATGCGAAGCGGAGAAGGTATTAATTTTACTATGATGTATTTTTTTTTTTTTTTTATGTCTGTTGCCATTTTTTCTCAGCTCTCACTGGACCGATTTCTTTCAAAAATACGTCAAAAGATCACAAATTGTATCTAGTCGAAGACACTACCCTCAAAAATTGAAAAAAATGCCCTCGTTCCCCGTAAATGGGGGAAACCTCCAAAAAAATTACAAATTTAAAAATCGCTAATTTTCGAAATTTTTTCTTAAAACTTCCATAACTTTTTGAAAAATCAACAAATCAACATAATTTTTTTTTACTAAAACGTTAGATATCTACCTTTCATTTGATATCATTTTTTTGAAAATCTATCACGTAACCTGCTCATTAGTGGGGATTTAAAATAGCAACTTTTTTACCAAAATTAACTTTTTCAACTTAATTTTTGAAAATGTTCCGGAAATACTGCGTCCTTCAAACATATATCAAATTAAAGCTTATTTCATGTACTATAAAATAAAAAAAAAAAATTTGTCCCGACGACCTATCTTCTATGCGAAAATGTCTACCGTATTCAAAAATATGCTATTTTAACATATTTTTTTTTTTAAATTAAACACTATCTACAGATTTGCATCGAAGCGTTTCTAATGATAGTGATTTTAATCACTGTCAGATACCATCTATACTGGACCCAACTATGCCACGACCCTACTGTGCTGGGTTTTTTTTTACTTAAAACTGTCATAATTTTTTTAAAAATAACCAAATCAGTATATATATATTTTTAAAGATACATAATGTGTCTTTACCTATCATTTGATGTATTTTTTTTATAAATCTGACCCTTTACCTGGCCACAGGGGGGATTAAAAATGACAACTTTTTCATAAAAAAATAACTTTTGAAAGTTTTCGGAAATACTGACACTTTTATATATACCTTTAATTAAAGCTTATGTAATATAATTTATTATTGAAAAAAAATTCAATATATAGATCGTCTTCATAGTGAAATATCCAAAAATATGTTATTTTTGTGTTAAAATTCTTAGTATTGTATATTAATTTATTTTAATATATCTTATAAGGGAACTACACTGATTTTCATAAATATTTTATAAACCTAATTGACATAGAATATAAAGTAAAACTAATTTAAATTGTTTTGCTTCTTTTATGTAGAAATAGGTAACTTTAAAATTTCAATTATCTTAAATTGTCAATTTTATTAACCGACGAATGTGACGAGCGGTTGCTGAATTGGTAACACTTTGTATTTGCGCTTAGGGTACCAGTTTCGTACCCGCCTGTGACAATGAATTCTTTTCATTTTTTCCTTAAATCTTTTTGAGAAAAAAAAAATTTCAACACATTTGATTTTTACCTCATTTAGATTCAACAAATATTAAAAATCCCATCACTATAGTCTTCCATCGTGAGAAGAAATGTATTATTCAGGTTAATATTATTTTAGTATAATATTAAGTGTTACGGAAACAATAACAATTTTACATAGATTAAAGCTTATGTAATAAACTTTATTATGAAAAAAAAAAAATTTCGGACTTTATTTTGATTTCATAGTGAAAACGGACATCAAAGTTAATAAAAAAAAAAAATAAGATTTTTGTAATGCTATAACTTTTTGAAAAATTTATATATCAATACAATTTTTTTATGATAAATACTATTTATATACTTCATTCGTTCGACATACTTTTTTTTTAAATAAAACCATTTTCTTTTATATATTTATAAATTATAAATATATATAAATATTTATATATATTTATATATTATAAATATTTATTTATTCATATATTACACTTATAAATCATAAAATTTGTAACCAAGATATAAATAAGCAAATAGGAGATCATATAGCTTTTGGAATAATCCATCAATTTTTTTAAATTAAACACTATTTACAGATTTGCATCGAAGCGCTTTTTATAAAAGTGATTTTAATTACTGTCAGATATCATTATACTTGACCCAACTATGCCATGTCCCCACTTTTGTGTCTGTCACTACTTTTTCTCAGCTCTCACTGGACCGATTTCCTTCAACGATACGTCAAAATATCACAAATCGTATCTAGTCGAAGAAATTACTCTCAAAAATTGAAAATATTTCGCTCATTTTCCGTAAATAAGGGAAATCTTTAAAAAAATTATGATTTTTAGAATTAGTAAATTTTGACTTTTTTTTAAATTGTCATATCTTATTGAAAAACGAACAATGTAAAATAACTCTTTTTAATACTGAAACCTTAAATATTTTCCTTTTATTTGACATAAATTTTTTGAAAATCTGACCCTTTACCTACCTGTCCACAGAGGGGAATTCAAAATAGCAACTTCTGCACAAACATTTAACTTTTTAAACTTAAGTTTTGAAAATGTTCTGGAAATACTACGAGCTTCAAACATATAATTAATTAAAGTTAATATTATGTACTATAAGTTCAAAAAAAAAATTTGTCCCAACGACTTATCTTCTATTTGCAAATGGTTGCCATAGTTAAAAAACATGTTATTTTTGTGTTAAAATTCTTAGTATTGTATTTTAATTTATTTTAATATACCTTATAAGGGGATTCACTGATTTTCATGAATATTATATAAATCTAATACATGGAATATAATGTTAAATTAATTTTAATTTTTTTTTCTTTCAAGTCGAAAAAATTAATTTTGACATTTGAATCAGTTTAAATTGCCAATTTCATCAAAAAAACAAATGCGACGAACATTTGCCGATAAATCATTAACTGTGGCAATGATTTTTTTGCAATTTTTCCTTAAGTCTTATTGAGTTAGAATTTTGCTTTTGAATAATCCTTCAATTTATAAATATAAAACACTATCTACAGATTTGCATCGATGCGTTTCTTATGATAGTGATTTTAATTATTGTCAGATATCATCTATACTAATCCCAACTATGCCACGCTGACACTGTGCCGCGACCCCCTGTGCTACCTTTTTTTTAACTGGATGGACAAATTTATTTAAAAATAAATTAGATTTAATGTTGTTTTTAGATAAAGTAACAAAAAAGAAAGATTGGATTTTTTTATCAAATAACTTTAATAAGACATACGAAAGAAAAATGTAGTACTTAATAAAATTGAGAATAATTTTAAATATGTTGTCTTCAAAGTTATTTTATACAAAAACTTGACTAAATAACCTTGAAATAGTTTTGTTCTACGGTTATTTTGATATTTTCAACTCAAATTTCATCAATCAATGAAGAAAAACTTTTTCAATTACGTTATGTAAATAAATAATAGAAATATATGTAGCAAAGGATTAAGTCTATGATTTTATTGGAATATTGCTTACCTATGATACGATAAGTGAATTCTTTAAGGAATAAAATACGAAGGTTGTACAGAAAGTAAGGTACAAGACCACAGGATATATCTTTTTAAAGTTCATGTATATATCATGAAAGAAATTCTTTATGAACACTTTACTTAGACATGAAGATTTGTCTGACTTTATAAAAACGGTTTTATTTAGTTTTTTTGTGGTAATTGATATTGCGATTGTGTACAGGTTAATGTACACCATTTGATAGGTATAGGATAGACTAGAAGAGTTGTCAAGAAAACCTTTGTATTATTAGTATACTAATTTGATACCTAATTGTAAGGTACTACCTGTGTATTATTTTTTCAATAACTTAATGTAGTATTATTATTAAACAAAATGTTATATCGTTTGTTTTATGTATTAATACTTCTTAGAGGACCGTAAAAGGGAGTGTGAGAACAAAGGCCCCTTGGTAATGTACGAGATTTTAATATGCTAGGGACCTTATTTTTTTAAAAGTATCTAGAGTCTTTCTATTTTTTTCCGAGTCAAGCATTGTATAGGCCTTTTTACCCAAATCGGACGTTGATGATACTAAACCTATGATATTGTTTACGAAGACATGTTCTACGTGATAGGTACAAAAGTTTTAGATAAAATCATCCTATGGCTTGGAGATCCCTTGTAACCTTACTTTCTGAACGATTCTCGTAAAATATAGTTTCTAGCATTTTGAAAGTCCAATACAAAAATTATTTACAAATCATCAGTAAATTATTTAAGAAGTAAACCGATAGTATAAATTATATAATTTAAACTTCCTTAACTAAATTATTTAAATACATAATAAAAGAATCTAATATTAGTATGATAATAGAGATCCATATTATAACTACTTATTTATTTTTCATACACTTATTAATTGGTAAAAATAGAGATTAACTTAAACATAAAAAGACACGTAAGTGTACGACTGCCGTATTATAGTTGTTGAAACTAAAAAATATAATTTATTCATTAACTCAGGGCAGTTCTTAATAATTTAAAAATAAAAGAAATGTTATATTTTTTATTTCTAATATTTATAGAATTGATATTTAAGTAATCTAATAAAAGATTCTACATATTATAGGGTATTATTGGATTAATCAATTCTTTACAATAGCGATTGATGAAACGCAACTTTGAAGATGCTTTGTTTAGTATTATACTAAACTAAGTTCATAAAATAATTTATTCAACAAAATTTATAATTTATGTTATTTTACTTATTAAATAATTAAGTTATTTAAAAAAGTTGGTTATGTTTGGATATATGAAGGAGTAATAGTGAACATAACAAAATGAAGACTGGACAAAAAACGATCTGCAGAACAACCCAGACAACTGTGGGCAGATAAAATGAAGGGAGATCTCAAGATGATTGGAGTGTAGACTGCGGAGGAAGTTTTCAAGGGATAGGAAAATATTAAGTATTTTTTAATACCAGTAATAACAATTGGAGTATTAATTAAAAATTGAGTATTCTTTATGAAAATCTGACGATTATGACGCGTCCCCACTGTGTTTGGTTAATTTTTTTCATTTGTAGTACTCATAAAATACTAATTTGTTTAAGTTTTTTTTTATAATAAAACATGATTTTTCAATCTAAAAAATCTCTTTAATGGTTTAATAATAGTTTTAATAACATACATTTTTTTTAGATTTTAAAGAATTTTTGATAAAACTATCCATTTTTGTTAATTTAAAGAATAATACAAAGTTTATCAACTTCAAAGCATTAATATAACATAGATTAACTTAATACATTATACAGTTTGATGAAATTTTAAAATATAAATATAAATTTTATTTAGGTTACTTATCAAATATTTCCAACGAATACATAAATTTGAAATTTAAATTAAAAGATATGCAACTAAATATCAAGTTATAATTAAAAATAGAGATTATTTTTGAACATCAGACACGACCTTTATTTATTTTACACAAAAAAAATATTTCTCAGTACTTATTCTTAAATTTTAGAGTAAAAAAATAATCAAAATTATAATCTCTTTCTGAAAAATATCTGGTTACATCAATAATACACATTGTAATAAATTAAATAGTATGTACTTAGAAATCGAATGTATTTTGGGCTCTGTTTGTACTCAAATATATTTAAAAGGTCTTTGGGATATTAATGCGCACTATGAATGATAGATTTAGTGGGGAGTTGTTTTGTAAAATTTTTAATGCTCTAGAAGTATCCGGTTCAAAATATTATGAACAATTGAATTCTGTATTTCATAGTGGCCGGAAAGCAAATAAAACAATTGATACACTCGTTTAGAAACTGAGTGTATAACAGTTATAACGATGTATCCGGGATGCATAACTTTACAAATAATCACCTTTTTGATATTGTAATGCTTATACACAATCTATTGATTAATAGATAAGTGCATCAGTTTTTCGATTTATGCACTTTTAAGATGTCACAGCTATGTATAGAAAAATAAATTTATCAATAACGGTAATTATATAAGGAATTATATTTAAAACAAATATATATCTACAGTAACCTGATGTAAAAACGCACTTTTTTTATCGTTAATAAAATAAAAAATTTTTTTTTTTTTTTTTAAGCTAGACAAACTATTGAAAAGTAATAATTAAGTATTAATTGTGAAATTAGAACTCTATTTAGTGAACTGAAATAATTTGAAAATTAAAAGTGTACTCTTACCCCATTGATGGAATAAGAGTTCAGTTAAATTTAAGTTTTAAAAAGTTTAGAAAATAAATAGACGGACAAATAAATAAATAATTGTTTAACTAGGTATTTTTTACTTTAAATAACAAAATAATAACTAATTTAATTGTATTTAGTAATTTGGTGATTCCATATTATATATACAATTATATTATAACATCTTTTAGAGCCACGTTAGATTTTACCCCAAATCAAAAAATTTTCATTAAATTACATGACACAAACTGTATACAAAACTAAAATTGTGTTATTATTAATTATTGATTAATAAAAATATTCTATATACAATGAAAAAATATTCAAGTCCTATGAATTGTTATATAAATTTAAAATAGTATTCCTAAATAGTGAATTATAACAAATTTTTATAATTTATATATAATTCAATATCTTTATGATTTTGTAACGACTAAAAAAACCATGTACAAATTATCTGATTTGATATTCATCAACCATTGTTTTATAACTATAAAATTAAATTATTAATATCAATATTGGACTCTTACCCCGTGTGAACTTATATCTCGAGATAAAAGTAAAAAATTAGAGTAAACTGATCAGTTTACTCTAATAATTATATTTGTTTTATCAAACATTAAAAGTCATTATTAATGTTTATTTACAAAAGAGACATATTTTGAAATCTCTAAAACTTGCTTGGCTGTTAATTATCTTTGTTTGAACAGATGAATTCTATTTAATCAAAATATAGTGTATTGTATTCATTATCAAGTAAAGCGCATAGTTTATAAATAAATTTTACAGAATGTAACAAAGTAATTTTAACTGTTTATCTGCTTAAAAATTAATGTAAATTTGTGTAGTTTTTTGGTGAAATGATATTTTTATAAATTCAGAACTATCTTTTTCAAAATGTAAAGAAATTATTTTTATTTAAATATTTTTCTCATAAACACTAAATGAATATTATTGAGTACTACACTTTAAAAATGTATTTCCGTGACTGTCAACTTATTGTCTTGTTAAATAATCTTATGAATATTCAAGTGCTATTTGCTCATAATAAATAGTTCTAACTATTTAATCAATATGAAGTGTTTTATTTGTTGTGTTAAAAAATGTGTTCACTAAAAAATGTTAAAATCTTATTACAATCAAATCTATAATAAATATTTCTAAATGTCTCAAATGTGGTTTTATTTTTAAAAGTATCATATTGGGAATTATCTTTTTTTTTCTTCAAATTGTTCTTAAAAAGCGTCAAACTTTTTATAAATGTAATGTTAATAAATACGCGTATAAATATAAATATTGATTAGTATTTATTATTAATTGAGTGTTTTTTATTCAGAATAGTTTTTGTAGAAACTTAGAGCATTAATTAAATAAAAAGCCATTCAAAAAACACAGTACCTATCTAGTAGTGAGAACTTCTGGAAATGTTGATATCTTTCCACAAATATTTGGACCGATCCCAGAATCATTTTCTCCTTTAATTAACTTAGCAATACTCAAAATAACAAAGCATAAAATATAATATCTACATAATTACATTTGAAATTAAAGATTTTAACATACAGTATTTGATTAGATTCGAAACATTGGCTTATATTTTTTACATCATTAACTTTAATAATTTATTAATAGAAGTATAATTTATTACATAGGAAAATGTGCAAATGATATTTGCAACGAATATTTATTATGTTTATAAATGGTCATTTAATAATGGTCATTTTTCCAAATTATATCATTTAAATACAAGCCAATTTAAAATTTTTATAATAACTTACTTAATTATAATAAACCTTTACTTAAATGTCAATTAATATACTTTTTACTTCAAAACTTTTCATAGTGTTGTTTTTTTTTAAATCTTTATTTTCCTTGAGGATTTACAATTAACAAAAAATTTATTAAAACCGCTTTGAAAATTCTTAATTTTTAAAAATTAAAGTGTTCAACTTGAGATTTTAATAAACTTAATAGCAGTTATTCTGTTTTTAAATTGATTAATAGTATAATGTTACAGATTTTTATCGAAACTTTTTTCAAGTTTCAACTTTTATCGTTCTATACATCAAGTGACAATAAATATTTTATTTTTTTTTATGGGTTTACTTACTTTTTTGCTGGAGTGTTTATGATATTTGTCTGGATGGAGCATGCATGTGTACCGATCAACTGCCATAAATACCAATATCATGGCATTTTGTTGGGGCAAGGCAGCTCTCAATAAAGCCTAAAACAGAAATACTATTACTTTAATGTAAAAAAATTGTTAAATCTCAATAAGTATTCAGTGTAAAAACATATTTATGTGCTGGTAATATGTTCTTCATATAATAACAAGTATTGACCATTCAATACTTTGAAATACTTGATAAAAACAGCCGCTTTAAATACACTGGTCTACAATCAATGTTGATCATAACTAAAATATTCCTTTCAAAACCAATTTTTCACGCTAATTTCAAATCTGCAAGTAGATTTTTTCTATCACCTTCAGTTTTTGAGATGATCATCAATTAATAAAAATTGAGTAATTAAACAAAAAAACTTTTTTTTTTAAAAACTTTTATTGATCTTGATTTTTAATTTGTTAACCATAATTATTATAAAATGTCGATTTAAAAAATCATGTTTAACCTGTTTAAACAATGGTATTTTTTAGATTGATATGTGGTTAGGAACTTTTATAAAATGTACGAGAAAAGTCTAAAATTTCCTTAAAATCACTATTTTTTGTATTTATATCGTAATAATTTATTTCAATAGAAATCATAGTAATTATTTCTAGGCAACATTTGATGTTTAAAAAATTGCTGCAATTGAAATATTCAGATCTTAAATAATTTTTAACTATTTAAAAATAATCATGGAATAAAATGAAATCCAACTATATATTAAAGGAAGTAATAATAACAAAATCCTTGTATATTAATTTAAGTTTATTATGTCCTTTGCATAGGCGCAACTTGGGGATGCTAGAAGGAATTTAGTACAGCCTAATATAAAATTAGCACCTCCAAAAAAAATTAAAAATCATTACTTGATTTAATTTCATAAATATTGATATAATTGATGTTGTAATTTTTTTTTATTTCATTATCAAAATCATAATTTTAGTTAATTCAGAAAAAATGTGCATATGCCATATAATCACAGACATCTAAATGTATTTAGATGTCTAAATATAAATATGCAAATAACTAAAATAATTGGATTGTATCTTAATGATTGTATAATAATTATGTTTTTTTTAAATTTAAATTAACTTTTTTATATGTAATTCCTTGATTTTTATTAATTGATGAATATTTCAAAAACTAGAAGTTAAAGAAAACATTTAAATACGTATATGAAACCAACGCCAAAAATTAGTTTACAAATATATAACTTTGTCTTTGATGATAAAAAAATGTTTTATTTTGTAGATCAATGGTATTAACACATGTATGTGAGTTTGTATTATTTTAATTAAGGGAACATTTTTTTTTATGTTCAGCGATTTGATAAATTTTTCTTATATTTCTCAATCAAGTTTATGGAGTGTTTTTTATATGTGTAGAAAGTAAGAAAAGTGATCTCCCTTATTTTTATTGTTCATAAGAATTGACTCGATTTTTTACTCATTGCATACTCTGTATACAAAAATTTTAGATTGCACGTGAATTACATTTTCAAAATTTGAAATAATCAAACATTAACTTTTGTTTTCGACCAATTAGTATCATTAATCAAGTTAAATTTTATGATTTTCATATTATCTTATACAATATTCCAAAATTAACAATTTTTAATTGAACTTAACACATTTGCAACTTATTTCTATTTTGCATGACTATATTGTACTGTAATGAGAGGTCTCTAGGCTAGTGCTATTGTATAAATTAATTTCTAAAATTTTTTTTCAATCTCTCCTTGTTGTAAGTGGCTACTCTTTCTAATGCCGAAAGCAAAAAATAATTATAACGATTTATCTTACTTTATTTTATTTAATTAAAACATAAGTAAGAAAAAATAATTATAGCTGGTTTTAACAAAAAATAAAAAAACGTTCACATTACATTGTGCACCAGAATTTAAGAACAAAAAGCTCAGCTCAGTAAAACACAGTAATTGCATATAAGATCACTAGTTTTTTCGATAATGTTCAAGATACGTATCCCATTCAACTTAACTTCATATTTGAAGTGGTTGTAAAATCCACATATTTAGAGTATATATTAAAGTTAATATTTGTTTACATTTGTTGCGTGTTTACCTTTGTTTTTATGTTTCTGTTTACAATGTTTTTTGCCTTATTTGTAATTTTGTATAACGGCCTTATCGTTAAGTTAGGCTACCTAATGTATAAACATACAATCATAAAATATAATGTAAAATAAACTAAATAATTTAAAGAAGGGCATTGTATTCTTTATTTGTTCACTAAATTCTGCATAAAAAACTCGTCGAAGAAAACTAAAACTTTACAAACGGTTGAAATCGTATTGACGTAATTATTTATTTTCAAGAGATATTTATCTATATTATTATAAATTTAGTGTCCCAAAAATGTTTAAATAATTAGATAATTCATCAAAATGATATTGTATATTATATGTACTCTATGGCAGATGTTAGAGTTGATCTCAAATTATTTTGATGAATTATATCAACTGCTTTGAGATGCTGAAATTTTAATGGTTACTTTACGGTTTAATATTAGATATCAAAATACTTTCATAAATATTGTTTTATTCAGAGTTAGTTCAATTAAGAAAACTAAAAAAGTCAATAAATAATTTTATTCAAGTTTTGGAGAAAATGTTAAGGTTTTTTTACGTTTGATTATGGTTACATTTTTGGGCCAGTATTAAATGTAAACGTTGAATATGTCATAATGTTATACTAAAAATATATAACTCGACGACATGGTTCTATAAGATTATTTCGATATGTTCGATTTGTAATTGGAGTGAAAATTTAATATTGTGTGATTATTGTCAATCGACGTTTTTATTTTCTAGCGTCGATTGGTCTCTCTCAGTTCTAGTTTGTTGGATGGTCATTTTCTCTGTTCCCCTAGGATCCTATATAATTTTATACGAGATAAAACCTTTATTTTTCTCTTTTTTTTTATTTTCATATTTTCAACGACCTTTACTATATAGACATGAGAGACGTTGTCAACTATTGGAGAATTTTTCAAACCACCGCTATCTTTGTAATGTTGGGATCATAAGTGGATTACGATAGTGGAGCTGTATGTGTTTCAAGGAATATAATACATTGAAAAGTGACTTGATAATTTTTATATCCACTTGAAAAAGGCGTTAGTAGTGTAAACCGCAAATATAATATAAAATAGTTATTTGAATAAGGGCATTATAAAAGCTAGATATCTTCATTTTTTTGAATTAGAAAAGACTTTGTAAGGCGATTGAATTATACTTATAGTCGCTTAGCCAGCTTTTCGTTACGTACTACAGAAAGCCATTGAATGATAACGATTTTTTTGTCCGATTACTTCCATATAATAGTCGTTAAGTAAAAAATAATAGTTTTAATGACCGTCGGATGCCCGTGGGTTATATTTTTTGTCACAATATGGTCTTGACTTATGCGGTTACATAAATTAATATTATTTTTTATTTTACGGAACTCTTTACTTATTAAATTATCTAGCGGTGCATAAAGGATTAAGTGATAAATCATAACATTTTTATATTTAATCTTCTGTTGAATAAATTTGAAATGAAAAATCATCAAAAAGAAATGAGTATAATAAATGGCTATAGAAAATTTTACGTGAAAAATAGCATAAATTCAAAAAAGATTTTAGCTAAACATGATGTTATAAATTAATTACTATTTACACATAATTATTTTATGATATCTCGTCATTTTATTTTAAATTTCGATACTAATTTTTTTTCAATAATTCACTGAAGTATTTCGAAAAGTCATGAAATTTGAACTACGCAATTTTGTTTACTAATTTATTAAGGAATTTCTGAAGAGGATGTAATGATACAATTATCCATTCGCAAACACTTTTCGAATAATAATGATATGACTGTTATAAAACTTTATCGATTTCAACACAATAGAAGGTTAAGATAGCGAACAACAATAGTAATACTTGCAGTTATTGTTTTATTACCATAATACAATTTTTTCAATTAATTAATACGATAGTTATTACAAATTACTATTTAAAAAAATAAAACTTTTAAAGGCTAAGTATGAAAAAACTTTCAATTAATAAGTGTTAAAAATATTTATGGACTGTAAGCAATTAAATCAAATAGGTAATATGATTTTAAGTGTTTTTAAAGGGCTATAATGATATTATTATTATTTTTTTTTTCGCTTTTATCAGCCCATTAAGGGCCAACGCGGCCACCTCAAAGAAGGAGGTTTCTTAACCAATTATTATCCGGGACGGGTGGTTAGTCCATAATGATATTATGGAAAGAATAAAATTGATTTAAAACATTAGCCCAAATAAATCCTTCTATAATTATGAGATTTATATTTTATTTATTAAAAGAGTACAGAAATATTAAACGATTATCTCAAAACGATTTACACTGAAGAGTTATGTTTTTTATCATATTTTATCAAATATTTTAATTTATTTTTTAAATACATCATTTGATGGTGCTCGAAAAAAACTGACCAAGTCCAAAGTTTGGAAAAATGATTTTGTGTCATACATAAATCGAGGAATATTAAACGTTTGTTAAGGTGAACGATCTCCGTTATATAACGCCTACATCAGTTATGAGTTATTATCTATCAAAATAGTTTATTTGGCATAATTTATTTTGTATTTGAGAAAAACAAGTTTTATCATTGTAAGTAGTTTTGTACATATTTAGAAATAATATGGAGTTTTATCTACTAATAATATTATTTTATACTAAAAAAAAAAAAACAGCGGATTAAAATAGTTAAATGATTAAGTCATATTTGGACACAGTTCTTAGTAGACATATATCAAATCACTCATTTAATAAAACATATGTACCACGTTTTTTATATTATATTAATTATTTGATTATTGATTATAGCATCATATTACTCTCTGTATAATTATACTACATTAAAAATGAATAATGGTATGTTTATATGAAGAATTGCTTATTACATTTTTTTTTTAATCGCGTACATCTTATACAGAGTGGAACAGATCTAACAAGGGCGGAAGCAACCAAACATTGCGCCCAGGACGAAATTTCAAAATGCATCTTTTGGTTTCATCACAAAGTTATAAACGTAAATCTAAGATGGTGGAGGATGCCTTTTAAAAGTTTCCGTAGGCCCAAAATTTTTTTATAAAATTTATAATGAGGGAAGTATCAATTTATTCTTCTCAAAATTGTCCATACATTTACGTCAATTCGCATAGTGGAAAGTTATGAGTTAAAAATTAATTTATTTTTCGTATTGTATATTGCCTATCGAATTTGGTTTTATAATCATAAGATATAGTTATATTATATAATACTTATATGATACTTTTACTTATACTTACTTGTATTTGACATACGATTTCTGAGTATGGCCAACAATGAACTAGAGCTGAAAAAGCAGCTAGAGGTGTAACAAGTAGTCCAATGGCCAGATCATTACACGCTAAAGACGTGACCAGATACCGAGGCTAGAATATTCAAAGATTATTATTTGACAAAATAAATGTCTCTATTATCTTAAAAGGGTTCCTAATTTACCTGTGGATGTATAAATTTTGCATATTTGCTACTATTTATTGTAATTATAACCACCAAATTTGCAATTAATATTGATAACGTGAGTAACGATACAAGGGCACTTTCTGTGACACCTGATACGGTTATGCGATGTACCAGTCCATTTGAATAAATGCGTGGATGCCAACAACTACTATTGAACAGCAGTGGTGCTGTAAGCACCGAAGATTTACCTCCCCTCATTTTTTACATGGTTTCTTTCTGAAAAAATAATTAAACTTAATATTATTGTGCACAAGAGAGAACTAACTTTTTTTAACAGTACACAGTTTGATAAATTTCAAAAAAATAGTTTGATATGGTTAAGTTTAAGGAAAAATTACACGCCAAAAGTAAAAAAAATATATGTATATATTATATATTATAAATATTATATATTTTTTTAATTGTATTTTTACTGTAGTCAGTAACAAAAAAATCCAAAAAGTCATAAAATCACGAATCATCATTATTGAAAATAAGTCGATACGATCAGAAATGTTTAGAGCATAGAACTTTGTAAATATACTTGATTTCAGCCAAATCAATATTTTAGAAAATGTTTTAATACCAACTGAACTGAATAATCACAAAAAAAAAATAATAATAAATACTAGATTTTGTTTTGTATTTCTGTAAATAATATAATATGAACCTATTTAATTTAAATTAGTTTTATAAAAACTTTATTATTAATGAAAAAAATATTGAGTTAGGATTATTCTCATGATTGATAATTAAACTAAATTTTAGAAAACGAAGAAATTTTCTATGAGTTAGCATCCCACCAGCGGAGCAAAAATATTTTCTAATGTTAAATATTATACGTTACATTATTAAAACACCTTTATATTCTGTGGTCACTGAATAAATGATTTTTTCTGTTGTAAAGGGTTTTCAAAATTTAAATAAAATTTATACCAAAAAAAAAACCAAGTTTGTCATGTTATGTTAAATGCATATAACTCAGAATAATTATTTTTCAATACATAACCCTAAGCAACTTTATAACAAATCCGTCGTTTTTTTCTCCGTGACGTGAACATTCGTAACAATGATTTGTGATCAATGAAAAACTCACATTAAGAACCTATTGATATACACGTATATACGAGAATCGCAGACCATTATATTACACACCAAGTCACTCCTCTTTTTGGACTTTTATTATAACTCCACCCGTTTGTATATAACATTAAATATATGCTTTTTCTTTCCAAGTAACTTGGTTATATTCATTCGACCGTATTTACGACTATAGCCGAATGTGGCGCTCAATAAAAACATCATTGGGTTAGATAGTACATGTGTTCAGTGTTACTAAGATACATTGATGGAAGGAAAATGAGACAAAAATAACAATAAAAGACAAAAATATATTAATATTACGAAAGGGCGGTTTTGAAGAAACTTTGTAATCCGAAACAGAAATCGCTTTTACTTAACTTAGTATCAGAGCTAATTTGTTCATCACACGAATTTCAACCGAATATTCTCGAAAATACATTTACTATTGAAATTTAATGAAGTAAATGAAATTTACCTAACGTGTTATTATTTAAATCTAACGAGTTAGATATAAATTATTATGGTAAAAATGGTGCAAAATACAGTAATAGTATTAGAAATTGTACAATTTTGAATGAAAAGCTTGTTAGAAAAAAGAACTTTGTATCGAGTTGAAAAAAATATAACAATAACTAGTTTTGACATATGGCTCAATAGCCAAAATAAAGTTAAAAATAAAATTTATTATAATGAAATAAAATATTTGATAGATTATTATTTCTTATGATGAAATGCTAAATAAATTATGTAAGAAAGCGATGAATTCTACAACAAGTTTAAGTTCATATTTAAGTTTTCACAAGTTTTGGGCTTCTATCTATCACTTTTTGGTAGTTTCTGAAATATTAAATCAGCGAAATAAATTTTGGTAAGTGGTATTATTTTTACTGCTAAAAATCGATATGTTTGAATTAGGTGTATATAACTTTTCTAGGTAAGTGGGAAGTATCATTTAATGAAAAGCTTATTTATATCGTATTTGGAAGTGGCTTTAAAAGTGAAAATCGCAACTGTTTTCATAATCATAATTATTTTAATATTCCTGATATTTTTGTTTTATTTTTTAAGTCTGTAGACTAATATATTAAAACGAATTAGATTAATTTAATGAGTATATTTATTGTTAAATAGTTGTTTTAAGTAATAGTTTATTCATTAAAAAAAATATTTTATTACTTTTACGACGTTTTTATTTTTTGGTTAAGTAATTTTTTTTCTATTAATTAGTAATATTTTAAAATTCATTCTACGGATAGTTTATATGACTTTTTAACAGAAAAATACTGTGATGTAGCCAAAAATATTTCTTTGTTCATCAAATAACTGAAGTATTTATTTGAAGTTGTCGAAAATCTATGCTGATCACCACTGATCGATTGAAACGCAAAGTCAAACTCTTCTATTCGATTCCTGCTGAAGGGTGTGTAAAAAGTAATGATTCACTCTGTCAACATAAGAACCCTATCCGGTTGTCTGATTTTTTTTTTTATTTTTCTCATTCTCCCTTTATTTCTCCGTTTTTTCTTTTCGAGAATACGGAACAGTAGCCAAAAAAATATTCTTATACATAATACAGAGTAGATGCGCAACGGGTCGCGTTAGAGAGTTGTATTAGTTACCCGGTGGTGAAAAATAACAAATCGCCCCTCACCTTGGCCAAGACACCAAATAAATTTACCCCCGAGGCTCTCAAATAGCACTCGAAGAATACAGACAATTTCTTTCCATTTTAACCGAACTGCCTCTTTGGAGTACATAATCCATTTTTATTCGATCTCCTAAAATACAAGAGATTTTCTTTAGGACAGTTTCTATTTATAGCGAGGGATGTTACAAACGTTTTATCATACAACAATAATCGACAAACGTATAGAACATTGTTTACTATTGGGATTTAAACTTAATGGGACTTCTGACACAATGCTACATATTTAATGCCAATTTTTACTATTCATTTATGGCTTCTCTAGATTAAGTAACACGTACACAGTAACATATCTTCTCTTTATTTTTCATTGATCGGTTGTTATGTAATCATTTTATATATGCTCATATTTGATACGTAGAGTCATCTATTAAATACATGTTACTGATATTATAAAATAGCAGTAACAGCTATTAACTTATACAAATTATAAAATTTAAAGTAATGCTGAGTACTCAATGTTCTTCAGTATTATTTACAGTGACTATATTAATTTACTTTTATGCGAAATCATACTTTAAAATTGATATAAAAATCTCGAACAATAAGTATTATGTTAATCTATAAAACTACTTTATTTGGTACCAATGTGCACAATACAGTTTTGGTTAATGATTAACAGCAATAAAATTATTCAAGATAATGAACATATATTTTCGTTTAACTCATGTAAAATTCGAGTTTTACTAATGAAGATATTATTATTAAAAAAAAAAACTATAAAGTAAACATCACACATTTCTAAACTAATTGTTTCATTCCTGTAGTTAATAAAAAGTTTTGAATTTCTCAAATCTTATTTTTAGTGTGAGAAAACAGAAGTTGACTAGAAATGATCGAATTCAATCAAAAGTTTTGGAGAGGACGGGCTAACTTCATTTTCTTTCTTTGAAATCTCTTTCCAGATCAAAAACTAAGCCTTCCTAGTTTTTTATATAATCATTTAAAAAAAGATGTTCGAAAATCTAAAATTTATTTTCGCATTAGCTAATGTAAAATTCTAGTTTCGTCAATGTCACAAATTAAAACTGTTATTAATCTCAAACTCTTGTATTGAGGGAAATTGATCGTTAATATTAATAACAGTTTGTTTTTTTAAATAACATTTTTTTAAATTTTTTAGGATAAAATCCAAACGGCCATAATATTTTATTTTTAATGTATGTATTAAGTGGATTTTTTTATTTGAGAATATACCGGACACGTTATATGGTATAACCTATTCATTTGTTTCTATTCCTTGTTTATGAACGATCAATAATACTTAAAACCTCTGTTAATGTATCATAATATTTTAAAAGCTGCTGTGTAGGGAATTTTGTCGAAATCACTCAGTTATCTACATCTTCATAACAACAGTATTTGCGTAGAACAAAGGGCGTTAGCTATAAAGTTGTACGTTTACGTGTGACGTTTTGAGGCCTTTGTACAGCGGCGAATGAGTCAGTTGTAAGGTTTCTGGTTCGTGTGTATTATACTGTTTTGTTGGGTAAGTTCTCACCGTATCCTGGGAATATGTGATCGTAAATAGTTTCTCAGGGGAGGTGCAGATGCAAGGAGAAAGTTAGATTTAACGTTTTAACTGGTACAACAAACAAAACATTTTAAAAATCTAAGATATCGACAAATAAATCTGTTTAATTGAAGAGACAAGATTAGCTGTTTGTTTATTTATTTATTTTTAATATTTTCATTACTATTACTCTATTTATCTTTAACTTACTGTTTTATATATCACTATTCATTAAAAACAATAGAAACATTGAGAATTAATATGAATATAAATGACGACTTAAAATATAAATGTTAAAAACATAACATATACAATTCAGATAATGTAAATAATAGATGCTCTTGAAAATCGTATTGTGAGGATTTTTAACCGATCCCAACTTAAATAAATTGTGAACAACTAGAAAAAAATTCATACATTTTATAAAACAAGGACGACAATCGATGTTAATCTTATATAATTTTTAAAGCGATAATTATTGAACAAGAAAGTAAAGATCAGATAATCTATACTTCATATATACTTAAAATATGAAGAAATAACATGGTACAAAATTATTTCAATTAATTCATTTACTAGATTTAAAAAAATTCAAATTATACATAATTAGAGATATTTCATTGACACCAAAGAAATTATTAAAAGTTATTTTATTAGTTAATGAACAAACTAAGGACAATAATATTATTGACAATATTAAACTTTTTACAATTTTCTATTTGATATTATACCACGAACGCAATAATTAAATGATATATTTTAATTGCATTGAATTGTAATGTACATTACTATCAATATACAGGGTGGCCCACCACTCACTGACAACTTAAATAACTTTTGATCCAGTTAATATTTTTAGTTGATTTTTTTTTTAAATAATATTTATACGTTAGGTCTATAGCTATATCTCAATAATTATTTTTTTTACATTTTATTAAAAATATTAATTATTTTAAAATTTTAAATAAAATGTAAAAAAAAAATCTAAGATAGCTATTTTGTAGAGTAGAATTTAAGAAAAATTTTAGTAAAAAAATATCTTATTAATATTCAGTAGTAAATATTCTGTAGCGTTTTGAAGTTTGTGAAAATTTGAATTTTCATGTACTATTTTACGGTATTAAACATTGAAATACGTATTGAGAAAAGGACAGAAGAAAACGCTATCTTTTCATGATTACTGTGTATACATATGATGATAGTGTGTATACATTACAAACTTGGCATAAATACCATGATAAGAAATTAGATAAGGCAATTATTACTTATCACTCTCATTCAAAAGTATATTGAAAAGATAGCGTTTTCTTCTGTCCTTTTCTCAATACGTATTTCAATGTTTAATACCGTAAAATAGTACATGAAAATTCAAATTTTCACAAACTTCAAAACGCTACAGAATATTTACTACTGAATATTAATAAGATATTTTTTTACTAAAATTTTTCTTAAATTCTACTCTACAAAATAGCTATCTTAGATTTTTTTTTTACATTTTATTTAAAATTTAAAAATAATTAATATTTTTAATAAAATGTAAAAAAATTAATTATTGAGATATAGCTATAGACCTAACGTATAACTATTATTTAAAAAAAAAATCAACTAAAAATATTAACTGGATCAAAAGTTATTTAAGTTGTCAGTGAGTGGTGGGCCACCCTGTATATATATATATATATATATTATTTTGTATTTCAATTCATATGTATTATTATAGATAAAAATATGTATAATTTTTTTCTTATTAATAATAGACCATATTTTATATATATATCAATTATAATCCTAGAAAATGTAATTTAAGTCTTTGATACTCAACTTTTAATTTTGACATTTTATTTATATGTAAATTTTTTATTAGCACGGCATAAATGCTAATATTTTGGCGATTCTCTTTGTACGTGAGTCCGTATAAAATTTTCCTGTATTGGCCCCATTTTTAATTTTTTTAATGACTCCGTCGCGCTTTTTTAAAAGTACTGAGAGCTTTTCTAAATTAAAATTTTTTATTTAAAAAGATAAGAACGAGATAATATAATTTATAACTCACAAGACTGTATAATAGAAAATGAATTCAATGGAGTGCTTTTAAACATTGTTTACTTAAATTGTTATATATAAATAATATTTCTCGTGTTTAATTACTACTGTTGCGACATTCATTTATTTATCTTATGACTTATGGAGACTTGTATAAATGTACATAAATAATCATTTCCTTTTTTTTAAATTTTATATTACTCATATTAAAAAAAAAACGGAAAGGAATAATGTTTCATATATATATATATATATATATATATTACCACTATGATGTGAACTTTAAGCACAAGAGTGGCAATGTATTCTAGTGGCAAGTTTTATTGCTTCGGTAGTTGAATGGAAATTGTGATTTTAAGCTATGAGTTAAAAAAATAAAGCTCAAGGACTAATATTGCTACAGTTATTGACTTCAGTTTCGTCAGTTCATTTATATTTCAACAAAACCGTCATCAAGTTGAGTGAAGGTTAAATATATTTATGTACATTGAGAGTTATGTTATATCTTCAATGTGTACTTATTTAGTATATCGCAGAGACACAAAATTTTAATATTACTTAATACCAAGTAAAATTATAATAAATATAAACTTTAAATAATGAAATTATCAGTGGTGTTGCACAGGATATTTCACAAGGTGGTTATATAAAAAAAAATATTCTTTATACATTAACATTTTTATAATAGAGAATTCCATCCAAACCAACCCTACTGAGACACAATCTTGACAATCGATTAACACTTCTAAATGTGTTAAACAAATATAGTAAAAGTACTTATTGTCATTTTTTAATAAAAAATTGATTCAATTCGTTTTGATTAAATATTTGTTTAAAGTGGATATCACATTAAAAAAAAAAAATGATCCTTTAATATATAAAGATAAACCACAATTCATATTTCAAGAAAATCTTTAAATGAAACTTATCAATCATGTACACCTTAAAAAAATATATCCGAATTTTCACAAACGTGAAGTAAAATTTTTTAACGCGTATAGTGCAAAGAAACATGTTGATATATAGTTAAGAAAATATTATATTTTTTTACGAATTTTCGATACTTTATGTCAAAATGACACTACTTGTGTTTAAAAATAACGTGTGTATTAAAAATATCATATTGAGTATGGGAATTTTCGGATAATTTCTTACAATGTAATATTTCCTTTATATTAGTTGTGTTTGTGTAGTTTTATTATACAATCTTTGAGATCATAATAATTATAAGCCATAAAATAATCAATAAAAAAAAAAAAAACATATATTTTGAGTATATGTACATGAAATATCTATTTCAATTTATGAGTACAAAACTGATAACAAAATTTTAATTTCTCAAATTGAGTAATTTCGATTGAAAATATTGAACTTATCTGTTTTATATCGAAAAATGGCAAAACGAAATCAATACTAAGGAAGAAGATAGGAAATGGTACAACAGAAAAAACCCTGATATGTTTATCTTGATGTAGTACAGTTATTAAATCTTTATAATGCATCAAAACCCAAGAGACTAAAAATCATTAGGAGCTTAAAAATATGAAAGCACATTTTAATAGATCGGTTATTCACTTAGTACTCTCTTGAGATTTTCACGTGAGACGAAGGCAGTGGATGTGTCAATGGATGCGAATATTGTTTATAAAAATAAATGCTTCATGACATAAATCATAAAAAGTATTAAATAATGATGAAATTTATTGTTAGGTCTATAATGGTTTAAGATGATCAAGTTGCAATGTTAAAAAACGAAGTTTATAAATAATATAATTTTAATCATCTATAAATAAGTATTTTATTTTTTATATAAACAATTTTTATTAGTCATTTTACTAATTTTTTTTTAATATAATAATATCAAAATTCTTAATATAATAATATCCTAAGCAATTATTTAAAAAATAAACTTCGAAAAAAAACTATAAATTTTATCTTTTATGAAAAAATTACAAAGTCTTATATTTTTTAGAAAAATTTGGAATATTAAAAAAATATACCAGATTTTTCTTTGCTTTTAATATAAAAAACATTAAAATAGCAAGCTATATAATAAAATACGATTATTTTTGATTTAATGTAATACGCAGATATCTTTATACTTAACAAAAAAAAGTGAATTATTGTGTATTGTATTTTTTATGTAGTTGTAAGTGTTTGAAAAGTAGAATGACGACGACAAACTTTAAATTTTCGTCTAGTTTTGTCCTTTATTTTAGTTTGTTATTCGAAAAGATTTATGAACTGAAAATAAGACTCTTTTCCTGTGAACTACGTCAAATGCGTTGTATTTCGTTTTTCACTTATTATTTCGTATGGGAAACATATAAATATAAAATCTATTTGAAAAATCGAGTAATAGAAAAAACAAGATATCAAATCAAACTGACGATACAAATGTTTTTTTAAATAGGTAGCAAATGATACATTTCGTTTTTATTAGATCGTTCATAAATTCAAAACGGTCGGATTAACTAAACAATCCTATGTGACTTGATAAAGAATTAAATAATTGTTTTAAAATATCATTTGTGAATAAAACGTCAAAGTTTTTATTTATCAGTGACTATTGTAAACAAACTGAAAATTTATTACAACTAAAAATATTAATTTTACGAAACATGAATACATAATTTAATAAGAAACACATAAATAATTGAGACAAATTTTCATATATAAAAAAACCGCTGGATCCATTACATTAAATAAACCGCGCCGTTTTAAAAGTATAAGATTAATGTGAATTGCTATTCTTGTGTTATAACAATTTTTATTTTTAATGTCAACTTTTATTATATTTAAATATAAATTATATTACTAGTATGTTACATTGTTCCTTAGGTACCTAAATGAATATCTTAAGCGTTTGGTTTATTAAAGAAATAATATTTATTTTAGAAAATCATGTTATTTGATCTCAACAATCCGATTTTAGAATTATTTTTAGACTTTTTTCCTTGTGTAATGTCATGTAATAACCATTTTTTTAAAAGTATTTTTGGTTATATCCAAATTAGTTTTTATATACATATTTTAACTTAAGATTTTATAACTTTGAAATGTCTTAGTATAATTATTTTACAATTGAGTAATCATTTATGTTAAATAAAATTGAAATACGCTCAATTTAGTAACTATTGACTTTTATCTATTGTTCGAGGAAAGAAAAATTCACAGCTTAAATAATTTAACTCGTAAGTAAACATTATTTTTAAAATGTTTATTTAATATAATAATTTCTCGAGGTTAAATTTAACAAATTTACAAAAAATATTCAATTAATGTATATAATAATGTTACTAACCTACTACTTTTTTTTTATTATTATTAGAAAAATAATCTTTTCATAAAATTTACAATAAGTTGACTTTTCTGACTTATTCAATTACATACCATTAATAGTGTTAAATGAAGTCACCCTTTGGTAACATATATACATTTTTTTAAAAATTGTGCGAATTTTTGCATAGATGTACGGGAAATTATCAATGCATTCGATGTATAGGAAATGTTTGATATTAGTGATAAACATATCATATTTCCGTATGGGAATTTTTGAATTATTTCGTACAGTGTAATCTATAAAATTATAATGTCTTTTATAAAGTACTATATTACGCATGAAGAGTAAATTCAATTTTTTATAATTTCTTGTAATTTATAACTTCATTGTTCAAACATAATAACAGAAATTTAAAAATACATTCTTTAAAATTGTATTAGTCATAGGAATAATTTGAAATGTGCGTTCGTTGAAGATTTAAACATTTTTCGTGTTGCTCGTGTGTTGTAATTTTTACAAAATTACACAGTAAAGAAATAGAATTGATAATGTTTGTAGGACATTGACTGTTTTAAAATCGTTATTTAAAGATGAATAAATAATTACAATAAATAAAGAAATATGAAGTAATAATAGAAATATGTGGAACAAACCCATATAGAGTTCTAAACATTTTAGGTAAGAAAACTTAAAGAGTATTATAGTTTTTATTAAGAAATATGTTCGAAAAAGTGTTCATTTTTATTTTTTTTTGTAATTTCCATTATCTCTGGGTATTGTTTTGGGATAAAAACGTGACACACACGTGTTATTTTGATAAAATCCCTAGGGAAGCAAAAAGTCAGCAAAAAATTGTCCCGTTGGTGCCGGTTTGAGGGCGGATACTATCCGGATCTAATAGTGTTCGATGAATTTTGAACCTTTTCCCTTCAGTTTGAATTGTCTAAGGCAAATATCATTTACTAATCCACATTGGTTCAGTAGTTTGAAAATTGTTTTTTTTGTATAACACCGTGAAACATACAAGTATGAAGTGAAAATGAAAAAATAATATACCTAAAAGAGCAACTGCTCCGACATATCAAATAAGAACATAGGAAACAATAATAATGTGGTACAATTGACTACGTCGCGTTTACATTAGGTTATACTGCAGACAGTTTGACATTAAAAGAAAACAATATTGAAGATATCCCTTGCACATTTTTGTCAATAAAAATTAATTTCAAATTTTATGCAAGGAAATCGTGTACGATTTCATTTAGATAATATTAAACAATATATTATTTATATTTAAATAGTTTAAATAATGATGCATAGCATAATACGTATATGTGGTATGTGCAATAGACGGAGAAAATTACCAATATTAGACTATTTGAAATACTAATGCATGTCATAATAATACAAATTTTGTTTCATTCTTATAGATTACAAACAACTTTTTGCGTAATAATTCTTTAAAGAAAATTAGGAAATTTAATAGGGACATCATCAATTATTCAATTATCTAACTTAGATATTATTATTATAATAACCAAAAAAATAAATACGGTGTTTTCGCTGATAAATTGGCGAAAAGACAAAAAAAAAAATGTAGCGTCGCCCAAATACATCAAACAGCTACGATGAGAAGACACGGACCCGCAAACGCCGCTCACTAACTGTGCTAAATTTATTTAACTGTAATCCGATAGGAGTGATAAGACTTATCTATGCTTTATGTTGTCAAGAATGTTGTGGTTTAAAAGAGATGAAAAATAATGAATAATCATAAAATGCTTTTCAAATTTAACAGTGAATATCAAACCCAACCGTCAATATGTCTATAAGGGATGAATTAAAAAAGTAATTAATAACTAATAAATCAAGAAATATTATGTTATTATTAAAATAATACAGGTATTAATGATTTATTTAGTCCACTAATGTTTGTCTTTATATTTTTTTTATAAATGCATAAATATTCAAGTGCAGTTTTTTGTCATACAAAGTCGTTTACGTTTTAAACGTATAGTTATTAATGAAATAAAATTATTTTTCTCTAGAACCGAGGAAATTGTAATTTTGCAATGCATATGGTACAGATTATGAGTTCTCGAAAAAATTAAATAAAGAAAAATTAACAGTCCACAATAATTATAATTTCTTAGCTTTGTCTTTTATTTCAATATATAAATCGTCGAGGCTTTTAAAACTGCAACAGTATGAACGGAAAGGGATTGTAATGGTTTTATAAGGCATCGGCGTCTGGGTTCGTCGAACAACAATGCATAAAGTCGTTTCCTTTTTGCAAACCACAAGAGGAAATCTTTTTAATCCCAGTTATTGGTTGCGGTTTGTTTTTCGTGAATAACTTTTGCGTACGGCGCGAACTTCAAAACCTTTCTATCATGTTTGTCGAAAAATAAATATCTGAGCCCATACGACTATGCACTGTAAAAGTTTTGTTGATTGAATTTTAATTGACACTACTTTTCAATCTGCAACGATTAAAAACTTTCTTGTCATGAATTAAATTCGAGGCAATGGATAAATTCTGGTTTGATTTATCAACTTGAAAAGCGTAAAAGCTATTTGTTTATAAATTTACCCAAAGTTATTTGAAAAACCTCGAAAGAAAAAACGTTGTTCAAAGATAAATTGGTAAATTAAAACATCATTTAAATATAAGTTATAAAACATAAGTCAATAATAATTACCATTTAACATTTTTATGAATAACATACGAGAAAAATGTATTTAGCTTGGTACTAAAAATAAACTTTGTTTTTATTATTTTAATTATTTAGAAAATTATCCATAAAATATTAATAATTAGATTATTCATAGAATAAGTAGTATATAAAGTGTGTGATTTTTTTACTATACATTTATTTAACATTGTAAACAAATACAATTTGTTTAAATTTAAATCAATGGCGGCATACGCCTGATGTATCACAAGACTCAAGGGAGAGAGTCATTATTTTTTCATCTATGTATCAAAGCTTTATGTGTTTTGACATTCTATAAAAATCCTGCCTTATAACATTCGATTTTTTTTTTTGTAGAATTATTGACTGTATATCAGATGTATATTTTTTAAATATATTTAAGCTAATAGAACATATCATTAAGTAAACCTGTGAAATTCTAAGTTTTTGTTGAGATTATATTAATTAAGTCTTCGATGAAAAAATAATGCTGACTGAAGCCGTTAAATGTCTATTAGTTGACATTCACCAGATATTTAGTAAGAGATCGTTTTAAAAGCTCGCCAAAGAAAATAGTCCATAAATTATACTCTGCATTGGCAAAATTCCCATAAATATGCCATCAAGGAAAAGATAAAATGTAAACATAATCATAACCTTCAAACACAGTTTTTTTCATCAAAATATTAAACCACCTAAAGTTTTAGGTGATTCCTAAAACATATTTTCNATATAAAACCATGTTTTAGGTGATTCCTAAAACATATTTTCGTTTACTGGTTTTACTAGTAAATAAAAATATGTATCATGAATGCTTTCAATATTTCCAAGAAATTGTTATAGTTTATCAACTAGATAAATTATTGTGATTTTGAACAGTGGTAGTTTTATATACTCATAACTTTATGTAATAGTCTGCGTTCCATTTAATTGTGTTTGTTTGTGTATAAAAAGTAATCACTTATTTCAACTGAAACGCTCTTAGTACAGCGAATATGATAAAATCATTAAGTTCCATGAGTCTGGAAAAATCAAAAAAATATTACAATAATAACTAGTTTTCTCTTTTATAAACAACTTAGAGTTTAGTAATTATTATTTTTATATTAACAATTTTTAAATAGTTTTTTTTATTATTCACATTGACCGTGTTAAAGTATTATAAGTATAAATACTTAACAATATAGTACAGAATAGAATAAATGAACAATTTATAGTCAAATTTATTAGTAATAAGTTAAACATAATAATTAAGCCAATGAGTTCTTAATGGATAAATTAAAAATAAACTCAACATAGGATTAGAAAGAAAAATAATCGTTTTTATTAATTTAGATAAAATAGAACGTTATGGATAAAATACAATATAACTTATAATTCTTTATTTTTCACATTTGATGCTTATGTGATTAAGTAATATATTTTATGAGTTATTTTGATACATTTGATAACAGTTATATTGATTGTTTAAAATAATTTTAAATTTAACTTACCAAGAATTATTAAAAAAATTTAATAGTTCAAATGTTTTTGCATCGTTGTTTATTCAATGAAGATATTATAACATATTAATGATGAATAAAAGAAATTACTTTTTTAGGTTTTTTTACACAATTTTATAAGAAATTTTACACTCGATTCAGTGGTTATAAAAAAGTGATTTGTGCCCTTTCTGTTGTAGGGTAAAACGAGGCTAGTTTTTACAGAGGCAACTTGTTACAATTGAGATGTTTAATTTTAAACAGTAATAGCACCACGAAAATCATATGATTTCATTGATCAATTAATACTTAAAATATTTCGTGATAATAATGGTTATACCTTAACTATATGAAATTTTATACGCCTTTTTATCTTTTAACTTATCGATAGCAAAATTTAGTAGATATTTTGCTTTTTATTTTTCGGATTATAGATTTAAGTTAAGATATATTTAATATTAAATAATAAATGAATGGGTAATACTATTTTATTTTCTATTTTGAAATTATAAAAATAATTATATTTTTTTGTATTATAACGTTGTATATAAAAAATTCCATTTCTAGTATTATATGGAATTTTTTACATAAATTTATATCTCAAGGGGGTAAGTTGTTACAGTATATATTACCTATAAAGAAATTGCCTTTTTCAGAAAATTTCATATAATTAGTTTAATTTACTTTATTTAGATTTGAAAATTACTGAACCCGAAAACAATGTCTATAAATAAATATAAACTTAAGATATTTTTCGTGTGTTATAATAATTTAATAAAATTATATTTTATAATATCTTTGCTATTTTTAGAAAAATATATTTGAAAAAATTATAGTGTAGCAACTTCCCTTGAAAGTAAAAATTTATCTCATCCTGGCAGTTACTGCGAAGATGGGATATAGATATATGCTTTAGAGTAAATGCTTTAAATGCTTAATGCTTTAGAGTAGTAGTAATTAATATAACTAATACTATTAATACTATTATTAGTAGAATACTAATAAAATAAAAAAAAACTTTTAATTTAAAAATTTAGTATTAATAAAATACTAAGGTATTAGTACTTGGGGGATGTTGTAGCACCCACAATAATTGTTCCAGTGTATTTTGGAGTAATTTGTTACATTTTGACATGTTGAAGTTATGTCTAATTTTTTGGTACATAAAATACAAATTTATTGAATAATTTATGATTTTATGATAGCTTAAAATTTTTAATTTATAAAAATTTGGTTAACTCAACCAAAAAAATGACTAAAAGTAAAATTATAAAAATTGTTACATCTAGTCCCGTTTTTCCCAGCGTAGATCATATATCAATAGATAACATTATTTTAAAATAAATCTAATCGTTAGATATATATTTTTAAATTATATTATTATTTTAAATTATCCTTTTTCATCACTTTTCTTTTTAAAAGCGTAATATATCAATAACAATTATATGGTTTTTTTTTTGCTAAACCATTTTAGAATTTCATATCACTATAATTCTTTATCATTTCATAAAATATCTTGGTAAATGATCCTTTTTTTTTTGTATTAAAATTAATAGAAGATACTTATATTAATTATCAATATATTATGTATAGTATACTACATAAAACACTGTTAATTTTCGAAGGAATAGTCGATTGTCCCTTTAAAAATTAATGAAGCTTTTTGTTTCTTTTTAAAAATATATCATATTGATTTTCAGTAAAAACTTTTTTACTAGAAATTGCTGACACTAAATAGAAATTTGGTTGTTAGATTAAAAAAATATATATATTTTCACCGTTAAATTTGAAATAAATAAAGGAAGTATTTTATTATTTTCTCATATAATCTGCTATACGTAACTAAAACAATATTGCATAATCAAAGTTATAAAATAATGTGTATTTAGTAAAAAAAAATTATTTTTCACTTTTTACTGGAATTTTTTAATAAAAATACAATATTAGTTTGAATGAATAAAAATCAGTATGTATCTAAGGTAAGGATGAAAGTGCTTAAATTTTTTCATTTAACGCGCTAAGTTACTAAAAAATAAAATTTTTTTAAAAGAATTAATTTCTGATTGAATGGTAAATATATTGATTTATATTCTAAGAAATAATGAATGCAATATTAAAATAATAAAATAAACTTAAGGTATGTACAAGGAACATTTAGTTTTTCAATAATTTTTCTGAATGATTAGTCAAACTTTAATGTTGCTTATTTTATTTTATAAGAATTAAAACTTCAATAAATTGTAATAATAATATTACAAGTATAAGCTTTATGAATTAAGTTAGTTGATAAATAGTTATAGAGGTTAATACTAAAAAATATTTTTTATAATTAATATGAAAATCGGTCAACAAGAATAATTATGAACACTCAATAACTGAAACATTTTGAAAATTAAATCTAAAAGTTTTTTGTTTTCGTCAAAAACTTATAAACTTCCAAGAAAACGTTTTATAATGTCTCCGTCCATTTAACACTAAACGTTAATATGAGTCAACATTTTACCACATAATTATCTTCATGTGATTTTGAAAATACTATAGGGAGTAATAAACTAATGAAGAAAAAATCATTTTTAATAATAATCTCTGCTAAAGAAAAAATAAAATGAGCTTTCAGTATACTAATTAAGTAGACTTGTTTTAAGAAATGCTGTGACATCTGTCCGAGCAAGTACTTAAACCCGTCATTTTTCACTGCTATATAATTAAAACTTAATTAAAACTACTAAAGCATATGAGAATTATATAATTAAGTAGCGTTTTAAAAATAAAAAAGTAAAAAGTTTTTGTTGAATATTTTATTTTTAGTGCAATAAATTCTAAAACTTTTGGACCAATAATATACATTATGACACACGTAGATAANAATTTTTAGTGCAAAAAATTCTAAAACTTTCGGACCAATAATATACATTATGACACACGTAGTTAACATTTTTCGACAATTTTTGGGCTATGTCTCTACCTTTTTTTTTTTTTATAGTCAACATATTGTTGGCTGCCCTGTAATTGCCGTGAGGCATTACTTCAGGGCGGCCAAGGGCTATGTCTAACCCGAAGACAGTAAAAGGCTTTGTCGGTGCAAATAGGTTATAGCAGCGAACATTTTTTTATGTACGGATATAGATTTCCGTATATGTCAAAAGTTATTCACTGCATAATACGATCGTGTTTTANTATTTTTAGTGCAATAAATTCTAAAACTTTTGGACCAATAATATACATTATGACACACGTAGATAACATTTTTCGACAATTTTTGGGCTATGTCTCAACCTTTTTTTTTTATGTTCAACATATTGTTGGCTGCCCTGTAATTGCCGTGAGGCATTACTTCAGGGCGGCCAAGGGCTATGTCTTACCCGATGACAGTAAAAGGCTTTGTCGGTGCAAATAGGTTTTAGCAGCGAACATTTTTTTATGTACGGATATAGATTTCCGTATATGTCAAAAGTTATTCACTGCATAATACGATCGTGTTTTATTATTACGCAAGGCTATTCGAATAAACCCAATAGAACATTTTTTCCTTTAATGTACCCAAGTGACAGATAACTCAAGTTGTTTAGAATTTTATCAATTGTATTGGTATTTCTAGTAAAATCATAAGTCATAAGTGAAAAAACAGATGTAACTCGACAATTTATTTCATGTAATTCAGAGAAAGGTAATGTAATCCAGGAAGTCTTGAAAATAACTTTATCTGCAAATAAATGAGTGTTAAAAAAAAACTCGTGATCAAATCGTTTTTTTTGCTTTTTCTTGATTAATCGAATAATCAAAGAAAAGCAAAAAAATAGATAAAGTTTAAGCAACTGGATGACTCAAATAATTTATGTATCTCATGAAGAAAATAAAATACTTTTCAATTGAATAATATTTTATTACCGGTTTTTCTTTTGTGTCTAACTGATAAAATAAATGTTGAAATACAGACATTTGTTTTTGTCATTAAACTCAGTACAATTTTGCTGTCTAAAGTCGTAATTTCTTGTATAAATTATTTATAATACTTATTTACAATTTTTAGTATTTCAATTTTTTTTTATTTTGAAAACATTTGATAAATCAATATTTTAGTTATACTAAATATTTAAAATAAATTATTGTAAAAACAGTTTTCAATTATTAATAATTCAAATATTACTTCCAAAAAATTAAGTAAAACAGATAGTTATAATAGTATAGACAAAACTCACTTTCAGTTACTTACTAAGTGTTATATATGTGTAGAAGTATGTCTACAAAAACACATTAACTTTATAAAAGATACGTTAAATTTAATAGTAAGTTAGTTTTATAGGTACATAATATTTTAATAATATTTATTTATATTATTCTTATAAATTATACCCAATGATTAGTTAGAAGTTTTATGGTATTTATATATATTTATTTTTAATATATTTAAAAATCCACATATGTATTTGCATACATTAATAATTATTTCTTTAAGTTATTTTAATATTATGATATAGCGAAAATATTTTACATTTATGTACTTACGTAATATTATTTCCACAACTCGTTATGTTCCCGACTTAAGAGTGTTAGACGATAAACATACGAGTAAAACGGCAGAGATTGTACTGCTGATCTCCCAGTAGGATCGTCAATTTAAACTGCGAAAGGACCGAAGCGCAAGCGTTCAACAGACGACTTGCATGTATGTCGTATATTAAAGTAAATTTCCAACCAGAGATTATCCTAGGCGATTTTATTCGCTGGCAGCTGGAATAAGATATTTTTTATTGAAAAAGTATTTTTCAGTTAAATAAATATTGACAAAATTAAGTATTCAGAAACTCTACGTTTAGATAACATAAATATTTTATTAAATTTACCACTGCGATGCATTTATAGAAATGTTTAATCTGTATAACTAACTTAACCGTAAAAATGAAAGGTTTGATTATACTAAATTTTAAATTAAGTTTAGGTTAGTGATAAAGAAATTCGTTTTGCTTTTGTGAAAGCAAAATGTTTTTACACAATATAACAATGGTATATAGTGACCATTGTACTTACTAAAATATGGTTTAGTAGATGAAAAAATCTCGATTACACATTTTCATAATAGAGGAAGTGAAGTACTGCGAAAATGATGTATCTATTTTTAAATCTTTGAAATAAAATAATATACATACATAATGATAATAAACAACAGAGCGATAACACCCTAGGTAGTACTTTTTGATGAGCTATAATTTTACCTCTTATGATGCATTTAATGTTATAAAATCTATTTTTAGATAGACGAGTATTTGAATAAAACAAGTTAAGTTATAAATAATATAAATAAGACGAAAATAATAGCATTGAAACTACGTCTATAACGGTACTCAAATACTATTGCCCTTTGTTAGTTCGACGTCAGTAGCTCCAGGCTACAGACGAGTAGAATTGTCACATCAGCATCTTCCTCTATGCTAATTAATATGTAACGCTATTTAAGTAAATGGAAATAAAACGCCTATAATATGTGGTAAAATCATAGTTATAAGTGTTCTTACAATTAGTATAAATGAAACCTTTAAACAGAATTAACAAAAAGGCGTTGTATTAGGTTTATAGATAAAGTATTAATAGAGTCATTGATATAAAGGATGATCGATTTTGGACACTCTTTTTCTCAGAAATTGTTGAAAATATTAAATTATTGTAAAAATAAAAATTATTTAGTTCAGTTAACTCTAGAATGGTATCTAGTTAAATAATTTTTTTTTCATCGTTACAAAAATAAAAACTAACTTGACTTTTCTTAAATAATAATTCTTTTTTTTCTTTGATAACATGAAAAAAAATTTCCTTCTTTAGTTTGTTTTATTCAAATAACTGTTTGTGTTAATAAAAATTGAATGTACAAGCATAAGTTAAAAAAACCCAACACATTGGAGTTGCGGTATAGTTGGGATAAGTAAAGATAATATCTGTCTAGTGATTAAAATCACTGTTATAAAAAACGTTTCCTTGCAAATCTGTAGATAGTATTTGATTTTTAGAGTGATTTTAAGTGTTGAATTATTTCAAAAGCAACATGAAATTCCTATTTCCTAATTTATATCCTCATTTTATCAATTTTCTTAAAGTTTCAAGTTTAATACATGAATATATACTTACTACAATAATTAAACTTAGTATGTAATTGATATTTCACGACTTATCATTGTTATTTTTACGGTAAAGTTATAAGTTGTTGTATATAGGATTCTTTAAAATATTATCCACTTGATTTCTCTTGAGATATTAATTTATTAAGAAAATTATTTTCGTTATTTTTTAATATAATATATTTCTTGAATTTTAAATTACAATATTCACATTTAGCTTCTTAATACAATAAAAAATGATCGAATGAATAAAAAAATGAAAAAAATGATTAACATTTTTAAACATTAAATGGAGAAAGACCGTGTTAGTTTAATGATAAAAATAACATAACCCACACTTCACATGCACATTTTCTTAATTATTAGATTTTTTTTTATTTTTTAGCTAGTGAAATATGGTTATTGCTATTTAGAAAAATAAAATTGACACCCTTATAAGGTATAAGATATTCGGCTAATAAAATAGTTATAATTGATAAATACAGAATTATATGAAATTAAAAAATACCATAGAGATTTTCTTATTATAATAGAAATAGAGTGGATTATAGTGGCAATTAAAAGAATCACTTTTTCGTTACCTTGTTTGCTAGAACTTTTTTTTTGGAAAACAAACCCGTTTCTATTAATATACCTATTGGACTGGTATTAAAAGCTGTAAGTATTTATAACTAACACTTAAATTATTTTTTGTAATGATGGGAGGGTTATATAAGTGATTACACCCCTCCCAATCATATAACATACCACTTAATCTAAATAATAAACATAAAAAACTAAAAAAAAAAAAGGAATAAAAAATTATATAACAGTGATTTTTTATACCAAAAAAAAAATTTTAAACTTCGGTTTACAAATGGAAGATATAGTTTTGTGAAAATGTTTATTTTTAATTTTAAAAGTAATATTATAAAGTGTCAGTTCCGGAACACTTTCAAAATTTAAGTTAAAAAAGTTGTCATTTTAAATCCCCCTCTGTGGGCAGGTGAAGGGTCAGATTTATAAAAAAAATAATTACTAAATGATAGGTAAAGACAACATGCATCTAAAAAAAAAAAAATTATATTGATCCATACATTTTTCAAAAAGTTATAGCATAATAAAGTTAAAAATATGAAAAAGAATTTTTTTACAAAAATTGTATTTTTTTTATGAAGTTTGATAACTGTTTTCACCATGAAAACAAAATAAAGTCCGAATTTTTTTTTTTCATTATAAAATATATTACATAAGCTTTAATTTAATATATATATATATATATATATAAAAGTTTCAGTATTTTCGGAATACTATCAAAAATTAAGTTGAAAAAGTTCTACTTTCTATATGCATTTTTAAGTTTTAAACCCCTCTTGTATTAAGGGAAATGGACCATTTAATTAATCGGACTGATTTAAAAAAAAAAGTATGTCGAATAAAAGAAGTTTATAAATATTATTTCTCATAAAAACATTGTATTGTACATACATTTTTCAAAAAGTTATAGTATTTTTAAGTTAAAAATGTATAATCCAAAATTTTAACCCAATAATAGAGTGTCATTTAGTTTTGAAAAATATATGTAATATAAAAAATGGTTGTTAGGGGGAATCGTGACACTGGGGATGTAGCATATTTGGGACAAGTATAAATGATATCTGATAGTGATTTTATCATAAAAAACGTTTCAATGCAAATCTATAGATATATTTAATTCTAAGAAATTGGTAGATTATTTCTAAAGCAACATCAACTCCTATTTTGTTAATTATATTCTGATTAGTAGTTCTTTGATTTATAAGTATAATACACGAATAAATACTTATTTTATGATTTTTGCTAATGTTTTTTTCTAACTAGTTGAAGTTATGTTGGTTTAAAAAAATGAGTAACTATTTTATGGTATCTCACAAATGACTTGATAAATTAACTATACGTCTTCTTAATCATACTTTATAAATAAAATAAAATATACTGTGTAAATTTAATTTAAAACACAAATATTGCATAATGTAATAGTGTCATATTAATAATAGTTAATTACAATTTCAGTTACTGTATAATTAAAGACATTAAAAATATTGCCTAAATTAAGTCTGAACAACATTTTAAACTGGAATTTTTATTAAAATTTGAGACCAAATCTTATAATTTTCTATTTTGGGCATATATATAAATATATTTAATAATATATTTAGTTATAGAATTGAATTTGAAGAAAGAAGAGGTAGAGGATGACCAAAAATAGAGATATAAGGATGTAATTGAATGCGATATAAGGACAGCAGATGTGAGTATAGTTGATATGAGAGATCGTGTCAAGAGGAAGTTTATAATAAGGGTGGCCGACACCAAGTAGTTGGGATTAAAGTGAGGAAATAGAAAGATATAAATATATTTAACAATTTATTAATGTATATTACCTTTCTAATATTATAATAGTATTATATAACTACTTGAATAAATGAAAAAGGAAAAAGAACTACAAAAATACTTTTTGAAAATATTTATAATTTACACTTATTATAATTTTCTTTTGTAAAAGGGTTGGAGTTTAAATGGGGTATATACCCCCTTTCCTTTGCCTATATTGTCTAACCTAAATAGAACCATTAATAATTGAAATAATTTTTTAACTTTGCATCGAATCAAAAAAAAAAAATTAATTAAAAAACTATAAAACTCGAGAAACAGTGATTAATACACAAAAAATAAAATAAAATAAAATAGTTTTTATCTAATTTTGGGGTATCTACATATAAAAGAAATGTCTTTGGAAAGATTTTTTTTAAATTAGTAATATGTACAATGAGCTTTAATTAAATAAATATTTGAAGGTGGGAGTAACTCCGGAATATTTTTAAAAGTTAAATTGAAAATTTTTACTAATACAAAAGTTCTTATTTTGAATCTGAACTGTGGGCAGATAGGGTTTAATATTAAGAAATATAAATATATATATTCTTAGTGATAGGGAAACATCTAAGGTATTTCTAAAAAGAAAAATTATTTTGATTCATCCATTTTTTAAAAAGTTATAACAATTTTAAATTAAAAAAATCTTCTCTTTTTCCCATCGTAGTTATAATTTCAAAAATTATATATTTATAACATTTTAATTTTGAAGGAAATTCAGTAATTTACGGAAAACGATGGAAACTTTTTAATTTTTAAGAATAACCTAATACAATTTGTGATCTTTTGACGTAGTATTGAAAAAAATCCGTCTAGTAACAGCTGAGAAAGTGACGAAAGATCCAAAAAATGAATAAAATAATTAAACACATTATAGTAAAATTAATATAATTTCGGCTTTGAATTGTCGTAATATACTAGTGTAGTGTTTTGGTGTTTATATTTATTACAAAAATACTACAATTAAAATTTATAATAATTAATAATTTTTAATAATGAAATATGATTTATACATACATAAAAAAAAGTACAAAATAAAAAGTGTCACTGGATTGACGAACAGCGCGATACTAAAAATAATACACGGAGTATTATGTACTGCAGTACATCTAAGATAAAACATATAAACATATATAAAAGCATTCATTGTGACATGTTATTTAACATCTTTGTTAATCCCTACACTAGTTACTATCATAATATGAGATAACAGTATGCTAATCAGTTTGAGTTCACAATTATGGTCTTTTAATTAACCTTTTCGTTTAAGATATTTAACACATCTATTTGTACATTATATTCATGTTCTTAGAGGAACATGATTCTTTTCAACCAAAAAATTAAATAAACAACTTAGAAAAATATTTAACAAACAAATACTGTTTAATCATATTATAAAATTGTGATCATAATTAACGGAATTCTTAAGTGTTTAAATTGTGAACTAAATGTTAATTTTTTGTTATTTTATTTATCAGTTATTACTTAATACTGCCACTGAAGTTATTCTAAGAACAAAGACAAATTATCAAGTAAGATTTCAATTTAATAATAGTAAATTTAAATACTTATATTATTTTATGGCCTTCGAATCACAAACTGTATGAAAGAATCTCTAACTATTATTCAACACCTTTCAATTTTATTATTTTAATCTTTTATTATTAACTAATAAAAGTAAAAAAAAACCCAGCACAGGGGGGTCGCGGCACAGTGGTGACGTGGCATAGTTGGATCAAGTATAATGATATCTGACAGTGATTAAAATCACTATCAAAAAANAAGATTTCAATTTAATAATAGTAAATTTAAATACTTATATTATTTTATGGCCTTCGAATCACAAACTGTATGAAAGAATCTCTAACTATTATTCAACACCTTTCAATTTTATTATTTTAATCTTTTATTATTAACTAATAAAAGTAAAAAATGCTAACTTAAAATTTTATTAAGTTTTGAATTATTTTAGCATTGAAACTAAAAACAAATAGTGATATTGAAAATATAAGTATTTGTCAGGTCTGATGCATATATTATAATTCTATAAACCTAGTTTGTCATACATAAAATAATAATTATTTAATTATGTTTAAAATAACATTAACTAATAAGTTAGAACATTTAATTTGGTATTTATAATTTTATGTTTGAAATGGAAAATTTCAAAGGTACGATAAAAAATGTGTCGGATAATTTGTTTATAAGTTATGACTGTTTTATGTAAAAAAAGTTTTAATAATGTCAAAATTTACTAATTTAAAAATAATAATTTTTTTGAAAAAACTTTCAATTTTTAAGGGTAATGTCTTTGGCTAGATATAATATGTGATATACTGACGTATTATTGAAAAAAATGCTTCTATTGAGATTTAAGATTAAGTGGTGGCAGACACAAACAAATAAATAAATAAATAAAGAATAAACACATCATGGTAAAATTAATATCTTCTCACCTTCGAATTGAAGTTAAAAAAACGTTAAAATTAAATTTTTAAGTTATTTTGCACTTAAATTTTAATGTGATAATAATAATAATTACAATAAACCCCATCTGGGGTGTATATAAAATGAAACGTTTAATGAAATAGGACAAATATAAAAGAATATAACGCCAGCTGGACTTATGTTAACGTGGTCTTCATTTCCGAATAAAACTGAACACAGAGTAAATTTTGTTGGGTTTTGTCTCAGGGGCAATAATATGTTTCTCATGTGTATCAGGATTAGTGTAAGCACGCTAGTTCGGGTCTACTGCATCGTAAGAGGAAATGATAAGATCCGAAAATGAACAAAACCTTTTTCTAAAACTGTGCTGTTTAGAGTAAAACAATTCTCTTAAGTAACAATAGATTTCTAAATTATAGTTAAAATTTTTAGTTTTTGAATACTATTACATTCTATAGTAACTCAAAATAATGAATGTAAAATGGTAGTTTTCTATATAATTACTATGATTAAAATGATATAATAAAATTAGTTATAAGTTGGTTATGTGCTTGAGCATGAGAACAATTGAGTTACTATGTATTTATTGAATAAAACGATATGATATAATTTTTTCTCGAGAATGAGTACGAGGGTTTTATGAGAATATGTAAAATATAGAAAAACAAAGTGGTGTTTGAAAATTTATTATCATAATAATAATTTGAAATTGAAATTATTGTGATTAATTATCACNTTTGTTAATCCCTACACATTCTATAGTAACTCAAAATAATGAATGTAAAATTGTAGTTTTCTATATAATTACTATGATTAAAATGATATAATAAGATTAGTTATAAGTTGGTTATGTGCTTGAGCATGAGAACAATTGAGTTACTATGTATTTATTGAATAAAACGATATGATATAATTTTTTCTCGAGAATGAGTACGAGGGTTTTATGAGAATATGTAAAATATAGAAAAACAAAGTGGTGTTTGAAAATTTATTATCATAATAATAATTTGAAATTGAAATTATTGTGATTAATTATCACAAAAATTATCAATAACGCCTTTCATACCATTAGTTATCTATGCTTGTGCTGACTGTGAGTTGTGTCAATAAAACCTCGAGTAGTATAAAACTACAAGTGGGTTCTCTATCTTTGCAAGAAAGTCTTTATTTGTATTGACTACACAGGTAACCCTCTCAAAGACTGGACTAGACTAGTTAATTTCGTACAGACGTTATCGATTTTTTAATTTATTTAAAATTTAATTATTTAATATTTAATATTTTATTATAAAGATCACTTAATATCTGGTTCCCTACATAATTCATGTACTCATTATACTTAATTTTAAACTTTATAAATCTTATGTGAAATTGAGTTTATCTTAGTAATGTTGAAAATAAGGTTGAAATAAACATGTTTCGATTTTTTTTGAAATTATAAAATTTGCCAAGCCACTTCTTACACTCGATAAAGGTTCATAGAGTCATGGAGCAGCGAGTCGAATTGTTAGTTTTTATGCCTTTTATATTAAATTTAATCCATCTATATATGTGCAAGAAGTATAACGACATTTTACTATTATTTGTTTTATTACTCGATTGTGTAGTTATTACATATCATTTTACTTAAAATAGATGATTTGTCACAACCAAAGAATTCCTTATAGGAATTGCATTAGATTTGAATAAATGCATTTTTATACATATTTCTCGGAATAGTTTATAAGATTGACATGAATAATGTATATTTAATTTGATGACTAAAAGACAGTGATTTATAGACTACTGATTAATGAATGGTGTATGTATTATAATAATTCTAAGATTATAACTTATGTACAATCGAATGCAACAAGTCACTACTGAAAGATGAAGGTAAACATTTATTAAGATTTAAATCAATAGAAGAATTTTATGATAAAAATTAGGTTATCACCAAAAAGTAACATATTTAAATAACAAGGTATTTAACTACTTTATAAAATAACAATATCACATTTCATTTATTAAAAATAAAATACTTTTATTAATTAAAAAAAATATTTATATAATATTGAATTAAATGCATCTATTTTGTGTAGATTAGTTTTAGATATTAGAAGGATGAATATAAACAATGGGTCTGTATTCGAAACAATTAAGATTTGAATTAGATTTGGTCTACTAGAAATTAGAACTTTATAACTTAATCAAATGTAAATGGCTGTGTCAGTTTATGGTAACCGTTAAGCATAGGAAGTTTCTGTTGAAATGTTTGTAGATACGAATTCTTGAATTATATTCAATAACTATTTAGAGAAAAACAATTATTAAGTTATGTTCAAGCGCATATAGTAATCATTGTATATTAGTAAAGTTGACAGGTAGATAATTCAAGCAATTATACAACTAATATATTAATAAACTAACAATAAAACCTAAATTTAGTACAATTGTATATCAGGGAATTCTGTAAAAATTAATTAAAAATACCTTAGAGGAAATGTATAAAATGTTAAAACAATAAACATATCACGGTAAAATTAATACCTCCTCAGCTTCGAATCGAAATTATTTTTAAAATTTTAGAAATTGAGAATATTATTCTTGTTTCCCTTTAAATGGAAGAAATCCCCAAATAAATTACAATTTTTAAAATCGGTAAATTTTGACATTTTTAAAACTTTTTTTTCTTTAAAATTACCATTACTTTTTAAAATGAACGAATAAAATTAGTTTTTTTAATAAATACCTTAGGAATTCTCCTTACATTTGGTATAAATCTTTTGAAAATATGACTTTTTACCTGCCCACGGGGTGAGATTTAAAATACCAACTTTTGCACAAAAATTAAACTTTTTCAATTTAACTATGAAAATATTCCGAAAATACTCCAAACTTTAAAATTATGTTACGTAATATAGTTAAAAAAGAAATTGTCCTGACGACTTATCTTTTTCAGAGTGATTATTTAACGCTAGTTACTACATTTTTCCTTAAATAATAAATTTTTAGCAAATTCGATTTTTGGCTATGTTAGTTACAAATATATCTCTGTTTAACCGAAATATAATATTTTTTATGTTCATCATTTATGTCTTATAAGAAGTGTCAACTATATTTTTTCAATGGAAACACATATTTAACTGGTTTATAAAATAAAATATGATCTAATTAGGAAATAGTAGTAATTTCTGTTTTTATTTTATTTATTGATGAATTATTAACAGGCTATTATATAAGATTGATATTATTCACAAGTCTAATAAAACTATATTCACTTTTTCTTTCAAAAGATAATAGTATCTTATGGGAAACCTTAAAATAAGATAAAACAAGTAGAGAAATTAATATTTAATGTATCGTTCTATTTATTGGTGAATTTTTAACGATGTAACAGATTATATTTTAAGGCAAGAGATATTATTTGCAAGTCTAATAATATTATATTCAATTTATAGTATATCATAATATTTTAAATAATAATATCCAGGTTATTTAAATACAATTTTTACAGTATGTCTTAAAAATTTAAATAAATACTATGAGGGTCTCTTTTGAATTCATGAGTAGTTAAATGACAAACTCTTTTTCGATATGTAGTCATTTTTGTTTGGTCACGGCATGTATTTACATGAATAATAAAAGAGAGTAAATGTACCTTATTTTCAGTATTAATGAAAATTATGCTTCACGCAATATTTTAAAAGTATAAAAAATAATTTTTTTTTTTAAAGCTAATAGTGTCTTATAAAAAAACTTGAAATAATAAAAAACAAACGGAGAAATTAATATTTTATATTTGATTTCTATTCTATTTTCTGATGAATTATTAATTATGTAACAGACTACAATTATAAGGCAAAGAATATTATTCAAAAGTTTAACAGCACTATATTTATTTCAATTTATAGTTTATCAACATTTTTAGTAAATACTATGATATTCATTTTTGAATTCCTAGGTAGTTAAATGATGATTATTTTCTCAACACAGGAAAATAGTGGTTATTTCTGATTTTTTTTTATAATCACGGTATGTATTTACACTAATTATAAAATAAAGGAAAATTTATTATATTTTCTTTAATAATATTTTCTGTATATAGCCAGTAATAAAGTAGTGATATTTTTAAAGGTAAATGTTTAAGTTATCGTAATTTTTAAAATTAAATTTTTCCAAATAATAATTTTTAGTATACAAAAAATGTATAATGTTATGTCTAAATAAGTGTCATTTGGAATACTTCACATATTTTAGTATTTTTTTTACACAATTAAAAATGTTTAAATATATTTAATTCTATAGAAGAATAGATATTTTATAAAAATTTATGTATAATGTTTAAAATGTAATAAAATAAGATAATGGATACCAAAAAATAAAAAAGTAAAAACCCTTTACCTTACATATTTAACACTGTATAAAATAGAGAGTAAATTGATTAACTATTACCCACGCAATATCATTAAAAGTTTAAAAAAATATTATAATTATTTTCTTTTCAAAAGTTAATAGTATCTTACGAAAAAGCTTGAAATAAGATGAATAAATCAGAGAAATTAATATTTAATGTATTACTTTATTATTGATAAATTTTTAACGATATAACAGGTTATAATTTAAAGTAAGGTATATCATTGACAAGTTTAATAATACTATATTAAATTTGTAGTATATCATAATATTAAATAAATACTATGAAATTTTCTTTTGAATTCCTGTGTTGTTGAATGAGAATAATTTCCTCGACAAAGGAAATTAGTGGTCATTTCTGTTTTAAATACACCTTATTTTCTTTTATAATATTTTTAAACTATAACCAGTAATTAAGTAATAATTACTATTTAACTACTACCTGTAGACTGTAATTATATTAATATATTTAAATGTAAATATTCAAGTAATTGTAAATAATTTTTTCTATTGATTAAATATTGTCTTTTTAGGATACTTCTCATATTTTTATAGTTTATATACTCAGTTATATTGATAATAATTTTTAATCTATTTAACTTCTTTATAGGCTTTCAAAAAGTAAGAAAAAAAGTCAATTGTTACTAACAATGAAAACAGTGGTATTTCACTACCTTACTTATTGAAAACCCTGTAAAATATAGTCCACTGTAATGGATACGTTCCACATCAAACTCATACTTTTAAAACAAATCGAATTTGGTTTGTTCATTACTACATAAAAGTTTATTAATAAAATTTTATGTAGTGATGTTCGAACTGTTTGATTTTTAAATCGAACCGAACCGAATTTGAGGTGTTTGGATTAATTTGAAAATTGAACTTGTATAGCAAATTATTACGCTGAATTCATTGAAAAGTAACACAGAAGGAAAACATGATTCTTTTTACGTCAGCAATATTTTAAATGTATTTCTTATTTTTCAAATAGGTCAGGAAACGACATTAATTACATGAAAAATTTGAATCAAATATTTCTGGATTTATCAAAGTAAAACGTGTAAGTTAATTAAATTTTTTTTATATGATTTTAGAATCAAACATTCATTTTTATCATCTTGGTGTAAATATTTTACTTATTGAAATGTCTTCTATAGTATTTCAACGACGGATTTGGGGTGGAGAATTGAGAACTTTAAGGGCCATTTTGAATTTTACTAGGCTGTATAAACATATATTTAATATAAATAATCATTTTTTTAATTTCTTAATTTTTTCATAAATTCTTTTAAGATAAATCTTAATCTGGCATTATATCCATTCGTGTGTTTTTTTTTTTATAAATGTTAGTCATAACATGGTAGATTATAACTTATAGTCTACCAAATCTCTTATTATTTATAAGAGTAGAGTTAATTATTTATATTATTTTTATAAGTTCAATCGGTAAATTTTATGAAATAATGAAAATGATAATAATTATCTAGGGATACAGTTTCAATGCTAAAATGCTATGATATATTTGTGTATTTTGGTAATATATTAAAAAATAAGTAATTTAGTGATTGACATGTAGTAATTTCACCGAAATAACAAGAAATTTGTTTACAGAATTACATTTATTTATTTAATAATTCATACGAATAATGTCCAATTCACCATATATTCGTATAATTAACAATGTCCAGAAAACATTAAAATATTAATTGACATTAATTGTTATTAGACATATACTTTTTAGAAAAATTAGGAGGAATATAAAATAAATGAATGTGGCGAGTGTAGTATTGATTTTGAAGTTTAATTGACTGAATAAAAATGTATCATCAATCTCATATTTAGTAATTTAGTTAAAGGTATTATATGATATATTTTATTTACGTATTTTTTTTTGTTTTTAATTAAAATAAAGGCCACAGAAACAAAGGTCATTGGCAATGATTACATGTATATCAAGTGTATACACAATAAAATAGCTATTTAAATAATTAGATTTGGTTAACAATCAGAGTGAATAAAATGGCCACTAGCATATAAGTTACACAGATATTATATTAAATCAAATAGTTCGGCAGCCTTGAGGAAATTTGATGTTTTACATATATTTACTATAGGGCTTGATTTGATTCCTCCTAGAGCATAACGTATGCCAGCATTCTGTATTGTGTCAAGTGAATTGACTGTATTAGAGGAGGTATTGCAGAAGACAAAGGATCCATACTCCAATTTAAAAAGAATTAGTGATTTATAAATGGTAAGTAGTGTTTCCGACAAAGCTCCCCATTGAGCATGTGCAATAGATTTGATTTGGTTGAATTTAGTTACAGATTCTTTTTTTAGATTACTCACATGTTGTTTCCATCTGCATTTGTGATCGAATGCAATTCCCAAGGTTATTATTACTTTACAGTTAGGAATTTGGGTGTTTCAGAGATTAATATGAAATTGGTTATATTTTATTTTTTTTGTAAATAAGATACATTTGGATTTAGTTGCAGAAAAGGAGAACCCAGATATCTTAGACTATTCTTCTAGCTTATTTATGGTGTCTTAGAAGGATGTTGAATGTTTGTCAAACTCTTACCTGAGCAGAAGATATTTACGTCATCAGCATATATTATTGAATTTACTGGATATTTTGTTTTTGATATATCATTGATGGATATGAGGAAAAGTGTGACTGAAATATTAGATTCTTGGGGAATTTTATTTTCTTGATAAAAGGTAGATGAAAGTTTATTATTGATTTTTGTTTGAAATGTGAAATTACATAAAAAATTAGCTAAGTATTTGAGCATGTTTCCATTGTATAGAAATGTAAATAGTATATTTACTATTTTGGATTTCTAGGTTGTATCGCAGGCTTTTATTATGTCCAAACTTATCATTCATACAGCAGTAGAAGTATACTTAAATTGCTAATAAGTTAGATAGGACGATAACTTTGGGTATCGAATATGTTTTTCCCGGTTTCGGTACTGGAATTACCATATTTTGTTTCAAGTTTGAAGGATTTAATCTCTATATTTCATTGTAAAAATCTAACAAAAACTGTTGTGACTTAGATGTCATATTATGAATAAAAGAAAACGGTTTATCATCTATACCATTGCTGAGGCTATTACAGTTTTTTAATGCCCAATAAAATTCTTTTGTGGTAAGTTTCGAGTTAATATGGATATGGTTCGAATCTTGAGGATTGATGATTGAATGAGGGTTAGTATATCTGTTGTGTATATTGTTATTTAAAAATTCAGGTTTAGAACATTCATCATTTCTTACTCTGCTGAAGTATTCACTAATTTTGTTTGCAACTGTTCTGGAGTCTGTAATCAGTATTCCTACCTCTAATATAAGTCTTGCTGTTACTTTTTCCTTTTAGTATATGAACTTTGTTCCATATTGATCTTGTGTCAGTTTGTACTGTCATACATAATATAAAATGCCTCCAGGATTATTTTTGGCTGTATTTACTAAATAACATGCCTTAGCTCTGCATTTTTTGAGTTCAATGTAAAATTTATATTGTGTGAAGTTTGAAATTTTATAAGTGCTTAATTTTTCGTTTTTATAGTTTGTTTAATTTCAGAGTTCCAACAAGGTACTTGTTTTTCCCCGGCTCTAACTTTAGTTTTGTTTATTGCTATATTTTTTGCATTAGTAATAGCATCTGTAATACTTGAGGTTTTGTCATTTATTGGTAAACTGTGATAGTTTTAGATTTGATCAAGATTGTTTTCTACAAGCAACGATAATAGACTCCAAACAGGAGACTTGAGATTCCATATAGGTGAGTTATAGTTGTTTAAGTCCAACTTGGAATATATTTTAATATTAATGGGAAGATGATCATTACTATAAATCTCTGGAAGTGCTGACCATTCAGTTTGCTGTGTAAGAGAAATGCTGCAAAGCGTGATATCTATGGCTGAAAAGGTACCATTTGAGGGGTTCAATATTGTGTAATCGCTGTTATTAAGTAGAGAAATATTGCTATCTTCTAGTAGCGACTCTATAATTCGACCTCTATTGTCAGTGGAGTCGGAGTCTTATGAGGTGCCATGACCGTTGAAGTCTCCCGTTAGTAAAAATGGTTGAAGGAGTAGGTTAATAATTTGTCTTAGATCAGATGCTGAAAAACTGGTTTGGTTAGGAATATATATGTTACAAATAGTAAATGTTTTTTCCATTGTAATGGATATTGCTATAAATTCAAAATTTGAATTGATGAGTGTTTGCTAGCTATCATACATTTATTTTATTAATATAGCAACACAACCACTTCCTTTGTTGCAGTTAGTACGGATAATAGAATATAATGTATAAAGGATTGAGAGTATTGGACGTTCATTAGTCTTCAAATTCGTCTCTTGAATACACCTTAAACATTATAAATAAATACATGATTAGATTGCATTGTCTGTATTACTTATAATGGGTCGTAACCTAGCTGAACAGAGTACTAGCACAATGATATCACAATCAGAGTTTTATATAACTATAAGCGTTCTCCAATATGTATCTCCACTAATCGAACAGCCAGTCTGACCTCTGTTGTTTTCCGAAAGAATATAGTGTCGGTCTTCAAAGTATAGGATATAGTGTAATCTATTGTTTAAAGAATTTAAATTGAGCTCACATCTAGTCAGTAGAATCAGCATTATTAAACCAGTTAACAATAAAATTGGTATTTAAAAATCTTAAATAGAGACCTAAACATAATATTGAACTTTTTAATAAATAAATATCAAAAATTTTGGTACGGAGAGCTGCCCACATTGCCTGTATGCTAAAACCGCAACTGTTTTGTGATGACCCATGGATAAAGTTAAATGGTTCTCGAATTTTTTAGTAGATAGGTAGATAGATTTGGAAGAAATCATAATATCCCAAATCCTTTTCTGTGGGCAAATTTTCAAAATATTATACAAAAAAAAAAAAAGAATTACCTAAGGTCATTATAGAAAAAAAAAATTTTGATTAATTTATTTTATAAATATTAGAACAGTTTTAAATGAAAACAGTTAAACATTTTTGAAAATTACTGATTTTAAAAAATGTAATTGCTTGACAAATACTCCCTATTTAAGGGGAACTCGTCCAGTTATTTTTTATTTTCGATATTTCAATTTTGATTGATAAGGTGGTTACAACAAATACACCATATGACTGCGTAAGCAACAATGTCATAGTGTAATAGTTATAAAAATTTTGAAAAAATGGGTTCTAAAGTTTATACTAACATAAAGGGGTGTGAAGGGAGAATGAATCAGTTTTTTTGTTGAAAATTATAGAATATAGGATACTATTAACTCCTGAGAAAAAAAAACTAAAAAAGTGTTATACTTTTAAATTTTGCATAAAACATAGTAAATTAATTATCCTGTACAGTCCAAATGAAATAAAAAATGTTTTATGAGAGTAAGTTATATACCAATTAATCAATTCATTTAGTAAAAGAAAAAACAGTATATATTATTTGATATAAATATAATTTATCTAAATATTTATTCATTTTTTTAGGCACAATTACCTATATAAGTGCAGAATACAAAACTCGGAAGTAAAATGCAAACTAAAATTCGAGAGAAGATTGTTCTAAGTGATCAAACATTAAGATTTCTAAGTCTTTATCGTAATTTTAACCCTTTCAATCTGGATGTAATTCGTAGTTTCAATTTATACCAATTTCTCTATGCTCTATTATTGCTAGTTGAATTTATTGTAGTCAATTGCTATGTGTTCATTGGTTTTTACTATGTGATAAACGATTTTTTTTCAGTTATGCAATTATGTATAAAAGTAATGTGCTCTATTCAAATATTTGTCAATACTTATAGACTTTCCACAAAATATGATGAATTAAGAAAATTATTCGATGCAACGAGTGGCGATTTCTTGTCTTCTAGTCATAAAGGAAAATATATATTTGAACGCTACAAATCTGTTTGTACTAAAATAACAAACATATATATTTTTATAAATATTTCGGGGGGGTTAGTTTGGATACTTAATCCATTGTTTGTAAAAAAATATCCTTTAAAAAAAAGAGATGGCAGTCTGGTAATTTATCGAAACAATGTCGTAAATTCACTTTTAAGTTTTATACCAATTTCGATTTATGATCAAATTTACCCTATTGTATTTGTATATGAAGCTATTGAATTAATACATATTATTTTTGATTTAATTATCTACAATACAATAGTTATGAAATTTTGTTGGATGTTATCTGCTCAATTGAATATTATTGCCTTTAGATGCAAATCGTTTGAATGCAAGAATAATGAATTTGGTAAAATGTTTATAATTATGTTTTATTTTATCAACATTTGTTAATAACACTGAAGGAAAAGAAAATATTTTTATCGCTATAATGTTTACTTATTTTTTAAATAGGACAGAGAAATGATATTAATTACACGATTAATTTGAAACAATTACTTTCGGACCATACAAAGTTAAATGTGTAAGTTGATTAAAAGCTTTTAAATTTGTTATTACATTGTGACTAGATTATTGTAATTTTATAAATAATTATATTTTTATATATTGTTGAAATCTAACATTCGTTATTATAACATGTTATGAATATTTCTCACATTTTGGTACAATAATTAACTCTCAAACTTATTAAATAAATATTCTTATTGTATTCTAAAGCATTTTAAAATGTTATTCATAACATGGTAGATAATCCCATTAATAATTAGGTGTTACATTTTGAATTATTATTATTAGTTCAATTAAGAAATTTTATGAAATAATGAAACCGATGACAATGTATAGCTTTGGATATAGTTTCAATGTGTTTATTGGTCTAACATATATGTTTATTCTGGTATGTATTTGAAAGCTTTACCGATTATGTGATTTTTGTAGGGTTTGAAATCGATTAAAATCAATTTTTTTAGTATCGATATGAAACTGAAAAAGGTATTAATTTTACTATGATGTCTTTTTTTCTTTTTTTATGTCTTTTGTCACATTTTTCAGCTCTTACCGGACCGATTTCTTTAAATGATACATCAAGAATCATAAATCATATCTTGTTGAAGATATTTATTTTAAACATTGAAAATGTATCCCTCGTTCTCTATAAATAGGTAAATCCCCGAAAAACCTTTAATTTTAAACAAATTTGAAACAAACTATTTCAAAAAACAATTTTAAAATAGGTATAGTGTGTTATTTTTTAACTTTTTTTTCTTTAAAAAGTTAAAATTTTTGAATCAATCAAAAGAATTTTTTTTAAATAAATAGTTTATGTATTTTAGTTTCGTTTGATATAATTTTTTTATTTTAGCGGTAGGGGGGGGGGTTTGGAAACAGTAAAACAAATAGATAATACAATTGAAATATTAAGAATTATATTCTGTATAATTATATCCTATAGTATTCTTAATATAGTAATATTCAGAAATATTCCATGCCTAGTTTCATCTATGATTTTCCTCTCGCTGATGTCTGTTAAATTTTATTTTAACCTATATTTTTTTTATATGTTTATACTTGTTTTTTACTTATTAGTAATAATCTCATAAATTAGAGGCGATGGAAAAAATCTAATTGTGGATATAAAATCAAAATTTGGTTTAGCAAAGTATATTTTGGTTTTACATTATTAAAAAATCTTACAACTTAGTGATATAATTTTTTTGCGTAGTTCAGTATAAAAACGAATTCTATATTTCTATCATTATTTAATGATCAGTTATACATCCTTCTATTTCCAGAACAGAATCTATTTACAGAGGGTAGTGACTCTCTTTCAAATGTTAGGAAGTCAAAGATTGATCTTGGCTAACCAGACACCACCAATGAGAAAATCACAAAAAATTAAAATTCTTATTTTATGTGGGTTTTTTTTTATTTTTCTAAAAAAGTTATAATTTTTAACCGCTTTTTACCAAACTAGTAGTTATATACTTATATCGGTTACAAATTTTAAGTAAAATTCGTTTTTTACCGGGGCCTATTCACTTTTTTTACGTAACGGTTTCAAGCCCTGGGTTTATGCATTTAATTGTTATGAATTAATAAGAAATTTATTTGCAGAATTATTTCAAAAATGACCGTGTTTTGTCAGTTATGTCAGTGAAATTATTTTTTGCAGCATTAATTGACTTAAACTCTTTATTTATCATGTGCTATTTTTACAGTTATCTTGAAGCCAAGCAAGAGAGCATAATCAAGTAATTACATTTTGACTTAAATTTAATATAAATAATTCTTTTTTAAATTTATTTTTTAAACACAACTATGATTAGTTCTTGTTGAAAATGTAATAATAAACAAATGACGTCTCTTGTGTAAAGTAAAAAACAGTAAATAAGTGCAACAAATTATAAAAAACATAGTTTAAATGAAATTTGATTATATTTAATCAAATATTTATCTGTATATGTAGCTATTTTTAAATGTTTTGATGTAACAGTTTATTGTGGCCGTTCCTAGAATTTACAGGATACGGAAAATAGCTCTTTTATCAAAAGAGACATTATCAATCAAACTTTGTTGTGTTTCCTACTCGGCCACATCGTTTCTACGTTTGTACTCTTTTAAGTTTATTTTTGTTAACTTAAATTTACCAATAATACAAAAACACAACGCTAATTGTTCAAATAATCAACTTATTTTGTTTTATTTAAAAAAAAACGAATATGTCTATACTAAACAACTATCATATAGTCTTACTTTAGGAATCTTCCCCTAAATTAAGTAGTTAGTTATAAGTAGTTATAGAAGAATAACCTTTGTATCACGGTTGATAATGCGTTGTTACGAACACCAATAGGTTAAGGGGACTTTTACAAGGAGACAGTTATCTTGATCACGAAAGTTATGATCACCGTTGAAGATTAACTGAATTATGCGAAGGGAGGAATAAAAACCTTTGGATCACGGTTGGTAAGGCGTTATTACAAACACTGTAGAAAATTCTATAAATAAAATATTGAGATATAAGAAAAAATTAAAGAATTTACTCGGTGAAGCGATATATGCACGTAATCTAGTCGGCAATAAATATCGAAAACTCTAGTGTTTTACAACTATTGTACACTGAGAATTCAATAAAGTAAGAAATGTAAATAATGAATGTTAAATTGAAGGTGTATCTTATACTACCCTTCACCACTTGAGTAGTATAGATTAATCGTTTATTTATTTTTAATATTTTGTAATGAATAAATGTGCATTTTAATATCTTATTTAATTTGCGAGTTCCCGTTTGGACTGATATTTAACATAAAAGGGTATACAAGCATTATTATCTATATAATTAAATTAAAAATACATTATATTATATTTTTTTAAATAAATGTTTACAAACAGCGCTATCCAGTTGACTTTCTTGCAACTGATAAACGGCACTAAAGCTGTAGCGTAACGCTACAGTCTTTAATTTATATGTGATCATTAATTAAAAATAAAAAATATTTAATATTTTTGAAACAAAAAACAGACTAAAAAAAAACTAATTGTGATTAAATATGTTATTTAATTATTTTATATGCTTATGTTATTCAAGTTAAATTTTATTCCATCATTTGTGATCTATCACACGGCACCGCCCTACACTCAAGGCTTGCGCTCACCTTGTCTCACGAAATCAGCCGTCCACCTATTAATATGACAATTGGTTGTCATCGGATGTTTCCCCGTCCTTGACACCGTGATAATGCCAACGCCGAATATGTATTACTGCTAATGTGTTCTGTTCCGTTTCCGACGTTCATCATAATTGGTTGCTCCGTGTGGTTTACTTTCGATTTCTTTCGTTTCTTATTTTGTTCGTTGTTTTTTTTGCGATTACATTTTGAATGTTAACTCGTACTATACTAGAGAGGGACTGAAATATTATTTGTTGTGCAAAAATGCATTTGAAGTTAATAAATATATATATTTAGACATGTACACATATTTACCGGTATTAACACTGACCAGTACGGTACTACATTTTACTGTATATCTATATAAACTATAAATATATATATATATATATACATATTGCGTGGTCTTTGCCCGTATACTGGATACGCATTATCTCAAGTAATAAGAGTTTCTATTAAAAATTCATACTCAACATTTATTTTGATCTGTATTATTAGTAATATAATAATATATTATATTAATTTAAGTATAATAAAAAACTATCTAGTGTTAGTGGGTAGTTGCTGAATGAATAGACGACACAAGATTAAGTTTCTACGATGGCGTTGAGCCGATTTATTTAAAAACAAGAATAAAGAAAGAAAGGTAATAACACTGAAATAGTACTGATTGTTGAATGATAGCGTTGAAAATGGTTCTCGTCGGCGAATGTCAAAACTGCTCGAAAAGAACTGCAGTGGTGATCCGATGGTATTCACGGACGGTAAAAAGAACAAAGGTCGGTATCGGTGTCACGAAGATGTCTGACTCGATGTATTATTGCGGCGGGTATTCGACGTTAGGCATTTATTGGACTTTACACCACGGCGATAACGCGTGTGTGTAACGATCCGGTTTACAGTGGAGCGGTGGCTGAGAAGAAGCTGACACGACCGCGGGGTGTCAAACGTGTGACAACGCCGTGGCCGTGTCACTAGGCTTTTGAGTTTTATAGAACAATAATAAGATACAATGCGCTGATAAAAATCAAAGACTTTTAACTTAATAGGCCTGCGAATAATAACAATAAAGAAGTTTTTTCTGAGTATTTAATATGCTCATGCCTCTGATGTTAATTTATGAACATATTGTAAAAATATTTCATATAGAATATATTATTCTATAATGTATTCTGTAGTCCGTGGTACTACTAGGTTGTGTTGTGCGTCTCTGTTATCGGGTTGTCTTATCGTTCATATATAACTAATTTAAACTCCCGATAACTTTTAACGTTTATTATGCCGCCTACTTCACCGCTTGTTTCTAAGGATGATAAATTTAGCAAACTTATTGATATGATTAATGAATTAAAAAACTCACAAAATAAAATCATACAATCAATTAATTCATGTCGTGAATCTATTAAATCACAAGATAAAAAGCTGGCTTCTTTTGACTCCAAATTTGACCTATTGTCCAATCAAATTATTTCGGTAATTGAGGAAAATAAGTCATTGAAATCGATAATTGAGCAACTTGAGTCTAAACTGTCATCAGTTGAGAAGTCTAAATCAAATACTAACTCTATCAGGCAAGAAAATTTATTCTCTGAATTTATGGACCGACAATCCAGAGCTCGTAACATTATATTATTTAATGTACAAGATCATTCAACATCTAGTGCTGTCCAACAAAACGATGCTACTCTTATTGACGAAATGTTTAATACTATTGGCGTGTCTACCAAACCTCTGTCTATTCACAGACTGGGTAAGCCTTCAAGTAAGCCTCGTCCTATCCGTATTGTTATGCCTTCACCGTCTGATGTATTTCAAATTTTAAAAGTCAAAAAACAGCTATTTAATGNTTATGCCTTCACTGTCTGATGTTTTTCAAATTTTAATAGTCAAAAGACAGCTATTTAATGTTAATAAATTTAAAACTGTTAGAATTTCATCAGACCAAACGTTACAACAACGTAAGTTGTATTCTTCTATTGCCTCTGAACTTAAATTGCGGAAGGATGCTGATGAAACTGATCATTTTATTAAATTTGTTAATAACTGTCCGACCATTTCAAAAACTGTCAACGAGCCCAACAATTGTAAATTAACTTTCCATCTACTATCAAAACATTCGAGGTATTAATACTAAGCTGGATTTGTTTACTCGTAATGTTTCTCTTTGCAATTATGATATTATTATACTTACGGAAACCTGGTTATCCAACAATGTATTCAACGCGGAACTTGGTCTTTGTCCCCTATATACTATTTATCGATGTGACCGTTGCAGTACTCGTGATGTTATTACACGAGGTGGTGGAGTGCTGATTGCAGTTAAGAACCGGTTCTCATGCCATCGCCTATCTATCTCCGATAACTCAGTTGAACAGTTATTTATCCGAATTAGCGATAGATATTCATCTATAGTTATTGGTGCTGTTTATATTCCGCCTGCATCTGATATTAATGTTCATGATTTACACTTTAGTACTATCGATTTTTTGTTAAATACAAATAGTAGTTCAAAATTTCTAATTTTTGGTGATTATAATCTACCAAATATTAATTGGCAATCTGTTAGTGGTTCAATTGTCGCTGTGGGTGCTCGTGCTGGTTCTATTGAATCTAAAGTATTAGCTCATTTAATGCAATTTAATTTAATATACAATTACTCTGGGTCATTGCTTGATCTTGTTTTTTCTAACGTGTTTGATATTAAAGTAGTTAATGAAAATCACTCGTTACTATCAATAGATTCGATGTACCATCCAGACCTAACAATTGAATTACCTATATTATCATTTAAGTACTTAAATTATAATGAACATATGTATGATTTTGTTAACTGTGATTATAATTGTATTAGGTCTAATATTGCTTCGATTGACTGGAATGGCATATTTAATGGTCTAGATATAAATGATGCAGTAAATGCATTCTATGAAAAAGTTTTTAAAATAATTAATACTTATTGCCCGGTTAAAACTTTATACTTTTCAAAGCACCCTCATTGGTTCAGCCATACGTTGAAGAAACTAATTTTTGATAAAAAAATAGCTCATAAAATATATAAACAATCGCCAACTCCACATAATTATAACACATTTTCTAATTTACGTGCACGCTGTAAAGTTCAAAATAAAATAGATTATAATATTTTTATCCAAAAAACTCAAAATTCTATTACTAGGAATCCTAAACGTTTTTGGCAATATGTTAATAACAAACGTTCTACTTACTCACTTCCAAATTGTATGTATTATAATAGTTACAATATTTCCGGTGGCGATGATATTACAAATTGTTTTGCTCAATATTTCTCCAATACTTTAAATATATCGTCAGTCTGGCAAACTATTTCATATTCCAACAATACAAATTTTCCTTCTGTTGATCTTAATTCGTGCACGCTAACTCTCAGTGATGTTTATAATGCGCTTAATGAAATAACTTATAAAACTTGTCCTGGTCCTGATAAAATTTCTAATATATTTATTATGCAATGTAAATTTGTTTTGTTATTTTCCTTACTGATATTCAATCGATCGCTCTCCATAGAAGTCTTTCCAGATAAATGGAAAATATCTTATGTATCCTCTGTTTTTAATAGTGGAAATATTAACCATATAATAAATTAACGTCCTGTCTCTATAATATCTATAATTCCCAAAATATTCGAAGGTATTATTTATAAGAAAATTAGTCCACTCTTTAAAAATTTTATTATTGATGAACAGCATGGCTTTATGTCTGGTAGATCTATAGAATCTAATCTCCTAGTTTTGCAAAATTTTATTTTTAATGCATTTAAATTAAATTGTCAAGTGGACGTAATATTTACAAATTTCGCCAAAGCCTTTGACAAAATTGATCATAGTATACTCGCTAAAAAGTTGTTTCAAATTGGTTTCCGCTATCTTATCTTTTCTTGGCTTATATCGTTTTTATCTAATCGGAAACAATATGTAAAATTTAAGAATTATAACTCATATATGTATAATATTACTTCTGGGGTTCCTCAAGGCTCCCATTCTTTTTAACATCTACATTAATGATATTTATGGTATGAATTCCAATATATTACTTTTTGCTGATGATGTTGAACTATTCCGTATTGTTAAAACTCCACTAGACGCCAAATTACTACAGGATGATCTTGATAATATAAGTAATTGGTGTGATAAAAATAATTTATACTTGAACGTTTCAAAATGTAAAGTTATTACTTTCACTAGAAAACGTTTGTCTTTTTTAAATAAATATTTTTTAAATGGTGTTGAGTTAGATCGAGTCAATCTTATGAAAGATTTGGGTGTATACCTGGACTCTTCTCTTTCATTCAATGACCATTTTATCCATATTCAAAATAGAGCTGCCTCAATGTTAGGGTTTACAATGCGAAGCTGTAATAATTTTGATGATCCTCTAGCCCTTAAATTACTATACTGCGCTTTTGTAAGATCAATTATAGATTATAATTCAGTAATTTGGTCTCCTTATACGTCTGGTCCAATTCACTCTCTAGAGGCGATTCAAAATCGCTTCTTGAAACTTATAAGTTTTAAATGTAATATTCAACGTTTGCCTCACACTTCATATGAACCATTATTATTATATTTGAACATTGATACTTTGATACAAGTCAGAAGGGTAAAACATGACATTTGTTTTTTTTATAAACTTTTAAATGGCTATATTTGTTGTCCAGATTTATTGTCAAATATATCTTTTTTAGTTCCTGGTCATACGACTAGGCAGACTGATACTTTTTATGTGCCATTCCAGCGTACTTTATATAGTAAGAATGCCCCTATATATTGATTCATACAACATGTAAATAAATTTAATATCGATGTTTTTATTTGTAATTCAGTTATTTCTTTTAAATCTTATCTTAATAAATTAGTAATTTAATCATAACATAATATTGTACTTCCAAAACAATCATCATCTATGTATATATTTGTATATTCCACATTCTATTGTAATTGGGCTCACCCGTTTAATTATAAATAAATACATTATCAAATATTGTCATAAATAATTAAAATTAAATTTATTTAGGAAAAATGATCTTGTTATTTATAAATAAATATGATTTTTATATTATCATAGAATGTGATGATTATGATGAAATAATTAACTATAATCCATAAATTTAAATAGCTTTTTTTTTTTTAAATTTATATTTCACACATTTTTTCAGATAAATGTAGTACAGTTTGCTATGTATAGTGTTGATTGGACTGCGAAAAGTATAAAATTTAAAAAAATGCTTTTATTGGCTATGAGCTTAAATACTACAAACAAATTAAAAATGGACATTACTCCACAAAAAACGATAAATCTAGAAGTATTTGCCTCGGTAAGTATTTTTTTTAACGCAAAACTTTGAAATTGCGGTATGTTATCATAATTCAGTATATAAAACTCCAAAGTGTGTTACTTTCGAAATAATTGGTTTTAGGCTATGCGTGTGTCATATTCAATAGTTTCACTCTTAGCAAAAAAAACAAATTTGAAATGAGTTGATTGGAGAAAAAAATGTATTTAGAAGCTTTTTGTATTTTTTATTATGTATTAAGTTTATTTATGTTGAAATTTATATTAAATTAAGACAAAACCTAACTAGTTCCACTTTTTTTTAAATTGTTGATTGTATTATTAAAAAATATATAATTATGAATTATAGCTTTACTTATTATAATTCAATTTATATTTAAAATTTCTATATGTATTATGTCAAATAAGTGGTATAATAGTGTTTATACACAGCTGAATGCCTCTCTATAATTTATTTTCTTAATTTCATATCCATCTATAAAACACGCCACTTTTGTACTATTTATAATGTTTATAGATCATCACATCTAATTCATTTTGCACTCATCTCTTTCCATTTATAATTTAATTATAAAATGTTTTAATGTTTTAATTCAATCTCAAAATAACCCGTTCTGTTGCATTTTACCCCTTATTATACCAATATTTAGGTCAATGAAACGGCTATCAACTGGATACCTCGCTTCCACAATTTAATTTATTTTATTTTTAATATTTTTTTATCAGATTTCCTAATATTTTTTCACCGAATTTTTTTTAAAACCGGGCCTAACAAATGGTCAACTATAAATTTCAGTACCACTTATTGGTACCGTTTAATGTCCCCTAGTATTTCTCCAACTCTCTGATTTTAATAAAATTACTATTTTGAAATTTCAAAAAAATTATTTATTTTTTATATTATATTTTAAATAATAAAAACTATGTTTTTATTGTAGTCAGAAACTGTAATAATTGTTAACAAAAAAAAAAAAAAAGAAATAATAACGATAAATATTTGATGGATTAAAAGTTGTTAGAGGTATCAGAATAGGGTAGGACACTCAATACATAGTATCATATTTTTAGTAAAATTTAATGACTTGAGAGGTGACGACTTGGGCCACTCAACGGATTGTGGAGTCGCCACCCTCATGGCTCCCTTGCAAAATGAAATCGTGTCGCCAACCACTTAGGCGAGGGTCTTGATCATAAAAAGAACAACACCCGGACCATAAGTGGATTTAAGAAAAAAAAAAAAATAATAATTAGAAAACCAATAATATGCACTTTGATGAAACAAAGTGGATTAAAGAAAATTATATATACATATACTAAAATATAAAGTGTTGTTGTAGACTATAATACACTGATACCTTGTAAATATAACAAATAGGTTTATTTGATGTCACCAGTGATGGACATACTTTAGTATGTCGAAGACCGTTACCTTAAAATTAGAGAAAATGATTTAAAGGAAAAAAAAAAATAAGATACACGTGAATATTGAAGATATTCACGCAATAAAAAGATTTTTGTTGATTAAGAAAATTAAGAGGACTTTATTAAATTATTACAATTAAGTTAATAGTGGACAAAACCCGAAGGCAAAAACCACTCTGCAAATAAAGGGACAAAAGAAAAAAAAACAATTATTAAGACAAAAAAAATTAACCTACAACTTTTAAATATTACACATGAAGTGTCTTCCGCATCGGACAAGTCCGTGTACTCCGGACGCGGCGGATAATTTCTGAAATCTGGCCGGCCGGACCGTACTTGAGCACTACGGGAATAATATATATATGTATTAAATATACATGACACACCACTGACCAATAACCTTGCATTTATCAATTATAGCTANGACTGTACTTGGGCACTACGGGAATAATATATATATGTATTAAATATACATGACACACCACTGACCAATAACCTTGCATTTATCAATTATAGCTAAAATTATATACAACTCATAAAAAAATAACTTTAAAACAGAAAAAGGGCTCAAAACAATATATTAAATAAAATAAAATACGATACCCAGTCCGGATGGGACTCATCCTAAGATGGGTATCTCGGCCCCGACATGGCCGACGCCTGGTTAAATTAGTGCATTATTATAATGAACGACACACACGAAAAAACTATTATTGGCTGCACGCACACAGCCACTTTATACCACAACGGTGGTTCAAAGAGAAGAGAGCACAAAAGATTCTTACACACCGGGCGAGACATAACGACGACGACGATTACGTTTGGGAGAGGGTATCGGCTTAACAATTTACAAAATATAAAACAGATAAAAATATGAACAATATTAAAATTATACAGGTATTGACAGTGGAGGCCAGTGTATGTGTCATATAGGGAAAGATTATTAAACTGATAAAGAATATTGTGTGTATAGCGTTCACTTTGACAGCAACAGTACAGTTTTCTGATTACACGGCCGGATATAACGTACGCGCGCCCATTAGCAAAGCAAAACAGTAAATCTATCTATATCATAAAATTCATATTTTGTCACGTTACAGACTCATATTTTTTATTAATTACAAATTTTGAATCATGAAACCGCATAAGTCTACGACTCACTATAGACAAGAGAGTAACAAATGTAATACATAATGAAATGCTGCAATGTGTCATATACATAATTGACATCCTCAAAATAGCGATATTAATATTCAAGAACCTACGATTTTATAATAGTAATCTATTCAAGCTCTATACATCTATATTAAACTTACACGTTAAAATATTCTTGATGCAATAAGTGATAGTCACACTGTTGTCAGCAAATTATGTTCGGTATATTAACGTCAACAGGGTATGCCGGCCGTGCTGTACGTAGTAGGTAGTATGTGTTCGACTGGTGATATAAATGCCGTTACAGTTTAAACACAGCAAAATATACGTATTTTCATAGTGGACATAAATAAAATCGTGATAAAATTGCGATAAAATCACAAGTTTTTATTTAGAATTTAAATTCAATATGATATCAACTTATAAGGTAAAAATTTATGGTCAATTAAGATTGAAAATCTTAATGGAAGCTTGCTAAATATTCTAAGAAAAAAAAAATTTATTAAAAGTAGTTAACATGACCTTAGAGCATTGACACAGTAATACATAATAATACTAACGCGAGGGCTAACTGCACACGTAAACATTTTAGATATTCGCGGACAGCCGAATACAATACATATGGCCTAGGTGACAATTGTTTCTTTACGATCCTCGCAAGTACTTAGCAGTACTTCTTCTTCTTAATGTTCCTCTTCTATCAAAATATGAAAATCATCATGGCTATAAGGTCTTTGTTCTTCTTGGCTGTACTGAATAGTTTCATAGTGTTGCATTAGAACCACTCTCTTAAATTTTTTAGCCAGTCTATTTTGGGTCTTCCCCTTCTCCTCTTACCGCAAATATTTTCTGTATTAATAAATGTAAGAGTTGATATTTCTCGCTCCTCAGTATATGTTCAAAATATTGAAGCTCTCTAGATTTTATCACCTCTGGTTCTTTGTTTATTCTTCTCAGACTTATTGCGTTTGTAACTTTATCAACCCAAGATATGTTAAGAATTCTACAGAAACACCACATCTCAAATGCTTGTAAATTTTGAATATCTGCTTTCTTCAGTGTCCAAGTTTCCATTCCATACAACAGGGTAAAATATACGTTGCACTTCAACATCCTAGTTCTTAAATCTAAAGGTAGATTTCGGGTTGAAAAACTTTTTCATAATCTAGAGAATGTTGATCTAGCAATTTCAATTCGACATTTGATCCCCGTTACTATTAATCCATGTTCCAAGATACTTGTATGAATATACTCTTCCTATTAAAGCGTTATTCAAAATGAATTTGGCTTTATCGTTGCGATTGTCTGTTTGGTCTTTTGCTATTAACATGAATTTAGTTTTTTTAGCATTCATCTCAAGTCCATATTTATTGCATGCAACATTGAGCCTGTCCATGTTTCTTTGCAGATGAGCTATGGTACTCGCCAAAATGACTGTGTCATCAGCATATCTTAGGTTGTTTCTTCAAATATTGCTTCACTGTAAATATTGAATAATAAAGGATATAAAACACAACCATGTCTAACTCCTTGTTTTATTTTTATTTCATCTGAGAACTGTCGTAATATACTCGTCACTATCAGAATATGAAATAACAGTGGGCTACTCTGTTTGTGTCCACAATAATGGTTTTTCATTTAAAATTATTAACACTTTTATTAAAATTTTATTCAATAAATGACACAATGATGATTGTTTGGGGATAAAAAATACTATAAAAGGCAGAGTAATGATTCTCAGTCGGGGCTGAGTGCTGAGAGTTTGAGGGAGTCTGTCTCCAGATATTCATTGAGCTGTTCGAATAGCGCTCTAGACATCGATACGTTGAGTTCGTAATCATCATTGTCGAAATTCTTACGTGTTAATTTATGAACTAACACATTTGAGTTCGTATTAATTTGTTATTACCTGATATTGTTAAAAGTTATTATAAGAACAAAGATAAATCTTCAAGTAATAATATAGTGGTTTTGGATCTTGCAAAGTTAAAAAATGTTGAAATAGAACAGAAATTCAAGGAAAATATAAACAAAAAATTACTAGATGTTCAATATGAAAACCTAAATACCAATAGTGTTAACATCAGATGGTAAGACATTCAATCAATCCTACTGAACAAATGTAAAAAAGAGCTAATGCCTGATAGAATAAAGAAGAAAGAATGGACGACAGAAGAAATTTTGAACCTTATAGAGCAAAGGTGTAAATTTAAAAATATAAGTGTGCAACAATACAAAAAAGTCAATGCAGTAATTAAAAGAGAAATAAGAAAAGCCAAGGAGAAATTCAATATAGAAAAATGTTGAGAAATTTAAATGACTAGCACTACTAGGAAAAAGAAAGTTGGTATTAAAAGGTAAAATGATGGTAGTATTGTAACAGATACAAAAAAAAAAAGGATTAGAAGATTTATTGAATATGTACAATAACTTTTTTCCCAAAACAGGGTAGAATAAGTTAGTCTCAGATTGGATGAAGCATTTAGTATAATAGAAGAGAAAATAACTTTTATAATGAAGAGTGCCAAATCAATGAAAGCAACAGGCCCTGATGAAGTTCTGAGTTCTTAAAACTGCTTGATGATGATGGATTAGATATGCTAGTTGATTTATTCATTACAATATATACAAAAAAACAAATCATAGTAAAATTAATACCATTTTAACTTCGCATAGAAGCAAAAAAAAATTTTAATTTAGAAAATCATCTCTTTAAACACTTTTAAAGACTTTTTAATAACTTTTTAAATATTTAACATAAAACGAAACAAACCACATACTATTTTATATCTAAACAAAAAAATAAAAAATAATAATTTCATAACTCTTATATCAATTAAAGTAAAAAAAAAACCAGCACAGGGGGGTCGCGGCACAGTGATGACGTGGCATAGTTGAATCAAGTATAATGATATCTGACAGTGATTAAAATCACTATCAAAAAAAAAGGGCTTCGATGCAAATCTTTAGATAGTGTTTAATTAAAAAAATTGGTATATTATTCCAAAAGCTACATAATCTGTTAGTTCCTTATTAATATCCTGATTAAGATAAAGTATGTCGAAGGAAAAAGGGATTATTAAAAAATATTATTTCTCATTAAAAAATTATGTTTATCCATACACTTATCAAAAAGATATAGCATAATAAAGTTAAAAATGTAAAATACAAAATCGAAAATTTTCACACAAAAATAGCATTCGGTGCCAATTTCACCGTGAAGATAAAATAAAGTCCGAATTTTTTTTTTTCATGATAAAGTACATTATATTAGCTATAATTTAAGATATATATATATAAGTGTCAGACTTTCCGGAACATTTTCAAAATTTAAGTTGAAAAAGTTAATTTTTTGTGAAAAAGTTGTCATTTTAAATCCCCCCTGTGGGCAGGTAAAGGTTCAGATATAAAAAAAAAATATACCAAATGAAAGGTAATGATATCATGCATCTATATAAAAATTATATTGATTGGGTTATTTTTAAAAAAGTAATAGCAATTTTAAGTAAAAAAAATTGTTTCTATTTATCTATTTTTCAAATAGTTATGGCAGTTTTAAGTAAATGAAAATTGAAAAAATTTCGAAAATTAGCGATTTTTAAATTTGTAATTTTTTTGGAGATTTCCCCCATTAAGGGGGAACGAGAGAAATTTTTTTAATTTTTNGAGGGTAATGTCTTCGACTAGTTACAATTTATGATCTTTTGACGTATCATTGAAAGAAATCGGTTCGGTGAGAGCTGAGAAAAAGTGGTAACAGACACACAAAAAAAAAAAAACACACATCTTAGTAAAACCAATATCTTCTCAGCTTCGCATCGAAGCTAAAAAAACATATATATACATATATATATATAAATTATTTTCCCTTTTAAAATTACAAACCAGTACTTACTTTATTTTTTATAATATAGGAGTTACTCCTATTTTTCGTATTACTTCGAATGCTATTTGCACATAGAAAATAGGTTGTCGGAACAAATTTTTATAGTTCTGGAACTGAAATTCGTGGTTGAATATAACATTTTACAATAAAACAGACTATTTCATATTCAGATTCAGATTCACGAATGGCATGTTATAAAATTAAGCGACCATACAATTCTTTTTTGACGATAATTTAGAACTGATTATTTGACTTTTCATTGAACCGACTAAAAAATTTTTTTAACATTTTGGTTAATATATGGATGTAATTAAATTAAATAAATCAGAAACGCAAAAATAAAATAAACTGTGCACAACTGTACAACCAAAACGTAACTACTTATTATTTTTAGGTGAAAAAATGAACAGATTGACATATTCTTAGAATTTTTATCTCTACTCTGCTGCAGAATTAGAGTCAAAGTGTATTCTTGCACATTTATATGAAAGTTTTAATTATTTCACATTATCAACATAAAAACACGTTTTCTTATGGGAGACTCATTTGTAATTTAAAAATAAATATTATAAAAATAACATTTACTTCTTACCTTTTTTATTAATTATAAGCAAAACATTAAATATTACAAAAAGTCTTATTTATACATTTTTATTGTAGATGATATGTTCAACAAAAAATAATAAAAACATTTTTTGTATAAATACTAAATTTAACGGGTTATATAAAAAAACTGAATATTTTGTGAAAATTTGTGAAATATATTTAGCACTTTTTAAATATTATAAAAGAAAAAAAAATACTGAAAATATCATAAATACTTTATTTCAGTTAATAATGCGATCGACAAAATTAGTTAAGTAATTTTTTTTCATAAATATAAAATTGAATGAGTTATGTTACAAAAACAGTTTTTAAGTCCCTAATCGCCTAAACACAACCCCGTTGAGGGTTGAGAAAGGGTGGGTCTAACAAACTCAAATTTTATACACACACTTCTATAAGTCAATCAAATAAAATGAGGGGATCTGGATATACATTTTTGAAGTTTAAAATTAAGGACCACCCAACTAGATATGTTGCATTATTAATCTTGAGTTTAATATTATTCATAATCCGTTTATATTCAATGTCAAGTAATGGTTTACAAATTGAATATGGTGGAGGTATTTTAAATTTAAATCTTAGGCTATTTTATTTATTTATTATAAATTATACAGGCAATAGCCCAAAAAATACAATATGTATTAGACAGTTAACTGGACAACTTAAAATTATCTAATAACTAAAAATGAAACATTAATAAATTTAAGCTTGACAAAGAGAAAAAGAAAAATTTAAACATAATCAAAAATTTAAATATTAAATAGGAAGGCTAAATGACTAAATTAAAAATGAATAGAATGTAAAAAGTCAGGGTCATTATTTGCAATGCGCATTAAACGTAGGAGAGCGGAATGAAAAATATAATTAGAAAATGAATGAGGAATGAGGAAAGAGGCAGTATAGCGAGTTGAACGAGCAGGAACCCGAAAGTTCAATTTAGAAAGTAGGACAGGAGAATCAATCAAGCCAGCTGAGAGTTTAGAAAGGAAGCGGATATTAGAGTCATGTCTTCTAGCAGATAAGGAAGGAGGTTGTAAGAAATTTTGAATAGGAGTTAAGTCATGAGGTGGATAGGGGATATTAAGGAAATGAGCCGCAAAGCGTAAAAATTTACGCTGCACTCTTTCAAGCATCATAGAGTCGGTAGCTGTATAAGGATCCCATAACACCAAACCATACCCAAGGATAGAGCGAACCAGCGAACAAAAAAGATTTTTTAGTGGTCTTGAGAGGTGAAATTCATGAGAAATTCTCTGAATGAAACCTAAAGTTTTCAGAGCCTTACAACATACTTCTACAATATGAAGTCAAAAATTTAAAGTAGGAGTGAGACGAAACCCAAGGTCAACTATAGAAGGAACAAAAGAAATAAGATGGTTATGAATATAGTAAGTTGAAGATATAGGATTAGAAATACGTGTAAAAGTTATTTTATAACATTTAGAGGTATTAAAAGTCAAGCCAATTGATTTAGCCCAACTAACTAAGCGATCTACAGGGTGATTCATTAAGGATAAGACACTTGTTTACTCAGTAGTTATTGAAAATTTTTAATTTTTAGTAAGGAAAATATTGTTTGATTCAAAAAACACTAAAATAATATGAAGTAAAAACATGATATTTTTCATCCCTTCAAGGTTAAAAACATTAACTTGATTTTTTTTAAATGGGAATACATATTTTGAATTTAATAAAATGTTTGAGTTTTTAATTTATTAGCAAATGGCATTTGAATTTTTAATATAACTATATTTGTTTATTAGATATAAATACTCAAAGTTTCTAAGTTTGAGTTAATATACATGTATAATACATTAGAGATTAAAATTACAGGTATATAATTGGTTTTTTATGACATCGATATTAGCAGGTACACAGCATTGTTATTATCAATGGTAGTAAGGCACATTGTTGTGAGTTTATAAATACACTAACTGACAATACAGAAAGTATATCTATGGATAGTCATAATTGATAATAACAATACTGTATACCTGCTAATATCGATGTCATAAAAAATCAATTAGCTAAATTATATCATATAATCTTTAATTTAAGGTATATATAAAAAGTGTTAGTCTTTCCGGAACATTTTCAATTGTTAAGTTGAAATAGTTAATTTTTTGTTTCAAAAAGTTACCATTTTGAAACCCTTCATGTGGGCTGTTAAAGGGTCAAATGTTCACAAAAATTTATAAAATGATAGGTTAATATTTAATGTATCTATAAAAAAAAATTATATTGATTCGGTAATATTTAAATAAGTTATGGCAATTTTAAGTAAAAGAAATTGAAATAATGTTGAAAATTAGCGGTTTTTAAATTTGTAATTTTTTGGGGGATATCCCCCGTTTACAGAGAACAAGGGAATTTTTTCAAATTTGAAGGGTAATGTCTTTGACTAGATACGATTTGTGACCTTTGACATATTTTTCATCAAAATAGTCTAGCGAGAGCTGAGATTGAGCGTATACAGACAAAAAAAACACATCATAGTAAAATTAATACCTTCATAGCTTCTCATCGAAGCTAAAATAAATATAAAAAAAAAANCCTAAACACAACCCCTTTGAGGGTTGAGAAAGGGTGGGTCTAACAAACTCAAATTTTATACACACACTTCTATAAGTCAATCAAATAAAATGAGGGGATCTGGATATACATTTTTGAAGTTTAAAATTAAGGACCACCCAACTAGATATGTTGCATTATTAATCTTGAGTTTAATATTATTCATAATCCGTTTATATTCAATGTCAAGTAATGGTTTACAAATTGAATATGGTGGAGGTATTTTAAATTTAAATCTTAGGCTATTTTATTTATTTATTATAAATTATACAGGCAATAGCCCAAAAAATACAATATGTATTAGACAGTTAACTGGACAACTTAAAATTATCTAATAACTAAAAATGAAACATTAATAAATTTAAGCTTGACAAAGAGAAAAAGAAAAATTTAAACATAATCAAAAATTTAAATATTAAATAGGAAGGCTAAATGACTAAATTAAAAATGAATAGAATGTAAAAAGTCAGGGTCATTATTTGCAATGCGCATTAAACGTAGGAGAGCGGAATGAAAAATATAATTAGAAAATGAATGAGGAATGAGGAAAGGGGCAGTATAGCGAGTTGAACGAGCAGGAACCCGAAAGTTCAATTTAGAAAGTAGGACAGGAGAATCAATCAAGCCAGCTGAGAGTTTAGAAAGGAAGCGGATATTAGAGTCATGTCTTCTAGCAGATAAGGAAGGAGGTTGTAAGAAATTTTGAATAGGAGTTAAGTCATGAGGTGGATAGGGGATATTAAGGAAATGAGCCGCAAAGCGTAAAAATTTACGCTGCACTCTTTCAAGCATCATAGAGTCGGTAGCTGTATAAGGATCCCATAACACCAAACCATACCCAAGGATAGAGCGAACCAGCGAACAAAAAAGATTTTTTAGTGGTCTTGAGAGGTGAAATTCATGAGAAATTCTCTGAATGAAACCTAAAGTTTTGAGAGCCTTACAACATACTTCTACAATATGAAGTCAAAAATTTAAAGTAGGAGTGAGACGAAACCCAAGGTCAACTATAGAAGGAACAAAAGAAATAAGATGGTTATGAATATAGTAAGTTGAAGATATAGGATTAGAAATACGTGTAAAAGTTATTTTATAACATTTAGAGGTATTAAAAGTCAAGCCAATTGATTTAGCCCAACTAACTAAGCGATCTACAGGGTGATTCATTAAGGATAAGACACTTGTTTACTCAGTAGTTATTGAAAATTTTTAATTTTTAGTAAGGAAAATATTGTTTGATTCAAAAAACACTAAAATAATATGAAGTAAAAACATGATATTTTTCATCCCTTCAAGGTTAAAAACATTAACTTGATTTTTTTTAAATGGGAATACATATTTTGAATTTAATAAAATGTTTGAGTTTTTAATTTATTAGCAAATGGCATTTGAATTTTTAATATAACTATATTTGTTTATTAGATATAAATACTCAAAGTTTCTAAGTTTGAGTTAATATACATGTATAATACATTAGAGATTAAAATTACAGGTATATAATTGGTTTTTTATGACATCGATATTAGCAGGTACACAGCATTGTTATTATCAATGGTAGTAAGGCACATTGTTGTGAGTTTATAAATACACTAACTGACAATATAGAAATTATATCTATGGATAGTCATAATTGATAATAACAATACTGTATACCTGCTAATATCGATGTCATAAAAAATCAATTAGCTAAATTATATCATATTATCTTTAATTTAAGGTATATATAAAAAGTGTTAGTCTTTCCGGAACATTTTCAATTGTTAAGTTGAAAAAGTTAATTTTTTGTTTCAAAAAGTTACCATTTTGAAACCCTTCATGTGGGCTGTTAAAGGGTCAAATGTTCACAAAAATTTATAAAATGATAGGTTAATATTTAATGTATCTATAAAAAAAAATTATATTGATTCGGTAATATTTAAATAAGTTATGGCAATTTTAAGTAAAAGAAATTGAAATAATGTTGAAAATTAGCGGTTTTTAAATTTGTAATTTTTTGGGGGATATCCCCCGTTTACAGAGAACAAGGGAATTTTTTCAAATTTGAAGGGTAATGTCTTTGACTAGATACGATTTGTGACCTTTGACATATTTTTCATCAAAATAGTCTAGCGAGAGCTGAGATTGAGCGTATACAGACAAAAAAAACACATCATAGTAAAATTAATACCTTCATAGCTTCTCATCGAAGCTAAAATAAATATAAAAAAAAAACACATCATAGCTTCGCTTCGAAATTTTACAGATTGTCAATAAGCTATTATTGTGATTTTTGTTTTTTTTTTTAGTTACTCTAAAAAGTGGCTAAAATCAAAACTCATACATTAAATTGCCTTAAAATACGAACAGGTACAAGTGTGATATAAAAACAAGATTATTTCTAAGAACATATCAAAATCAATAATGCATAGTTCTTTTAATTTTTATATCAAAATTCAAATTTCGTTGAGCTAGAATTGAGTTCTGGCATACTATTCGACTCTATAAATTATAAAAGAATAACTAATATAATTATGCAGAACCGACTTGATTCATATGTCTTCCTTTGTTTGAAAGATTTAATTTCTTTAAACTACCAATAATAAGGGTTACAGCGTCCAGGGTGAAATGTGTCGCAAACTTCGAAGTGATAGAATCTTTTATGTGGGCGTTTTTTGGAATGAGTAAGAGGGTAGTTGAATTTTGTGTAAAGGTATTATTTTTTTATTTATCTTATCCACGTGTGAACACTGGTTTGGTGATATTTTTTTATTAAGTGTATGTATTATTTACTACATGTATTAAAATGTAAGACTACAGAAGAAAGGAGGATATTATTGTAAGTTAGGGTGCTAAAATTCATTAGCCACATTTTATTATGTATGACATTAGAAGAACCTTATTCATCCCACTGGTAGAACTATCCGTAACAAAATCATGCTCACGACTATGCTTTAAATTGTACGACATAGTATTTTTTGACAAATTATAAATTATTTAGAAATTTAAAAACTCAAAAGAATCACCGTAGTTGAAATTTGTTCGGAAAATTTAATTAATTACCGTATTGTAATTTTTTTTTGAAAAATGTAAATAAGATAAAATTAACAAAGAAATTAATATTTAACATTTGATTTCTTTTTCTATTTTTTGATGAAACAGACTTTATTATAAAGCAAGGGGTATTATTCACAAGTCTATATATTATAATACTATTTTAATATTTATAGTATATCATATAATTTTAGGTAAATACATATTCTTTTGATTACCTGAAATTTAAATGTCAATCATTTTCTCGACAAAGGGAAATAGTGGTCATTTCTTTTTGGTCACGGCAGTATTTTCATAAATAATAAAAAGTAATAAAATTTACCTTATTTTCATTAAAAATACTTTCAGTATACAGCCAGTAGTTACATAGTGATAACTAAAAGGTAAATGTTCAGTTTATCGTAAATTTAATGAAATTATATTTTATTTAATGATATTATTTGACATAATTGTATAATATAACATTCTTAAATATATTTAATTCTATAAAGAAATAGAAAAAATTTAAATATGGTGTTTAAAAAGTAAGAAATAAAACAATAGATACAGAAAAATTGGAAAAGTATAAAACTTTTACTTTTCTTATTAAACATCATGAATAATACAAAGTGATTAATTTATTATGCCTCACACAATATTTTTAAAAGCATAAAAAAAAATTACTCTGTCCACTTAAGTATTAACTTAAGTTTTTTTAATTAAAGTTGATACTATTTTCATTCGATGCGAAGCTGAGAAGGTATTAATTTTACTGTGATGTGTTTTTTATTTATTTTATTTTTATTTATTATTTTGTGTCTGTTACCACTTTTTTTCAGCTCTTACCGAACCGATTTCTTTCAACGATACGTCAAAAGATCACGAATTGTATCTAATCGAAGACATTACCCTCAAAAATTAAAAAAATTTCTCTCGTTCCCCCTTAATGGGGGAAATCTCCAAAAAAATTACAAATTTAAAAATCGCTAATTTTCGAAATTTTTTCAATTTTCATTTACTTAAAACTGCCATAACTATTTGAAAAATAGATAAATAGAAACAATTTTTTTTTATAGATATATTAGGTAATTATCTATTATTTGGTATATTTTTTTTGTAAATCTGACCCTTCACTTGCCCAGAGTGAGGATTCAAATGATAACTAATCAATAAATAATTAATTTTTCAACTTAACTTTTGATAGTGATCTGGAAATACTGACACTTTTATATTTATATTATAGTTTTTTCATTCGACATACTTTTTTTTTAAATCGGACCATTTCTCTTAATACAGGGGTTTCAAAACATAAAAATGCATATAGAAAGTAGAACTTTTTCAATTTAATTTTTGAAAGTGTTCCGAAAATACTGACACTTTTCTATATATCTTAAATTAAACCTTATGAAATATACTTTAATATTAAAAAAAAAAATTTCGGACATTATTTTGTCTTCATGATGAAAATAGCAATAATAGTGATTAAAATCACTATCATAAGAAACGCTTCGATGCAAATCTGTAGATAGTATTTAATTTTAAAAAATTGATGGATTATTCCAAAAGCTACATCAACTTCTATTTCCTTAATTATACCCAGATTAGTAATTCTTTTAATTATATAGTATATAATTTTTAAAATTAATTGTTTTCAAATTATTATTGATTTTGTTTTTTAATATGTTAAAAGTAATAATTTTGAACCTAATTTTTTTTGTCTTTTAAAGTGAAGGTTTTAATAAAAAAAAATGAATTTATTACCTAAATTTTTAGCTCAACTTGCAAGTTTGAAATTGACATTATTAAATAGAAAAAAATGAAATTGTTAAGATTAATATTCAATCAGGAAATTTTATAATTACTGTTTACAGTACATTTATCAGAAAAATTCGATTTTTTGAATTTTTATTGTAATAGATCACTTAAATAAAAATCATAGTAATCATTTCTAATTAACTTTTGGCGTTTAAAAAGATTCTACAATGGAAATATTCAGAATTTAATTTATTTTAATGGTTATATATCTAAAAAAAAACAATAAAAAAAAAGTTGTTAAAAAGATTTACTCAATTGAGCGTATTATAAAATTTGATTATAATTGTAAAAATCCATCGTTAAATTCAGGGATTTAAAAAGACAACTTTTTCACAAAAAATTAACTTTTTCAACTTAACTTTTGAAAATGTTCCGGAAGGTCTGACACTTTTATATATATCTTAAATTAAAGCTAATGTAATATACTTTAATTTGAAAAAAAAAAATTTGACCTCTGGACTTGTCTTCATGGTGAAAATGATTACTATATGCAAAAATATGCTATTTTTTGAAAAAATTTTTGATATTATATTTTACATTTTTTACTTTAAAGTGCTATAACTTTTTAAAAAATGTATGGATCAATACAATTTTTTCATGAGAAGTAACTTTATATATACTTCTTTCATTCGACATACTTTTTTTTAAAATCGGACCATTTCCCTTTATACAGGGGGGGTGCAAACCTTTTAANCATTTCCCTATATACGGGGGGGCTTCAAATATAAAAAATGCATATATAAAGTAGAACTTTTTCAACTTAACTTTTAAAAGTGTTCCGGAAGGTCTGACACTTTTATATATATCTTAAATTAAACCTTATGAAATATACTTTAATATTAAAAAAAAAAAAAATTGACCTCTAGACTTATCTTCACGGCGAAAATGGCTAACGAATGCTATTTTCGTGTGGAAATTCTCGATTTTATTTTTTATATTATATTTAACTTTATAATGCTATAACTTATTGAAAAGTGTATGGATCCACATAATTAAAATTAAACACTATCTAAAGATTTGCATCGAAGCGTTTATTTTAGATAGTGATTTTAATCATTGTCAGATATCATTATACTTGATTCAACTATACCACGGCACCACTGAGCCACGACCCCCCTGTGCTGGGTTTTTTTTTTATTTGAATAAGGAATATTTTTTCGATTTTTAAGAGTAATAACTTAAACAAAATACGAATTGTAATCATTTGACGTATCATTGAAAAAAGTAGGTCTAGTGAGGGTTGGCAAAATAAATCGTAGTCATAAAAAAAACTACATAGTAAAATAATATTAACATGAATATAAATTTCTTCTCACGGGGGGAGTCTATAGTGATAGGATACATTATATTTATTGAAGTTATTGAATCTAAATGAGATAAATATCAAATGATTTGAAAATTTTATTCTAACTAAGAAAAAAAAATTAAAAATATTAATGACTACAGACGGATTTGAAACTCGTACCCTATGCGTGAAAGACACAAGTGTTACCGATTCGGCAACTGTTCGTCGCTTACTGCGCACTATAAAATTAGCTATTTAAGTCAAATTTAAAAGTTACTTTTTCGACTTTAAAAAAGGAAAAAAAAATTTAAATAAGTTAAATTTCTTATGTCTGATGAACTTTATTCTATGTCAATTAAATTATATAATATTCATGAAAGTCAGTGTATTCCTCTAATAAGATATTTTAAAATAAAATAAAATACAAAACCCAGAATTTTATACAAAAATAACATATTTTTAAATACGGTAGCCATTCGCGCATACAAGATAGGTCGTCGTAATAATTTTTTTTTTTAATTTTATAGTACATGACATAAGCTTTAATTTGATATATGTTTAAAGGACGCAGTATTTCCGGAACATTTTCAAAAATGAAGTTGAAAAAGTTAGTTTTTGTAAAAAAAGTTGTTATTTTAAAATCACCCTGTGAGCAGAATAAGTGTTAGATTTTCAAAAATGATAAAAATGATATCAAATGAAAGGGAAATATCTATGGTTTTAGTATAAAAAAATATGTTGATTTTTAAAAAAGTTATGGAAGTTTTAAGAAAAATAGGTAAAAAAAAGACAAACTTTAACGATTTTTAAATTTGTAATTTTTTTTGGAAATTTCCCCCATTTGCGGGGAACAACGGAAATGTTTTCAATTTTTGAGAATAATGTCTAGATTCGATTTGTGATCTATTGACGTATCGTTGAAAGAAATCGGTTAAATGAGAGCTAAGAAAAAGTGATACAGACACAAAAAAAAACGTGATGGTAAAATGAAAGTCTATTCAGCTTCGAATCATCTAAGCTATAATAATATATTTAAAATAATTTCTGGTTGTCAAATACTTCTGTATCAATATTTTGCAATACTTTGCTAAACTAGTGCGGGAGAAGTGTGGGTATGTTTATTATAATATCTAGTCGTTTATTGACTAAACTATTTGTCTTGTCATAGTATAAAAGATCTATTAATTTTGAAAATACTGATTCAAAAGTTTATATCATCATAAAGAGGTAAGAAGGGAGAAGGGATCAGTTTTTTTTATTGAAAATTATAGAATTTGAGATATTATTAACTCTTGAGAAATAAATATTAAATATGTTTTTACTTTTAAAAATATTGCATAAGGCATAGTTAATCAATTACCACATACAGCCCAATTTAATAAAAAAAAATTTTTTTTTACTTTATTTAACAGTTGGATCTAATTTATTGTAAAAAAAATATTACTTGATATAAATGTAATTTGTTGAAATATTTATAACATTTTTTAGGTACAATTACTTATTTAGGTGCAGAACTGCAAATATCAAATGTATAATGCAAAATAAATTTCGAGAGAAGTTTGTTCTAAACGATCGAACATTAAGATATCTAAGACTCTATTATAATTTTAACCCTTTTAATCTGACTGCAATTCGTAATTTCAAGTTTTACCAATTCCTGTATTCCCTATTATTATTAGTGGAATTTATTGAAATAAACTGCTATGTGTTTATTGGTTTTTGCTATGTGACAAATGATTTATTATCAGTTGTGCAAATACTTATAAATGTGATGTGCTCTATTTTAATATTTCTCAACACCTATAGACTTTCCACAAAATATGATGAATTAAGAAAATTAATCGATGCAACGAGTAGCGACTTTCTGTCTTCTAGTTATAAAGGATAATATATATTTGAAAGCAATAAATCTATGTGTACTAAAATAATAGACATATACACTATGATATATTTTTTGGGAGGGATACTTTGGATCTTTAGTCCATTGTTTATAAAAGAATTTACTTTTAAAAAAAGAGATGGCAGTCTAATAATTTTTCAAAACAACGTTCTAAACTCATTTTTCAGTTTCATACCAATTTCAGTATACGATCGAATTTACCCAATTGTATATCTATTAGAAGCTATTGAATTATTACACATGATGTATGGTTTGATTTTCTACAATGTAATAGTTGTACAATTTTGTTGGATGTTATCTGCTCATTTGAAAATCGTTGCTTTTAAATGCAAAAAATTTGGACAAATTAATGTAGAATTTGGTATGTGTAACGCTAATGATTATTTTTTATTTTATAATTTTTTTTTGACAACACAAGTAAAACATAATTTTTTTAACACTACTAATGTTTAAAAATAATTGATTATGATTATATTATATTTTATATTTATAATTATATAGAAGGGAATCGCAATTTCTTTTATCGCTAGTAATTTTTACATATTTTCTGAATAGGTCAGAGAAACGGCTTTAATTACATGATTAATTTCAAACAATTACTTTTGGACTATACAAAGTTAAACATGTAAGTTGATTATATATTGTAAAAATCTTAAATTTGTTATTATCATTGTGTTATGAACATTTTTCGCATTTTTGTACAATTTTTAATTTTTAAATGAAATTATGTAACTATTCGTTAACATATCTACTAAAGCATTTTAAAATTTTATTCATAACATAGTAGATAAAATGATTACTGATTCGGTGTTACTATTTTAACTATTATTAACTTTTATTAGTTCAATTCAGCAATTTTATGATATCATGAAACCAACGATATTGTTTAGTTTTGGGTACTATTTCTATGCTTTTATTGCTTTAACATATATGAGTATTTTGGTATGTACATTTCAAATTTACCGATAAAGTAATTTTTTTAGAGCTTGAAACCGATTAAAACTAATTTTTTTTAACTAAAAAGTGGTTCTATCATTTCATAGAACCACTTTAAAATATTATTTTATCACTAACTGAATGTTACTGGTATTAGGCAGTTTACGTTAATTAAATTTTTACTTATATTGGTTACCAATTTTAAGTAAAATTCTATTAAAACTGGAATAGATTCAATTTTTTTTTTTGTAACGGTTTCAAGCTTTGGGTTTGTGTAATATTTATAAATTGATAAGAAATTTTTTTGCAGAATTATTTTAATAATGAACGTGTTTTATCAATTAATTCAATGAAATTATTAAGTTCAACATTAATTCTATTAATTTCTTTATTTATTATGTGCTATTTTAATAGTTATCTTGAAAATCAAGTAAGAGAGCAAAATCAAGTAAATTATATGTTGATATAAATTTAATATAAGTATTCTTTTATGTTTTAAAATATTTTTAAAACAACTATGTATAGTTCTTGACAAAAATGTGTTAACGAACGAATGACGTCCCATGTTTAAAGTATGTAAAAATTATAATAAATATAGTTAAAATGATATTTGATTATATTTAATGAAATATTTATCTGTAAATGTAGCTATTTTTAAATGTTTTGATATAACAGTTCATTGTGCCCGTTCCTAAAATTTGCAGTACACCAAGAATAACTTTTTTAGAAAAATTTTCCTCGTTCCCCGTAAATGGTGGAAACTTCCAAAACATTACGAATATAAAAATCGCTAATTTTCGAAATTTTTAAAAAATTTTTTACTAAAAACTGCCATAACTTTTTCAAAAATAAACATATCTATATAATTTTTTTTTTTTATAGTTGTTTGATGTCTTTACCTATCATTTGGTATATCTTTCATTCGACATACTTTTTTTTTAAATCAGACTATTTCCTTATATACGGGGGGGTTCAAATCTGAAAAATGAACACTGATTCTGATATAATATTTTTTCTGAAAAACACTTATCGTGCCCGGCGTAGCCGGGTACCCCTACCGCAATCAGTTGCCTACTTATGATGACAGCTCGTAGGGCTCCGGGTCTGGGTACCAGATAGACGAAGCCTAGTGTAACATATAATATTTCTCGGTAAAATATAGTGCTATGTGCAAATACAAAATAGTGTACTAATAAAAATACATATTACACCATATAATTGAAGTTCAGAATAAACGTATGAGGAGAAATGAGTTAATGCGCATATTAAAACCATGCGCGTGAACATAAAAAAAAAAAAAAAAAGCTCGTAAAACGGTGAAAATTGAACGGATTGAATTGATTTTTTTGTCATATTTTAGGAATATTATTAGTCGGGTTTGGTAAAAATTTCAAACCTTAAGTCGAAAAACGCTGGCGTCAGCGAGCGTTTTTCTCGAAAACGGTCGAAATTTTAAAACGCTCGTTCGCGAGTGGCAAAAATTTTCCGACATTCGCCAATAATTTTCCCAGAGTCTGGTGACCGATTACTTTCGTTGAAAAAAAAAATTTGAAAATTCGAGCACGCTAAGTAATTTTCCCAGAAAAGCGTTTTTTTCCTTGTTTTATTATATTGTTAAAAATAAGATATTAATTATCAAAATCAGTATTAATTTAAAACAATTTTTATTTTGTTCTTAATGACTTTTTTTTTATATGTAAATACTTATTTTTTAATAATAAGTAATAATATTAAAACTTAGAAGTAATAGAAAAAGTTTAATTGCATATTACTTGTAGTCTAATGTGTTTATTCATAAGTAACAAAATTTTTTTATTAAAAAGTATTGCATCAATCCCTTTAAATTTTTATACGCGTTAAAAGTATATGAATATACAACTCCTTTTTATTTTTATAATATCTCCGTAAAAATTAAAATATTATATTATTGAATATCAATTTCATACTAAATTTAATTACTATAATTATTATGTATTCATATATTATAATTATAATTCAGAATAAAATTAAGGAAATAAGAGTTATTTGAAAACAAATTTTTTCTTTTAATTATTATTTTATATGTAATTAGTAATAATATAAAAAATTAGAAGTGATAGAAAAAGTCTAATTGCAGATTTGATAACAACGCGAAAAGTTGATTTAGAAAAGTATATATTTGCTTCTGCTGAAAGTTCCTTGTAGTCCAGTGTATTTCTCCGTATAAATTATAATATTAAACTATTGAATATCAATTTCATACTAAATTTAATAATTATAATTTATTCATATATTATATTTTAAAATCAAAAAACTAATAATCAGGATATAATCAAAGAAATAAGAGTTGATGTTGCTTTTGGAAGAATCCACCAATTTCTCTAAATGAAACACTATCTACAGATTTGCATTGAAGCATTTCTTATGATAGTGATTTTAATCATGTCAGATATCATCTATACTTGTCCCATCTATGCCTCGATCCCCTGTGCCTCGACCCCACTGTGCTACAGTTTTTTTTTAATTAAATAACTGAAGTGAAAAAAAGAATAATCAAGTTCATGATTTTAATTATGCTTCCAGATGTTGTTTAATAATATTAAAATTGTTTAATTTCTTTAGTACTATGGGAAAAACGATTGGTCTACTCTAGAGACTAATTGTCATGTTCATGTTTTTTCGGAAAATGTAAATTAATTTTATTCATGTACTTTTTTTAGCTTCGATGCGAAGCTGAGAAGGTATTGGTTTTATTAAGATGTGTTTTTTTATTTATTTATTTTTTTTTGTGTCTGTTACCACTTTTTCTCAGCTCTCACCGAACCGATTTCTTTCAATGATACGTCAAAAGATCACAAATTGTATCTATTAGAAGTCATTACCCTCATAAATTGAAAAAAAAATCCCTCGTTCCCCGTAAATGGAAGAAACCTACAAAAAAATTACAAATTTAAAAATCGCTAATTTTTTTTACTTAAAATTGCTATAACTTTTTTAAAAATAACCCAATCAATATAATTTTTATATAGATGCATTACCTTTCATTTGGTATATTTTTTTTTTATATCTGAACCTTTACTTGCCCACAGGGGGAATTTAAAATGACACTTATATATATATCTTAAATTAAAGGTAATGTAATGTACTTTATCATGAAAAAAAAAAATTCGGACTTTATTTTATCTTCACGGTGAAATTGGCTACCGAATTCTATTTTTGTGTGAAAATTTTCGATTTTGTATTTTACATTTTTAACTTTATTATGCTATATCTTTTTGATAAATGTATGGATAAACATAATTTTTTAATGAGAAATAATATTTTTTAATAATCCCTTTTTCCTTCGACATACTTTATCTTAATCAGGATATTAATAAGGAACTAGCAGATTATGTAGCTTTTGGAATAATATACCAATTTTTTTAATTAAACACTATCTATAGATTTGCATCGAAGCTTTTTTTTTTCTAGTGATTTTAATCACTGTCAGATATCATTATACTTGATTCAACTATGCCACGTCACCACTGTGCTGCGACCCCCCTGTGCTGGTTTTTTTTTACTTTAATTGATATAAGAGTTATGAAATTATTATTTTTTTATTTTTTTGTTTAGATATAAAATAGTATGTGGTTTGTTTCGTTTTATGTGAAATATTTAAAAAGTTATTAAAAAGTCTTTAAAAGTGTTTAAAGAGATGATTTTCTAAATTAAATTTTTTTTTTTGCTTCTATGCGAAGTTAAAATGGTATTAATTTTACCGTGATGTGTTTTTTTGCATATATTGTAATGAATAAATTTGACCTCTGGACTTGTCTACGTGGTCAAAATGGCTACCGAATGGCTATTTTCGTGAGAAAATTCTTGATTTCATTTTTTACATTTTTAATTTTATAATGCTATAACTTATTGAAAAGTGTATGGATCAACACAATTTTGTTATGAGAAATAATATTTTTTAATAATCCCTTTTTCATTTAGGATATTAATAAGAAAATAGCAGATCATGTAGCTTTTGGAATAATCCACCATTTTTTTAAAATTAAACACTATCTAAAGATTTGCATCGAAGCGTTTTTTTTTGATAGTGATTTTAATCACTGTCAGATATCATTATACATGATCCAACAATGCCACGTCACCACTGTGCCGCGATCCTCCTGTACTGGGTTTTTTTTAATTTTATATTATTTATTTTGGTTTTTATTTACTACAAATAAAGAATTAACAAAGATGTAACTTAACACATCGAGTTATCGTTTGAGTAATTGGAAATATTATATAAGAATATTTCAAATCAAATATATTTTGTAATATATCTATGAGATATAGTTTTACTAACTATTTGTTTCAAAATATTTTACAAAGTTTTTGATAATAATATTTTGTGCACTATTAGAATATGAAAACTGATATGTAAGAATAGGTTAATCTTTTTTGGAAAAATAATCGTGTATTATTAAATAAAATTAATTATTATGTTATCATAGTATTTGAAAATTTATGATTCACTATAATCCATACTTTTAAGTAGCTTCTTAATATAAATTTATTCTTATCATGCAATTTTTCAGATAAATAAAGTAGAACTTGCTATGTATAGTATTGATTGGACCGACAAAAATATAAAATTTAAAAAAATGCTCTTGTTGACTATGAGTTTAAATAACACAAAAAGATTGAAGATGAATATTACTCCACAAAAAACGTTGAATCTAGAAGTATTTGCCTCGGTAAGTATTTTTTTTTGATTTGTCATAATATCTCAAATCATATCCAGTGGAAGACATAACCCTCAAAAATTGAAAAAAATTCTTTTGTTCCCCGTAAATCGGAAAAATCTCCAAAAAAAAATTACAAATTTAGTAATCGGTAATTTTTGACGTTTTTTCAATTTTTTTTTACTTAAAACTGTCATAACTTTTTGAAAAATAGATAAATAGAAATAAATTTTTTTTATATAGATACATTAGGTATTTATCTATTATTTGGTATATTTTTTTTGTAAATCTGACCCTTCACCTGCCCAGAGTGAGGAATTCAAATGATAACTCATCAACAAAAAAATTAATTTTTCAATTAACTTTTGAAAGTGTTCCAGAAATATTGACACTTTTATATAATTATCTTAAATGAATGTTTATATAATATGCTTTATTATTGAAAAAAAATTTCAAACTTTATTTTTTCTTCATGGTAAAAGTGGTTATCGTATTCAAAAATATACTATTTTTGTGTTATCATTCTGGGTTTTGTATTTTATTTTAAGATACCTTATAAAGGTTTTTGAGCTAGGAAAAATGTTTAACTCATTTGATTTTTATCTCATTTATATTGAATAACTTTAATGAATATCAAGGACCCCATCAGTGCTGGCGCAAAGTTTTGCGGGGCTCGGGACAAGTTAGCCATGATGGGGCCCAAGTAATTATCTCTATTTCTGGGTTGAAATTTTTTAAAGACATATTTTTTTTTTGTCAATTGATGAGTAAAAAAAGAGAGTTTTAAAAAAATATTGTGCAATAGTGTTATAGTTTAGTAGAGATTTAACTCAAAATCGGTTTTAAAATAAACAATTACTGTATATTACTTATTATACGTAAATAAAATCAAAACAATCAAAAATATAAAATATTAACAAGTAATCATTTTTGTGGCTTTTTTTGATGCGAAATCACTTATGATATTTTCATAACTCAATTGTTCTGAAAGTTCTTTTTCTAAGCAAATTGTAGCAAGTCCTGTAAGTCTATGTTGTAATGTGCTACTTCTTAAATAAGTTTTAATTAATGATTCGTAAATCAATATTTAAGTTAGGAAATGCATTTGTTTTTTTTATTTTAGTAAGTAACTGAAGAGGTGCAGTATTTTTATCAATTAAATTACGAAAAATTAATATTTCTTCATATAAATCATAACTATTTAAATCTTTTTTGTCATTTTCTGACAAACGTATTTCCAAATCTTTGCAGCAATTCAAAATGTCTAAATCATCGACATCACAAAGTTTTCCAATATCACACAAAAATTCAAAAACTTCATTAAAGTTATTTATTTGATTAAATCGCTTTGTTATTGCATTTATTGCACCATTTACTATATCCAAGAAGTAATTCCTTTGAATTCGTCTTCTGGGTTTTGAATGACGTCATCGGCTCCTTCATATTCAAACATTTTTTTTTCGGTAATCTATGTATTTTAAAGATTGGTTCAATTTTTAACTCGTTTCCTAACAACATGCTTCTTTTTTGGCTATTTCAATACCGTTATTTCTGTACTCCATTAAAAATGTTTGGAGAGATTTGAGTAATTTTGTGGATGTATTTAAATTAGTATGTAGATTTTGAAGTGACTTGCTAACAATGTTTACTTCAGTCAAAACGCTGTACAAAATACACAAACTAATTAAAAAATTGTAAGTACACATTTCTGCAATCATTGAATTCGTATCACTTGATATCATGGAATCATTAGATACTTCATTAATTTCAACTAAAGCATCTATTATTTCCTTACCTTTAATCGAATCGCTTTGACGCTTGAGTGGAGACTTCCCCACCTAGTTTCTGACCACTTTTTCACAGTCTATTGAGGACAATATTTTTTAAAAATATTCCATTGAGCAGTCGATGCAGAAAATATTGTAAATATTCTTTCTATAATTCTAAAAAAATGCAATGCTCGCGCAGAGATTTTAGCTATATCTTTGAGAACTAGATTGAGGCTATGTGCTCAACAAGGCATAAAAAAAGCAAGAGAATTTTGATTTAAAATTCTACTTTGGACACCTTGATATTGACCGACCATATTGGCACCATTGTCGTAGCCCAACCCACGACAGTCAGCTATATCTATGTCATAATATTTTAATTTATTTAAAAGGATATTCGAATGATTTAACCTAGTAGAAAAAAAAAAAATTAGTAAAATCTATAAAAAATTCTTTAATAGTAGGATTTATAAATTCATCATCTAAACTTATGTCTACAATTCTTATAACTAAAGAAAGTTGCTCCAGCGGCTTATATCTAGCGTACAATCCATAATAATGGCATAATATTTGGCGGATTTAATTTTTTGAATATTATTTTTTTTGATTTNGATTTATAAATTCATCATCTAAACTTATGTCTACAATTCTTATAACTAAAGAAAGTTGCTCCTGGCGGCTTATATCTAGCGTACAATCCATAATAATGGCATAATATTTGGCGGATTTAATTTTTTGAATATTATTTTTTTTGATTTCGCTGGCCATTATCTCGATTAACTCGTTTTGTATATCATGCCCAAGGTAATGAGTATGTGTTTTATGATCTCTTATTCTTTACAGATGTTCACGAATGAAAGGGTCAAATTTGGCAACACATTTCCATCAGACCTAAGAATTTTCCGTTGTTTGGTTGATAAAGAACGTCCGTGGAACCTCTAAATGCCTAGTTATGCTTAGCCGAAAAATGTATCGACGCTATAATACGTTTTAGGGCTTCTCTCAAATGATTATTTTCTTTTTCGATAACTATTTGATGGACTTTGTCAATAGTCTTTAATTTTCCTAATCGAAGTCGTAATGCTGACCAATATAGTGCACTTTTTACGTGTGCGCGTGAAATTTCATGAGTTTTCAATCTTTCAGATAAATGTTTCCAGTCACTTAAACTGATATTAGCCAAATAACTAATTCGTAGATTCGTTTCATGACTTGGAAAAAGTTCACAACAAAAAGAATAAACGCGATCACACAAAATACTGTATACTAGCCACTGCCGATCAATAAATTCACCATTAGATAATTTTCTTGAATAGAAACTATTAGAAAATTATCTTTCAGCTTTATCGATTTAGAGGATATTTCATATCAATTTTTCTCTTTGATCCAAGTTCGTCTATTTCTGCTCTTAGGTCGGAATTAATACTATCTGGCCAATTATAAGGGCCTGTTAGGTCATTGTTTTTAATAGGACTTAAAATAGTTGTTGAATCAACATTATGCGATATTGGCTCTTCACTTATTTTATTAGAATGGGGAAAAACGATATCAACGTTTTCATTTAAAATTTCTTCTTCATTATTAAAATTAGCAGTACTACATGACGAGTGATGATTGAAGAATTGCAACATCAAACCTTGTTGTTTTTTATACATTTTTTTTTTTTGTTTTTTCATTCTTTTTTGGTGTCCTGAGGAATAGGAAATTTATCGCGATCGTGACTGTCCATAGTAGATTGGATAAATAACTAAAATAATGAAATTATTTTACTAATTGCTAAATATCGATGATTTTTTAATTTTTTATGTGAACATCTATTTCTATATATTATTATTTAAGTAGTTACTAAATACATAAACTTAGTAAGAATAGCGTACGGAGACTTTTATATTCAATTTTTAAATCATTAATATCATAGTTAAATGTTTTATAAATTTTGAGCTACATAAATATTGGTAAAACTATAGTAATTTCCTATAAAGTTGGCTATGATTTATTTAAAATTTATCAAATAATAAAATTACTTACTAAAAATACAAGGTACAATATCGATGAATATATTTTTATCTTGGTACTAGTCTGCACTACGCTGTCATCAAAATGAATATTATGTTTTATAAATTTAACAGATATTATCGATCTTCACATAAAATTTGACGAGAAACCGAAGTCATATCTCTGTTTATCGGATATTTACGTTTTTCGATTTATTTATATCTTTTGTAGAAAGTAGGAACCTACAAGTAGTATATTTAATATTTATATAACTGTCTAAATTTAAATGCGATAACGACGATAAAATCGTCAAGCATTTTAGTTAGAAGTTATAACCACGTATCCACGAAATAATTCAGTAACAGTAGAAATCAATATAAATTCATCGTCATACTTTGTTTAATCATTATAAAACCATGTGATCTCTTGCAGTGAAGGCGCAAAGTATTGCGGGACCGGGGCAATTTAGTCGTGGGGGCCCCAGTAGTAGTAAATTTTCTTTAAAGACCTTTTTTTTTTTTTTGCTCAACCGACAAAAAAGTAGTTAGGCTAAAGAAAAAGTAAACTAAGCCAACCGCGGGGCCCGGGGCAGGTGTCCCGCTTGCCCCGACGCTTGCTCCGGCACTGAGCTTAGGATAAAATACTACTTCATCTCTGGAATTTTTATCTATCTATTTTTATTCTAGTCCTACTTCCAGGTACAACAAACTAAATAAATTCAAAATGATCACTCATAAAATTATTAGATTCTTTAAATATTTTTTCAAATACATTATTAAATCTTATTTGTTTTAATGAAGAGTAAAAATTGTATTTATTATTTATTGCATTCAACAAAATAATAGCCTGAAGCATACGAGTAAGTGATCTAATTAAATTACATTTTTTTAATAAAATGCAGCTAGTATAAACCTACAGTATCAAACAACCACTTAAACCTGATTCTTTGATTTCTATCTTAAAATATGCTCTACTTTCTTCACTTATTATATACTTCTATGTCTAATAACTGCATTGTATATTCACAAAACTTGATTTATATAAATGGATTTAGAGACGGAAATTTTAATTAAGATAATACCATTTTTGTGACTGTTCCAATATTAAATGGGATCACCCCATCATTGTAGTCTCTCCTTCTTCGAAGCAATTTCATATTAAATTATTTTACTATATTTTTTGTGGCTCTCATTTGTTTTCTCAGAACTTAATTGAACAAGTTTCTTTAACAAGACATCAAATTATCATAAATATAATCTAGCTAAGGATATTACCCTCAAAAATTAAAAAAAAAATTACCTTTATCAAATAAAAATTTACTTATCCAATTTTCTCCATATAAACAATTGAACTCATTAATTTCTTATGTTTTTAATATACAGAGTGGCCCACCACTCACTGACAACTTAAATAACTTTTGATCCAGTTAATATTTTTAGTTGATTTTTTTTTTAAATAATAGTTATACGTTAGGTCTATAGCTATATCTCAATAATTAATTTTTTTACATTTTATTAAAAATATTAATTATTTTTAAATTTTAAATAAAATGTAAAAAAAAAATCTAAGATAGCTATTTTGTAGAGTAGAATTTAAGAAAAATTTTAGTAAAAAAATATCTTATTAATATTCAGTAGTAAATATTCTGTAGCGTTTTGAAGTTTGTGAAAATTTGAATTTTCATGTACTATTTTACGGTATTAAACATTGAAATACGTATTGAGAAAAGGACAGAAGAAAACGCTATCTTTTCAATATACTTTTGAATGAGAGTGATAAGTAATAATTGCCTTATCTAATTTCTTATCATGGTATTTATGCCAAGTTTGTAATGTATACACACTATCATCATATGTATACACAGTAATCATGAAAAGATAGCGTTTTCTTCTGTCCTTTTCTCAATACGTATTTCAATGTTTAATACCGTAAAATAGTACATGAAAATTCAAATTTTCACAAACTTCAAAACGCTACAGAATATTTACTACTGAATATTAATAAGATATTTTTTTACTAAAATTTTTCTTAAATTCTACTCTACAAAATAGCTATCTTAGATTTTTTTTTTACATTTTATTTAAAATTTAAAAATAATTAATATTTTTAATAAAATGTAAAAATATTAATTATTGAGATATAGCTATAGACCTAACGTATAACTATTATTTAAAAAAAAAATCAACTAAAAATATTAACTGGATCAAAAGTTATTTAAGTTGTCAGTGAGTGGTGGGCCACCCTGTATATATTGTTTATTTAGGTTTGATATAGATAACAGGTTAGAAGTATAAAGATAAATAATTTTACTTCGTTATCTATTAAGTTATTAACTATATTTGTGTATTCTGCTACCATTCTAAACAATGCTAATTTTTTAATAAACTGTTACTGTGAAAATCATTTCTAAAAAAAATTATTTTGGGTATCCCCTGAATTTAACAATTGTGAACAATTTAACAATAATTTTACAATTATGATAAATTTTGAATAATACGCATATATGAATCATTTTTTTAACTTTTTGATTATTGTTTTTTTTTTTAGTTTTATGCGAAAATAAAAAGGTTTTGTGATATTATGCGTTTTTTTATTCCTGTCTATAAAAATTCTCAACTCTCACTAACCAATTTTTTATAAGTATTTACTCGTTTTTTATAAAATAGTAATAATCTCAAAAATGAGACGATAGAAAAAATCGATGTGCATATTTGATATCGGCGTAAAAATGGGTTTATAAAAGTATATTATATTGAAAATAAATATATTCATATGTAACAAACAATTTTTTATTTTAAGTATTGCATCAAGCCTTTCAATTTTTATACACGTTTGTCTTTAAAGTAATAACGTTTTTGTCATAATTCATTATAATATACATCTTATTAAGTGTGTATTTTATTAAAATATATATTATTATTTTCATTATGATTGAAACTTGGATTATTATATATCACATTATTAACGTTAGCATCAAAATATCTATTTGCTTTTGTTTATCACTTTACCCTTATTATTTATTTCCATTAGCCCTGCGTACCTTTTAATCTCTTAATATTCTCATTAAGTGTGGCAAGTGTATCTAAATCCATTATTTTTAACTCTTTAAAAATTTCTTGTAGTAAACTTTTAACATGTATTTTATTACTTCTCTCTTTGTCATATCTTTATCTATTCACCTACACTCTCTTTTTAATTTTAGCAAGTACTCCTGTATTGTTTCTGAATCACTCTTTTTTCTTGATTCAACATTTTGTCGTCTAATACGAAATCGCCCGTCGGAATCATTGTTGATTTAGCATCATACCAATTTAATTTTGGGATTTCCGATTCGATAGCCTTAAAAATTGTTTGTGCTATATCAGATGATGTAAGAGGTAGCATTATCATTTTCTTCGCGTCATCCAACCTATTAGAGGTTGCAACTCTATCAAAAATAACAAAGAATCTATTTGCGTCTTTCTTTAAGCTTCCTAAAAATGTTTAAGCTGTTCAGCTTGAGTTTATGGCCATAGTTTTAGGGTTCATTAAAGAAATTTTTGATGGTGAAAAGATTGTTTTTAATATGAGGATATTATCGTATAATTGATTAGAGGCAACAGTTGTAGTGATTTCGACTAATGTTATATCATAACGGTTAAGAGTGTTCGAATCACTGAGAAAGCGCTAGTGATTTCTGCTGGGGCTGGCAGAATTACTGTAATTCCATCTAAATTTTTGATTTTAGAATCAGAATCCTATACGTATTTATCAGATATAGGTGGTTAGTTAAATAACAAACACTAAATACTTATTATATCCTTACAATGGCTATTGACCGGTTGTTCTTTGTTTAAAAACGTTAAAATATTGAATTCCCCTTTAGTAAAATATGAGAATAATTCTTTTTATTATTATTTTGAAAGGTATCAATTTTTTCCTTTAGAAAATTTGGTGTAATTATTTTGGTAATAATTGACGTGTAGGTTTGCATTTAAAAACTGAAAAGCGTTTACCTTTGAAAATTAATACTGCCCTTACTGAATATTTCATATTTCTACGAGTTTTAAAAGTTTTAGAAGTAGAACGATTTTTTTTCATTTAAAAGATAAAATACTTGTTGCGCGCGTAAATTAGAGAATATCGCTATGAAAACCTATCAAATCCTATGAGAATTGTGTAATCCTAATTATTTGATTATTATAATTACACTTTAAATAATAGTTATAAAAAGGCATATGGCATATTAGCTTAACTAATAATTATATATAGTAATATGAGTATTGAAATTGTTACGCAAAAATATTTGAATATAAAGTCAATAAAATATTACTTAACTAGAATAAAATAAAAGAGTGGTATACAAAAATCGTAGTATATTTAGGGGATACTTCACTGAAAGTTATGATAAAACAAAGAGATCAGCAACTCCACCAATTGTTACGTGTCTATTTAAGGATTTAACCTAAATGCTCGTCAACAGTATTATAACAGACCAATAGGGGATTGTTGGATGAACTATATCTACCTTAGATACTGTGGTATCCTATTTAATTTATATTCCCTTAGAAGAACTACAATTATTACAATTTAACAGGGAGATGGCCGTCAAACACATACACACAATAATTCGGTGGTAGCTAATTTAAGTTAATGTTTTAGGCAAAAAGAGTAATAGTCGCAATGATTGTAAAAAGTTAACTGGCATTGGGGACAGTAATATTATTGTACGATAGCTGTGAATCCCAAAAGTGTTTACTTGTGCAGTCCGCCCATCTGTATTAATACACGTGTCACTGTGTCAATGTTATAAGGCAATCGGCAGTACAATAAATTTGTGGGAACGGGGGTGTGTGATCGTATCATTTGATTAGTTTTAGTTTTAGTTATTATTGAGGTGGACATAATGCCCATGCACTCAGACCTGTTGGTCCATTGTGCGCACCTCATACCGAATTGTTTTGATNTAATGTTATAAATATACGTATAATAATTAAAAATTAATAATTCATTTTTAGGCGATGCGTGTGTCATATTCAATAGTTTCACTCTTGACAAAAAAAACAAATTTCAAATGAGTTGATTGGAGAAACAAATTTATTCAGTAGATTTTGTGTGCTTTATTACGTAATGAGTTTATTTTATGTAAAAATTTATATTGATTAAGGCAAAACATAATTAACTACACTTTTTTTTTAAATTGTTGATTATGTTATTAAATATATATAATTATGAACTACTGTTTTATTTATTATAATTCAATTTATATTTAAAATTTCTATTTATACTATATCGATTAAGTATTATAATAGTGTTCATGCTCTTTGCATTTTATTTTATTATTTAATTTCTTATTATCTTAATTAAATCTAAAAATAAAACCGTTTTGTTGCATTGCTAATCGTGTAATATCAATATTTATGACAATGTAACAGCGATCAACTTACTGCCTCGTTTTAATTGATAGTGCACAATAATCATGGTATTTATTATAATTGCTTCCTACGACTTAGTCTGTTGTTCTCGAATTACCACTACAAGATTTACATTTCATAGGGTAAATTTATATGTCAGTGTTAGGTAACAAATTTAGTCATATAATTATGCATTGCAATTGAATAGAAAAGAATATATAAATTTTTAATATGTTTAAATTTATTTTACAATCAAAATTAATTTAAGTTAACCTAATTTATAAAATAAAACGTTGCTAAACTTTCTACAAATTTACAATTTGCCTTCTTACTTTTAACTAGACAATGCATAATAATAACTTATATAAAAAATAAAAATTGTGATAACGGAGCTATTTTATAGTTATCATACAATATAAAAGTATTCATGTATTTAAATAATACTTATTAAACCTAGTCTACTACTCCAACTGTACAANATATAAAAATATTCATGTATTTAAATAATACTTATTAAACCTAGTCTACTACTCCAACTGTACAAAACGTAAAAATCAGAATCAGGTTTCGATACACGGAATAAAAAATATACAATTAGTCAATGAAAAAATGTTGTAGTCAATGACAGTTTTAATATATATTATCTAGTAATATGTTATTATATTATAATTTAATGTATACTGAAATAATAAAATTGAAGTGTAGTATAAGTGGTAAGAACATAGTAATAAATGTTCTTACATAAGCCATGATCGACTTTGACCAACTAACATATACCTTATTATTTTTAGCTTTATCGTTTGATTTATTTGACATTCTCTACAGTCTTTACTAAAACGTTCTATATCATGACATAANTTTTACTAAAACGTTCTATATCATTACATAAATTATCCCACCATACATGTGACCTAGCCAACATTTTCGTGCGTACTATACCGGGATGAATATCATGTAGTATTTTTAATACGTGCAATTGAATGCTTTTAGGTATTACCACTCTTCAACCTACAATAATGCAATCTTTATCGATCGATAACTCATTCCGTCGACGAAAATACGGTAAAATAACTTGGTCTTCTATTTTTGATATTTTTGTGAACATTTGACCATTTAACAGCCCACAGGAAGGGTTTCAAAATGGTAACTTTTCTACAAAAAATTAACTTTTTCAACTTAACTTTTGAAAATGTTCCGGAAAGACTGACACTTTTATATACAGTAACGAGCAAAAGTGAATACTAATAAGAAAATTTTGAGAAATAGGTCAATAAGGTTGATTAAATTAATCAAAGAAATAAATGTATTTTTATAACAAAATTAAAGTTTATTAGCTGAAAAAATACAAACAATAAGTAGCGAGTTTTTAGAAAATGAATTTTTAAAAGTACTCACTTTTGCACCGGTAATTATTATAAATATATTCTTGCGTTAATAATAAGTTCACAAACCTTTAGCTTTTATCACTGCTTCCATTCTTCGTGGCATTCTGTTGACCAATGACTCGCAGTCGTCCACATCAATTTTTGTCCATTCTTCTCTAATTCTTTCCCACAAATTGTCGAGTGAAGTCGGTGGACCGTGGTACGCACTACATAATTTTTTTTTTAAATATGCCCAAAAATTTTCTATTGGATTCAGGTCGGGACTTTGAGCTGGCCAGTCTATAATTTTTAATTTTTGATTGGCAAGTCATTGTTTAACGTATTTCGCTGTCTGCTTGGGGTCATTATCCTGTTGGAAAATGACTTTATTGTTTGGTATTGGCATTTTTGCGACCACACCTAGCAAATTTCTTGATAGAATGTTTTTATACATATATTGATCCATAGTAGAAACAGTTTTATGAATGGGTTTGGGTCCATATGTAGTAAAACCTAGCCTTCATATTTTTTTTGGAAATTGCGGGTTTTCTCTTTTTTTCGGCACACACAAAATTTTGTTCCTTGAGAATTCTCGAAGCTGTCCATCTGCTTACTTTTTTCCCCGTGTATTGTTGTAATAGATTGTCCACCATTGAAGATGAAGATGCTTCTCTCGTTTGTAAAAAGTGAGCAAGTCTTCGTCTATCTTGTGGGGTAGTACACTTAGGTCTTCCTTTTAGTCGAGGTAAAGCGTTAGGACAACCTTTATTTTTTATTTTTTGCATTGTCATTTGGCTGACGCCACACTGTCGAGCCACTTCTCTGGTTGGTTGACCCGATTTTAGCATCGAAACAATTTGTGCCGTTTTTTGAGGAGTAATTTTCATGTTGGTTCCTTTCACTACGAAAGACTGATTAAAATAGAAATAAAGTATTCTTTTTGTAATAGAAAGAAATGTAAACAAATCAAGAGTGAAAAAACTCTTTTCTCTAGACATCCTAAAAATAGCAAGTCAAAGGCGCGCACTACGATTTGGGTTTTTACGTAGTATTAATAATAGGTGAAAAGTGAGTATTTTTAAATAAACAAACTCTCAGGCCTTTTATCTTTTTCATGACTAATTTTTGTGCACAAACTTTTGTTTTAAACCCTAGAATATGGATTCAAAAATTTATTAAATTAAATTTATATTTTTAGTTTTGAAAATGCTAATTTTCCAAAAATTTTGCTAGTTGTGTTCACTTTTGCTCGTCACTGTATATCTTAAAGCTTATGTAATGTACGCTTTTTTTGTAAATCGGATCATACCCCTTTAACAAGGGGGGTCAACACTTTAAACATACGTATTGTTACTAGGATATTTTCAATTTAATTTTTGAAAGTATTCCGGAAATACTGACACTTTTATATATATCTTAAATTAAAACTTATGTAATATACTTTAATTTGAAAAAAAAAATTTGACCTCTAGATTTGTCTTCATAGTAAAAATGACTACCGTATTCAAAAATATGCTATTTTTGTGTTAAAATTCTGGGTTTTGTATTTCATTTTATTTTAAAATACCTGACAAGGGGTGTACTGGTTTTCATAAATATTATATAAATAAAAATTAATATAGCATATAAAGTTAAACTTATTTAATTTTTTTTTGCTTTTGAAGTCGAGAAAATTAACTTTGAAATTCAAACTAGCTTAAATAGCCAATTTTTTCAGCGGACGTTAGCGACGTTAGCCGAGTTGGTAAAACTTGTTTTTACAAGCTTGGGGTACGAGGTTCCAACCTGCGTATGGCAAGAAAATTTTTTGCATTTTTTCTTAATTCTTTTTAAGTTAGAATACATTTTCAACTGCTTTGATTTTTATCTCATTTAGATTCAATAACTTCAATAAAGATCAAGGATCCCATCACTTTAGTTGCCCCATGCGAGAAAAAATTTCTTAGTCATATTAAAATTATTTTACTATATTATAGATTTTAGCTTTGATGCATTGCTGAGAAGGTATTTTTTTATGACTATCATTTATTTTCTCTGCTCTAACTTGACCTATATTTTTCAACGATACGTCAAATGACTACAATTCGTATCTAGTTGAAGATATTATCCTCAAAAGTTGAAAAAAATTCTAATTTATCAATGAAACAGTTACTTATTCCATGTACTCCATACAGACAATTAAAATCATTCTTATCTAATGTTTTCAAAATATTTATTCACGAATCAAGGTTGATATGACAATTTGATATCATAGGTTTCAAATACAAAATTAAATCATTTTACTTTGTAATTTAATTACTTTTTTACTCTATTTGTGTGTACAACTACTATAATATTTAAAATTTTTTGGTAACTTGTTGCTATATAAATAATTTCTAAAAAAAATGACTGTTAGTTTCTCCTGAATTAATAATGGATTTTTACAACTATAATCAAATTTTATTATACGCTCAATTAAGTAAATTTTTTTAACAACTTTGTTTTGATTGGTTCATTTAGTTAAAGCTATTAAAATGAATTAATTTCTGAATATTTCAATTGCAGGATCTCTTCAAACACCAAAAGTTACTAGAAAATTATTACTATTACTTCTATTTAAGTTATCTATTACGATAAAAATGCAAACAAATATTGAACTTTTCTGATAAATTTACAATAAATAGTAATTATAAAACTCTCTGACTGCATATTAATCTTAACGATACAATTTTTTTAATTCTCATAAAATTTTCTATTTAATGATGTCGAATTCAAACTTGCCAATTGAGCTAAAAGTTATGATAAAATAAATTATTTTTTTTTATTATAAACATTCACAAAAATCAACTTTAAGCGATTAAAAAAATAGGTTAAATATGTCATTTTCCTTATTTTTAACACATTAATAATCAAAATCAGTATTAATTTAAAACAATTTTTTTTGTTCTTAATTATTTTTTTTTTATATGTAAGAACTATTTTTTAATAATAATAAAACTTAGAAGTGATAGAAAAAATCTAATTGCACATTTGAAAACAACGCGAAAAGTTGATTTAGAAATGTATATTTTTGCTTCTGATGAAAATTCCTTGTAGTCCAGTGCAATTATTTATAGTAACAAACAGTTTTTATTGAAAATTATTGTATCAATAAATTTTTATACACCTAAAAGTAAAGCAAAATAAAACTTCTTTATTGTTTTTATAATTTAAAGAGTGAATGAGTGGAGTGACTAGAGAAGATAGGATTAGGAACGAGCATATAAGAGGAAGTATAGGTGTTGCGTCAATCGTGGATAAGATGACAGAAAATAGACTTAGATTGTTTAGTCATGTTATGAGGAGAGAAGAATCGGAAGCTGTNTTATGAGGAGAGAAGATTTGGAAGCTGTAAGAACAGTTATAGAAATTAATTTTGAAGGAAGAAGAGGTAGAAGAAAACCAAAAAGTAGATTGAGGGATGTTATTGAATGCGACATGAGGACAGCTGATGTGAGCGTAGATGATGTAGGAGATCGTGTCAAGTGGAAGTTTAGGATAAGGGTGGCCGACCTCAAGTAGTTGAGATTAAGGCGAGGAAGAAGAAGAAGAGACTTTCCTAAGATTTGAGATAATATATAGCTTTTAACGAACACTATATATAATCAATTTAAAAGATTACCTATGGGCCTTAATAAAGTGCCATTAATTAATCAATCAGCCATGTGCAAAATTATGAGGTGCCTTAATTATAAAAATAAAATCTGTTACCTCAATGACTGCCAAAACATTTGATAATTATTAAAGTTCACTCAAACTTACATTAGAAGGATTCTCATACAATAACCTCAAATTAAAACCATCTAAAAGAAAATTTGGATACTGAGAAATTAAAGTTTTAAGAAACGTAATAAACTCATAAGGTATAAAATCAACCAAACAAGGCCTAGAGTCAATAAAAAAATTTCCATCACATTTTAACATCAAGCAACTCCGTAGCTTTCTTGGTCTAGCAAAATATTTTTGAAAATTCTTTACAAACTTTATTAAACTTGCAAAGCCTTAGACGGATCTAATAAAAGGGATATTTAAAAGTAAACTCGATAAAATTAACTTAACGTACGATCAGGAAAAGTTTTACAAGAACTAAAAAATTAATTAACTAGTAGGCCTCTTGCGCATTATAACGAAAACTATTAATTGATAATCGTAACGAACGTAGTCACGACGGCGCTTGGCATAATTTTGCAGCAAAAAGACGATAGCGACATAATTCTGATTGGGATAGTTAGCTTTTCACATGCACAATTCTTATTAACTTGAAATAGTATTTTGTTTACAATACATTTTCTTTTATTATTTATTACAATAATATTCCATTTTAAAACATAAATTTTCTCGATTTATTACGATCATTTTAAGTGCCAATCATACCTATTATCGAAGTAAGTGTATAATCAAACAAACAGAGTACTTGATATTTTCATTATTATATTAAAAATAATATGACATTTCTGGCTAGTTTGTTTTTCTTAAGCGCTTGCATATTTTATCTGTGTGGCGATGTAGGCAATTCTTTATTAACCCGACTTTTTATTAAAACGACTTAGGAATATATTATGAAAATTTAGACACTTTAATTTTTTCAAAAGATTCATAAAATCGCGATTTTCATGAGATTCGTTTACAAACTCAAAAATTATGTAATCATCCTAACAAGACATCTAATATATCAATTACCTGTCAAAATTACGACAGCATTCTCAAATTTAATTTCCTTGAGTTGGATAGACATTTCAATAATTTAATTCATTTAAAAGACAAAAGCAAAAGCGTGTAATTATAAATCTAATAGGAAAATTCTACTTTTGCATTCTAATGAAACTTTTTTCTTTATTATATGCATCTTTGATTTTGTTCAAACCTTATTTTGGAGCACCATTTTCTTCTGTCAAGCAAACTTCGTCTACTAAATCGTGAATACGTTTTTCTAGTTTTTTTTTATTTTATCTTCCATTCTATACAAAAATAATTACTTATAAACAAATAACTACATTCTATAAAAGATTAATCTCAGTTTACCTTTCTTCTTTGTTAAGTTCAGGCATAACGGTTAAATTTTTCGAAGATCATAACTCTCTGATGAATGTGACATATATCCGCACCCCTTATTGCAGTAGCTGGTCTTACAATAATATTTAGAATTTCTGTTTGATTTTCTTTTAGTTACATTTTATCCTGAATTTATAAATCATAATTTAATATAAACCAAAAAATAAAAACTTGAAACAATTTTTATTTTTCGATTAACTAAATGGTTCATAGTAAATCAATTACTTAGTATAGGTGATCAATAAATAAAAAGTTATGGCAGTTTTTAGTAAAAAAAACCCAGCACAGGGGGGTCGCGGCACAGTGGTGACGTGGTATAGATGGATCAAGTATAATGATATCTGACAGTGATTAAAATCACTATAAAAAAAAAACGCTTCGATGCAAATCTTTAGATACTGTTTAATTTTAAAAAATTGGTGGACTATTCCAAAAGCTACATTATCTGCTAGTTCATTATTAATATCCTAATTAAGATAAAGTATGTAGAATGAAAAAGGGATTATTAAAAAATATTATTTCTCATAAAAAAATAATGTTGATCCATACACTTTTCAA
>NW_026099576.1:19802731-19851251 GCF_025091365.1 Daktulosphaira vitifoliae
TGATCCATACATTTTTCAAAAAGTTATAGCATAATAAAGTTAAAAATGTAAAATACAAAATCGAAAATTTTCACACAATAATAGCATTCGGTAGCCATTTTCACCGTGAAGATAAAATAAAGTCTGAAATTTTTTTTTTGCATAATAAAGAATATTACATTAGCTTTAATTTAAGATATATATAAAAGTGTCAGACCTTCCGGAACATTTTCAAAAGTTAAGTTGAAAAAGTTAATTTTTTTTGAAAAATTTGTCATTTTAAATCTCCCCCTGTGGGCAAGTAAAGAGTCACATATAAAATATACCAAATGAAAGGTAATGATATCATAAATCTATATAAAAAAAAATTATATTGATATGTTCATTTTTGAAAAAGTTATGGCACTTTTAAGTAAAAAAAATTGAAAAAATTTCGAAAATTAGCGATTTTTAAATTTGTAATTTTTTTGGAGGTTTCCCCCATTTACGGGGAACGAGGGCATTTTTTTCAATTTTTGAGGGTAATGTCTTCGACTAGATACAATTTGTGATCTTTTGACGTATCATTGAAAGAAATTGGTTCGGTGAGAGCTGAGAAAAAGTGGTAACAGACACAAAAAAAAAAAAAAAAAAAAAAAAAATAAACACATCTTAGTAAAACCAATACCTTCTCAGCTTCGCATCGAAGCTAAAAAATAGTTACCAATGATGGGAACAGTGAAAACCCTTTGTCTTTCTAATTGAGTAACCGATATAACACTGTGAATGAATAAGATGTTCCACATCTAATTCATATTTTGAAAACAGATTACATCCATGTTTATGTGTATAAGTCAAATAATAATTACTTAATTAATTCAGTAAAAAAAAAAGAACACTAAATAATAATAATTTTTATATTATTGTTTGAGATACAAATATATAGAGTCGAACAACAATATTCCGAAGTAAAATGCAAAACAAAATTCAAGAGAAATTTATTCTAAAAGATCAAATGTTAAAATATCAAAATCTACATTGTGAACTTAATCCATTCAATCTGGCTACAATTCACAATTTCAAGTTTTACCAGTTATTCTATGCTCTATTAATATTAATGGAATTTATTATAATCAACTGCTATGTGTTTATTGGTTTATACAATGTGAAAAACGATTATTTTTCAGTTATACAATTATTTATAAATGTAATATCAACTATTCAAATATATCTAAACAACTATAGACTTTCGAAAAAATATGATGATTTAAGAAAATTATTGGATGCCACAAGTAGCGATTTTTTATCTTCTAGTTATAAAGGAAAATATATATTTGAACAGAACGAATCTATATGTATGAAAATAATAAACTTGTACAGTTTTATATGTTATTCGGCGGTGTTACTTTGGATTTTTAATCCGTTATTTATAAGAGGATATCCTTTAAAAAAAAGAGACGGCAGTCTGGTAATTTATCGAAATAGCGTCCTAAATACATTACTCAGTTTCATACCAATTTCGATTTATGAGCGAATTTACCCAATTGTATATCTAATAGAAGCTATTGAAATATCACATATTACTTATGATATAGTTTTCTACTATACAATAGTTATACAATTTTGTTGGATGTTAACAGCTCAATTGAAAATAATTGCATTTAAATGTGAATCATGTGGATACGAAAATGAAGAAATAGGTACGCATAAATTTTTTTTTTATCAATAATTTTTGAACATAAAAGAAAAACATAATTTTTTTTAATGCTAGTAATGTTTTAAATGAATTATTTGTTTTCCAAATAGGGAATAGAAACGATCGAAATTACGTGATATATTTGAAACAATTACTTTCGGATTATACAAAATTACACGTGTAAGTTGATTAAACGTTTTTAAAAATATTATTACATTGTGACTAGATTATTAAAATGTTTAAACATTTATTGCTTATTTTATAAGTTGTTGAAATGATAAATTCATTTTTATCATAATGTAATGAATATTGTGCAATTTTTGATTCACAAATGAAATTAAATAATTATTCATTAACATGGTTTGGTTTTTCTTCTAAAGAATTTTAAAGTGTTATTTATAATATGATAGATAACCCGATTATTAATTTGATGTTATATTTTAAATTATTACTATTAGTTCAATTAGAAAATTTTATGAAATTATGAAATCAATGACGTTGTTTACGTATGGATACTATTTCAATCTTTATATTACTTTCACATATATGTGTATTTTGGTATGTATATTTTAAATTTAAGATTTATGTGATTTTCATAATTTGATGAGAAAATTATTTGCAGAATTACTTTAAAAATGACTATGTATTGTCAGTTACTTTTGCGAAATTATTATTAACAGCATCAGTGGTGTGTATCGATTTATTGATCATGTGCTATTTTTATGGTTATCTTGAAAATCAAGTAAATTAGATTTTGACAGTAGTTAGTGTATTTTAATTACATTTAGGCTTAATTTGATATAAATTATCCATTTATGACGTTTTAAAATATTTATAAAACATAATACTTATGAAAAATATAAAAGTATATTCTTCAAATAAAAGTACAGGAAGTATATAATAAACAAACATAGTTTAATTGTAATTTAATAATGTTTAACCAAATATTTTTCTCTATAAATACATTAAATGTTTTACTATAACTGTTTATTATGGATTATTGCTAAACGATTTTTTATGTTGTGCTATTTTCATAGTTGTCTTGAAAATCAATAAAAATAATTTATTATTATTTTTTTTTAATGATTTTACTATTGTAAAATTATCTACTTAATATAATTTTTGATTCAGTATAACGATAAAATTTAATTTTCAATAAATTTTATATAAATACCTAACTAATCATATAATTTAATGTTTAAAAAAATATTTTTTTTAAGTTCTTGTCAAAAATATATAAACGAAAAAAAAACGCCCTTCATTAAAGTATACATCAGTAAATAAGTGCAAAAAATTATAAAAACATTCAATATTTGTTCATTTTAACTATTGAATAATATTTTTGTTCTAAAAATTGTATTATATATTTATATTAAATGACTAGAGTTAGAAATTAATTATTATTGATTGAAAAATATAGAGTGATTCATTTATCATAAACCACTATATTTCTTCTAAAATAACAGTCATTTATCTTTTATTTCTTTTAATGGTAAAAGCTTAATTGAAGCTCCAATGCTGTTGCATCAATGACGATTGAAGTGACAAATTTTAAATAAAAAATAACCTTTGTACCTTAATTGACTTAAGAAAATCCATTTTCTCACTGAACAATACCTGGGGGTATGTCCACATTTGATATTTTTTAAACTTTTTTTAGTTAAAACTGCCATAATTTTTGAAAAATGGATGAATCATAACAATTATTTTTTTTAAATAACCAAAGTAAGTACCATAAATTAGGTAATTATATTTTTTAAAAATCTGATACCTTACCTGGCTAGAATGACTTAACATATGCATTATTGCATGATAAATGAACAGTTTCTTTTATTCCAAATTATTACGTTCATTAAATATAATTAAATTAAAACTTATGTTATATACGTAATATTAAAAAAAATTGTTCTGACTTATATTTTCTATTCAAATGACATTCGTATTTCAAAAACATTTCTGGATTTTTATTTTTAACTTTATATTGTTCAATAACATTTTTTTATATGTGCTTGATTCATATTCCTTTCATGCAATATACTTTTTTTTTTTAAATCTTGAATTATTTCCTTATTTCAAGGGATTAAAACATGGAACATACATATAAAAAGTTGCTCTACAAATTCGCATCTAAGCATTTTTCATAATTGTGATTAAATTGATAAACAAAAATACTATTCATTCAGTTATTATATTTGTATAATATAATAGAATATAGCTGTGTAAATGTATAAACTTAAATTTAAACTATCCCCAATTACAAATGCAATTGAGTTTGACAACTAATCAATAACTAAATATAAACACAATAAGATTATATAGTCCTGCCTGTACCAATCCAGTGACCTCACGAACAACCTGATGAAGCATCCAGCTTTGAATATTTAAAATCATATGACTACGAAATAAAACCGAATCCTAAACTTTTGGATGGCGGCCCGGAATTTGATAAGACCTCAAATTTTTATTTCAGTCTTGAGACGAGTGTTAATATTTACAAATCATTACACTAATCCACACCGTTTATATCTTTTGAAGTGGTGAATATGTATAAAATATTTCACGACTATCTACGATGGGCCGGAGAACAACACTAATTTAAAAATAAAACACGTGCATCGATCACGTACCGGCAACACCTCTTATTACTACATACAAAAACACAGTTTCACATTGACCATAATTAGTCAGCCGACAGACTGAAGAGCGACGGGAATACCTGACTTCCACTGATCATTGGCTAACACCACTTTTGTGTTTAACTGGCCGGAGATAAAACACTGACGTTAACATAAAAATTATCAATAAGAAAATGAATAGTCAATAACAACTAACAAGTTGGTCGGTAGTTATGAATATTTGTATACCCGTGTGAGAGGAGTAACGAGGTAAATCGATCAATCAAAAAATAAATAATATTAAACAAAATCAAAAAAAAAAATTTTCATTGTATACAGCATAATTTTCTTTATCAAAACAATTTTTTTTCTGTGAGTAATTGAGTAGGTTATGTTAAAAAAATCATTGTATATTATTATTTCAAGAGAATTTTAATGGTTAACAATAAATAAATAACTCTATATAATATTTTTCAGTGATGTCTCGTGGGGGTGCACATTAAATATAATACCACTAGTCATAGGTATAAAAAATTGTCAAATTAAATATAATAAAATAAAACACAATACACATATTATTATTTTAAAGGTCGCAGTAGAAAATAGAAATGAAAATAATAATAGCGATTATACTCTTATAGCAACCGATAACGACGATCGTACACGCAGTTAGTTCTAAAAATAAATTTCCCAATTTAGTAATATACTAATATTTTACTGTATGGACGACGCTGACGGTCGTCCAAACACTGCTTGTGTGTGCATACGTACTCGCATATAGTGAAAGTAACAACTTTAATGTTCGCAAACTACAAATGTATAATAACTATTTTACTATTTAAGAATTTTCATTTTTAATAAAATTTAGAATATAAAAATATACAATTAGTTTTCTTTTTCTAATTAATTTTAGTAGAGGATGCGATTGTTCTGTCGTCCAAGCCACGAGTCGTCACTGATATGTTTAATTAAAAGTAAATATGGACAATATCCATATTTAAAATGAACACGATCATATCTATTATGGATAAGATCATTATAATTTATGAATGTGGACCGGATTACAAAATATATTTTTGATGGGATGTGATATAAATAAAATATTAAAACGCCGTATTTGTATAATATTATGAACATAAAAATTATAATTTTTTATGGAAAAAAATTGTTATAGGTGTTCAGTAATTAAGGAAACGGATTTCTATTGTTCTCATTGTTTTTAACAATTGACCTGTTTCCTTACTTACTGAACATTCTGTATAATAAAATGTTAAAAAATTAGCAAATATTGGAAAAATAATTTTTCCATCGTTAAGTAATTATTTCTTATCGATTTTTAAATTTTTTAATTTTAATGAAAGAGCTCGACAATATTATTCTTGGAAAATTATTCGCGAAGATGAGAAAATTTTTTTAACACACTCTGATCGTATAAAAATTTTATTAAAAACGCTCATTACCGCCAGCGTTACTCAATTTAAAACTTGAAATTTTTATTAGAATTTCCCAGAGATATTTGAAAGGTACTCTAAAAATTTCGTTTAAATCTGTTGATTTTTGATCCAGTTATGAGGTTTTTTTTAAGTTTACGCGCATAGTTCTTAATAAAATATTATTTTGGTTCAAGCATGTCAATTTTTGTTTTTTAATTTTTATTAGTTAATGTAATTCTCACTAATAACACGGTATTCAAAGATTGTATTTAGTGATTATTAAGTTTTCTTTTGCTTACCTGTTGTTTTGAATTATAATTAGTAGGTTATTATAATGTATAATTTTGAATTCACTTAAGTATTTTGTAACCATATTATTATTTTGTTGGGACTCTTCGTTTGGTAAACTGTTTCCGAATTAATACTATTTTTGCAGAACAACTATCGTGTCCAACGTAGCCGGATACTCCTTCCGGATTAATTGGTCTACTTGTAGGGACAGTCTAACGTGCCGTATGTGCGTGAGGCACGCAGGTCACTAGGTCTCGGGTGGAACTTTAGCTAGACGAANTGGAAGGGTCTAACGTGCCGTATGTGCGTGAGGCACGCAGGTCACTAGGTCTCGGGTGGAACTTTAGCTAGACGAAGCCTAGTTTATAAATAAATTTAATTATTATTTTAGAATGACACGTGGACATTTATTACTTCCTTAATAACTATTCCCAATAAATTAAATTGACTTTTATTTTAACATTATATTTCCTACGATTATTATAGATAAATGATGTACAGTTTGCTATGTATAGTATTGACTGGACCGAGAAAAGTATAGAATTTAAAAAAAATCTCTTGTTGGCTATGAGTTTAAATAACGCGAACAGATTAAAAATGAATATTACTCCACAAAAATCATTGAATCTAGAAGTATTTGCCTCGGTAAGTTTATTTTTAGAAAAAATACTGAAATTGTCTTTTTATCATAACTTAATATAAATTACTCCTTAGAAAGTGTATGACTTGATTAATATAATAATAAATATATAATAACAATTAATTATTTGTAATTTATTTTAGGCGGTGCGTGTGTCATATTCAATAATTTCACTCTTGGTAAAAAAAACAATTTCAAAATAAGTTATTTGGAGAAAATAAAAATTTATTTGAACTTTTATTATATATTAAATTTACTTTGTGTTAAATTTTACTATTAATACATAAAGAACTTGATTATCAAGAGAGCTTTATTTTAATTTTAATGTTTCACAGTATTATTAAAAAATACATAAATATGAGTATTTTATGGAAGAATGCATAAAGTATTTTTATGTAATGATGGGTCGGTGCATCAACCAGTAAAGATCTTTAATATTTGCATAAAGACTCAGTGAAGCACAACTTAAATTTAGAAATCACCAAGTTTTAGCATTATATTATATTGTTTTGTATTGTGAACGTTTCTTGTACTTAAATAGTTATTTATTGTTACAATTGTATATATTTTATATAGCTAATGTCTAGTACCATATCTGCTTTTTTAATTATTTTATAATATGTGTACAGATTACTATCCAACGGTGAACTGGACATCACTTAAATAAAATATAACTTGGTGACAATACTAAACTACTCATTAAGTTTTCGATTTACAATTATTTTCATATAGTTATCACTTAAATAATAAAGATAACTACATATTGAATAACAAATATTAAAACATTACAAAATTATAACAACTAGAAGTAAATCTTTAATTAATTATAGTTTTTTATACTGTACTATTTTATACGGGCCAACCCTAAAATAAAGTAAAAATCGATAGAGATGTTTGAAGAGGTAAATTTTTTATTCTCTCCTTAAAAATATTTGATGAAACAATTTTTATAATTTTCTATGAGTGTGTAAGGGGGAGGATAAAAAGAGATAAGGGCTAAATCCGTTTCCCCCGATAAGCCCCTTAAGCACAACATGTCTGTGCATGCTTATGTAATTTGACGTAATCATTTTTCATCCTAAGTAAAGGTGGTTTCAAATAAAAACGTTATATACCTTGTTTCTATCTTCAATGGTTTATAGAATATTAACCGACAATGGTATTTGTTACTCTGAAATTGAATTTTCACGTATGCCCGTGTTTTATAATGTATTACTAACTTTCAACTATATTGATTCAGTTAGTTTTTTTTCTTAAAACTTGAACAATTAAAATTTATTTCATTTTTTAAATTAAAATTTTTATCAATTTATGTATTTTTTTAAAGTGTTAAAAACGTGAAGAAAATATTTTACTTAATTTATTAAATACTTAGATATTTATCGAACTGTTTAAATAGATGCTCTATTTTCATTATAGTTTGTATCAAATAATATAAGGCAATAACATTTATGTCTAAAAACTATTTTGATGTTAACATTTTAATGTCTGTAGTAAAATAGCATTGAAATTCAAGTCTCAGTTGATATAAAACATTGATTTTTTTGAAAATAGTAAGAAATTTATAAAATATATTATGCACATAGTTTGCTAGTCTAGTAACACATTTATCTGCTCACTTCCAAAATTCAATTTATTTTAACGTTTAAGCTTTAACGTTAAACAAAAATTTTTAATGTTTATTAAGTATACTTAAAAGTTATAATGCACACACAAGTTTTCATAACATGTGTTGTATTATAGTTATTTTTATCAATAAGAGCAATTCCAAATTTGAAATTCAAGTACACCCTATTAATGTTTGACTAGTGCCGCTGTAAAGACTACCAAGAAGGTAATAAAACAGTTACAGACACAATTACTGTTACCAAAACTTTGATAAATCGTTTGTTGGAAGACAATATTATTTATGTTCAAATATTAATACAGCAAATGCAGAGGATAGCCACTTATAAAGTATTACGTATTAAAGAGTCAAAAGGGTCGAAAACGGCAGAATGAGCATTGAGCCAGTGGTGCAGCGTTGGCAGTGGGTTTCTGTTACGCGGTCGGTTAATCCACGACAAGGGAAACCTTTTAAAAACCGAGTGAACCTGAGTAATTCGTAAGTACTAACATAACAGTTCCTATAGCTGGCCAGTCGTGTTTCCGGTCGCGTTCTTGCCATGGTCATGTTGTCGACAACATCATATGCGTCGCTGTGCGTTTTTGCAGCCGTCACACTCGTCTACGTTGGAAACGCCGCCGTGTTAGTCAACGTGACCTACTTATGGCACCTTTCGGATATCTCTCGTGTACCTACCCCACAGCCACAACAGCGGTTACCTCTTTCTAGGGATTCTAACGTTACAGAGGTCTCAAGTCGTGGAGTATTTAACAAGCAGACCAACGTACTATTTGCCGTTCGGAAACCTTTGATGGCACTAGCGTATACTGGCCACACAAATGTAAAGTCTAATACTGTCAACTCGGTTGTGCTTAACTCACTAGCATTACAAAGATTTCCTAGTGCTAAATACGGCGAGAATGTCAAACTCGACCAGCACACTATGGTGTTAGGTCATAGCGTCGACAACGAAGGAGTTTTTGGGATAAGCTTATTTTTCGGTGTTGGAGACGTTTGGCTTAGGTCCATAGGTGTTGCCGAATCTTTGATAATGTGGCACGCCATGCCTGCCGAACTCGTGTTGGACTTCATTAACAACTCGTACGATTGGAACACAATAGCAAAAAAAGTAAAACATCTTATGCCTACCTACCATACCTTTAGTATTTAATCATAACATATTTTTTATTCAATTATATTAATTTAATTGTGACTGTAATTTAATTGGAAGTATTGAACACGTGTGCGTTGTTTTTAGGTTTACACTAAATTAGATTTCTCGTAATAATTATATGTTAGATAGTAAACCAAACATGTTTTAACTTTTGATAAAAGGATTGCTCATAAATGTTCTCAATCCCCTCTGCTATGGTAATTCGTAATATTTGCATTTAACTTTGATATTGTTCTTAAAGATTAAACTCTGTACAAACATAACATAATAAATGACAGTTACAAGTGATGACAAACGTTCAATGACTTTAAATTGTTTCCAACAAGATGAAAAGTAATAAATTTTGCATCTACAAAATATAGCCGCAAGAATTCTACCCACTATTGTGGACGTACAGCTATTAGTTTAAGCTCTCCGTCGACACTATTTAAGATTTATCGATAATATTAGAAAAACGATCATTTGAAATCACTAGTGATCACTGATTTTATAAATTATGCGTGCGCGTTTAAAACAAATGTTCAATGGTGAGTTTTTAATGGTAAAGAATGAGTAAGTGTCGAAAGAAGTTGTGGCAACGGATAAAGTAAAATGCTGCGATACTGTTTTGTTATAAATGTAAAGTCAACATTTTTCATAGAAAGCTTTTAAATTGTAGCGAGTTTTTCTAACTAAACAAAAAAAAACTGATAAGCTTAATTTTTATAATAAAAATTGATCACTTGTGGCTAATTATTTAAAATGAAAATATATTAATAATATTAATTTAAAAAATATTAAACTCAAAAAAGTAAAAAAAAATTACTAAATACACAGATAAGTATTTCTGGAAAAATGTTACCATTTTCAATGCTAATTACATACTCCTCATTGATTTTTTTTTTTTTAAGAGTTGACGATTTATAGAGACTGAATTTTATATTTGAACAGCATCAAAATATTTTCATACGAAAGTGCCAGACGATTATAAGATTAATATCTTTATAAGCATTACGATTACAACTTAATCAAAGCTATAAAAATTATAAATTCAATTATAAGAATTTTTTTGTTTAAACGTTTGTTTTTTCTACAATAAATTCACTCAACTATTGGTTTACTATAGTATAACTCTACAATACAATGTTTAATATATTTTTTTTTCATCGCTTTAGTGATAAAAAAACTTTAATATTAATTTTTTTTAAATGAGAACCCTTATTTTTACCTTAATAATATAATATAAAAAAAATGTTATTCTTTTATTTTTTTATACGCGATCAACCGTTCGTCTATTTCAACGTATTATAATTGAATGTGTTTTAGACTAAATTAAAATTTTCATTCTACTGTTAGCTTCGATGCGAAGCTGAGAAGGTATTAATTTTACCATGATGTGTTTATTTTTTTTTTTGTGTCTGTCACTACTTTTTCTCAGCTCTCACTGGACCGATTTCTTTTAACAATACGTCAAAAGATCACAAATTGTATCTAGTTGAAGACATTACCCTTAAAAATTTAAAAATTTTCCCTCGTTCCCCGCAAATGGGGGAAATATCCAAAAAAATTACAAATTTAAAAATCGACAAATTTTGTCATTTTTTTCACTTTTTTTTCTTAAAACTTCCATAACTTTTTCAAAAATCAACAAATCAACATAATTTTTTTTTAAACTAAAACCTTAGATATTTTCCTTTCATTTGATATAATTTTTTTGAAAATTTAACACTTAACCTGCTCATGGGGGGGGATTTAAAATTGCAACTTTTTTACAAAAACTAACTTTTTCAACTTAATTTTTGAAAATGTTCCGGAAATACTGCGTCCTTTAAACATATATCAAATTAAAGCTTATTTTATGTACTATAAAATGAAAAAAAAAAATTTGTCCCGACACTTTATCTTCTGCATGTAAACGGTTGCCGTAGTTAAAAAAACACTATTTTTGTGTTAAAATTTTCGATTTTCAATTTTTAATTTTCAACTTAAAAATGCTATAACTTTTCGAAAAATGCATGTATCAGCACAATTTTTTTTTTTCTAAATACATTATAAGTACATCTTCCATTTGACATACTTTTTATTAAAATTAGACAATTTCCCCTTATATAGGGGGGGTTCAAACTTTGAAACATTGTATAAAAAATAGAACTTTTTCAACTGAACTTTTGAAAATGTTCCGGAAATACTGCGTCCTTTAAACATATATCAAATTAAAGCTTTTTTTATGTACTATAAAATGAAAAAAAAAAATTTGTCCCGACACCTTATCTTCTATGTGCAAATGGCTGTCGAAATTATAAAAAAAATGTAATGTTTACGATAAAAATCACCTTCTATCGGAATGTTTTTTGTACTTAAAACTGCCATAACTTTTTCAAATATTAACTAATCAAAATAATATTTCTTTATATTGAAACCTTAGGTAATTTTCTTTCATTTTATATCATTTTTTTTTGAAAATCTAACACTTATTCTGCTCACAGGGGGGATTTAAAATAGCAACTTTTTTACAAAAACTAACTTTTTCAACTTAATTTTTGAAAATGTTCCGGAAATACTGCGTCCTTTAAACATATATCAAATTAAAGCTTATTTTATGTACTATAAAATGAAAAAAAAAAATTTGTCCCCACACTTTAACTTCTGCATGTAAACGGTTGCCGTAGTTAAAAAAACACTATTTTTGTGTTAAAATTTTCGATTTTCAATTTTTAATTTTCAACTTAAAAATGCTANCTCAAATTTCATAGATAAAGGTTCTTCAACTCATACTAAAGCTAAAAGTCGATATATTTTCCATTTATTATTTGTATTTCGATGATCGATTTGAACAATCAACATTTATTAGTAATGGTGTAAAATATCAATAATAGTTAATTATTTATTTTATACAATAAGAAAAGTGTTATAACACAATGTTTTAGCTTCGATGCGAAGCTGAGAAGGTATTGGTTTTACTAAGATGTGTTTATTTTTTATTTTTTTTTTATCTGTTACCACTTTTCTCAGCTCTCACCCAACCTATTTCTTTCAATGATACGTCAAAAGATCACAAATCGTATCTAGTTGAAGACATTACCCTCAAAAATTGAAAAAATTCCCTCGTTCCCCGTAAATGGGGGAAACCTTCAAAAAAAATTACAAATTTAAAAATCGCTAATTTTCGAAATTTTTTCATTTTTTTTTACTTAAAATTGCCATAACTCTTTTAAAAATAACCAAATCAATACAATTTCTTTTTATGTAGATGCCTGATGTCTTTACCTATCATTAGGCATATATTTTTTATAAATCTGACCTTATACCTGCCTTCACAGGGGGGATTTAAAATATAAACTTTTTTACAAAAACTAACTTTTTCAACTTAATTTTTGAAAATGTTCCGGAAATACTGCGTCCTTTAAACATATATCAAATTAAAGCTTNAATAGAAGTATACAAAATAGTAGAATACTATTTGATGTCAATTAATAGATGCACATTATTATATTCCACACAAGTTTATCTTATATTGTTAAACGACCAGTGTGGACAAATTATCTTGATAACTAAAATAATAATTTATGGTTCAATGGATCAGATTATTATTGCCTCCAGTATTACAAAACAAAATTAGTGATAAAATTCTATTCTGAATCCAAATCTTTAAACAATTTAAAAAAAAAACAATTTGTTGATCGCGTAGAAATAAATAAAAGAACTACATTTTTTTGTAAAAATTTTTTTATTTCGTGTTATTAAGGTAAAAATAAGAGTTATCATTTAAAAAAATTAATGTTATTTTTTTTTATCCCTGAGAAATGAAAATAAATTATTTAACTAAAAAGTATTGTAGAGTTTTTCGAATCAAACAATATTTTCCTTAAGAAAAATTTAAAATGTTCAATAGTTTCCCAAAAAATGAGTGTCATCCTTAATTAATCACTTTGTACATATTGTCGTGATTGAAGAGTTCGGTTGTAAAACATCTAAAAGCGCATTCTCTCGGTCATATCGTTGTTTCGTTTGCCCGTATGTCTTCCTCTTAATAAAATAGTTGACACTTTTATAGCTATAAGGGATGTTGCTAAAAATTAATCAGAAACTGATAATTAAGGAAATATAATATCTTTCTTAGATACATATTATTAAGGAACTACCATTTATAATTTTAAAAAAATTATTATTTTTGTAGCTTCAATTAAATTAAAATCATGATAAACAGCAATTAATAAGTGATAACTCAATAAATAAATATAGTTAAAAAAAACTAAAAAACACGCTTTTAAAGCACATCGAACTAAAAAGTTAAAAATAATTTTTAAAATTAACTTAAAACAATAATGAACGAAAAATACTAGTATTATTGTGAAAAAAANAGTTGGGACAATATAAATGATACCTGACAGTGTATATTTAACTATCATATATGCGTTTCAGGACGCATACAGAGAAAATAATATTATTCTGATTAGGTAGTAGTAATATAGTTTATTTGAAAAATATAACATATCTCATGTAAAACGAATATTATACAATATTAATTATCTTAATATAGTGATTCTCAAGTTCCTTCATTTTAGTTTGATATTAATTATTTTACGTATTTATAAAATAATATTTTATGTATAAAGTACTGGGATAGTAACATATACGTATGTGTGCATAGATAAATACTTAGAAATAAAAATATATATATCTAGTAAATATATTTTTTAATTATATTCAATCATACAATGACGTAGGTGTTAAAAAAGATGAATCATTATGTAAGCAAATGAATGTATATTTTTAAAAATTACAAAAATATATTCAAGGATATTTCGTCACTGTTTGCTCCATTTCTATTTCTGATATTTTTTATTAAAATTATTATTTTTACATGTTTGACGTTATTTTCTGTCAGAATCAATATTAAATTATGAATAATATAGTTAAAAAAATGTATAATTCAGTTTATTTAGGTATTCAAAAACAATATTCAAACAAAATTTCAACAAATAACTCTTACACAGCAAATAATAATAAAAAAATGTTGACCAATAAGAGTCTTTAAAGAATAATAATTTAATACATGTGACATCCTTGATATATAACAAGTCTTCTCCAATATTGACACCTTGATGATATTTAAATATTCTACTAAACTAGATTTATGTGATCAACATAAATGCTCTTATTATTTATTGAATTATGATAATTGTTGCGCCAGGACACTTCTAAATTAATGATTGGCATCAATAGCTTATGTAAGGATCATGTGGACCAATAATAATACTTAACCTAAAATAAACTATATAACCTTTAAATGTTTAATGTATATATTTTAATGCAATTGTAGCTTTATGGGCTAAGGGATACAATGAAAATACTCTCTCTGGTGTTTGGGTACTACTTGATGTTATAGCCTGATACGATCACATTTGCATATCCATATCTCTGTCTCCCATAACGTCATTGTACTGTTTAATAGACATATATATATATAATTAACACAGTGACATACAACAATACTAACAGAAGGGCGGACTGTACACATAAACACTTTTGCAATTCACGACCAATGTGCCATAATAATATATCCCTATCGACAGTTGACCTTTTATCATCATCGCTATCACTACTGATAATTAACTTAACTTTCTACCACGTATACAGAGTGTTCAGTAAGTCAGATCTTTGTTGGATTATATTATCTCTAGGTGTCCAGCAGGTTGTATTATCTATTTAATATTTCGATCACTTAATAAATATTTATTTATATCGTTGTTAACCTAAAGTGTTATATATATATTGTAATGCGACCCTTGGTAGTATCTCTAAGGGAATATAAATTAAATAGGAAACCTCAGTACCTATGGTAGATATAGCCTAGCCAACTATACCCCGTTGGTCCCTTAGAATACTGTGGACGGGCATTTAGGCTCAACCCCTAAATAGCGACGTAACAATTGGTGGAGGCGCCGAACTCTCTGTTTATTTTAAACTTTTAGTGAGGGATCCCCCCTAAGTGTACTACAATTTTTATATACCGCTTTTCACGGTTAATTTATAAATTAAATATTTTTTATTTATTATTGGCTCACTTTATTATAATAGTAACAATTGTATGGTTAGGTATAACTATAATTTAAGTCTTTGAGTTACATAATCTTTTATATACGTTTATATTCCTCTCAATAATTATTATTTAAAGCGCACCTTCAATAATCAAACTTATAGAATTACCGATAGAGTTTGGAATTTAATAGCTAATAGATAAGTACAATGGGAATATTAATAGGAATAATAGCAGGAATTTCAACAATAATAATAGGAATCTTAATAATAACAGTAGAAATTTCGATAATAATTATAATAATTTTGGTAACAGCAATGGCAATAATTTTAACAATATCACTAGATATAATAATAAATATCAAAATTACAATAATTCAAATCGAAATACAGACGGTCATTTTTACAATTCTAATAATAATAATAATAATGGTAACTACAAAAACAATCGCAATTTTAATTATAATAATAACAGATTTTCTAATAATACAGGTCAAAATTATAACAACAATAATGGTGGGCAAAATCAGGGCCCAGGAGGTCCGTCTACTAATAAGTGGGCCTCTAATCAGCGGCGCCCGCAGTAAACTCAAAAAAACAAATAAGTCAAAATTCGATGATTAGGGCGAATTTTGACACTTCTTCGCGAGCTAGCCAAAAAGTTCAATCACTAGCCCCCATTACGAAAGCAGCATTAGCGCAAAATAATTTCAATATCACAGGTGTCACTAATTGTTCTAACATTTTTTCAAATTGCGCATCGGTCCCTCAAATTATAATAATTGGGAAATTAAATTGTATTGAGTCAAAGTTTTTTATTGATACGGGGGCATCGAATATCATAATAAGTAGCGCTACACTTCCCATGAATCATGATATTATTCCAGCCCAGAACGCGACCCTTACTACAGCAAATGAGTCCCCTTTAGATTTATTAGGTACAACTTCAATTGAGGTAAATTTCTGTGAGCATAGTTTTATTATTGAATGCGCGGTCGTTAAAAACTTATTGTCTTTTAATTAATAGTTTTCTACACAAATATAAGGCTAATATTGATATGTACGATTCGAAAATTATTTTATTTGACGGACTACACAGGGTGACCGTACTCTTAGAAAAATTCAATTCTAGCAATGTCGTAAATCAAATTCTTTCACACGAAGATTCAACCAATGTTTCCATTGAGTCCACAGCGGCGCGTATGTAGGTTTCGAAAAATATCCCACAAGACGGCTTTTGCGGCGTAAATACATTAGTAGAGGTGTTGAAAAATAAAAATATTAATGTTAATTTTCATGATATTCAAATATTACTAGGCGTAGATTCTGCAAGTCAGTCTGTCTGGCTTGAGGCAGAAGATCTAGCAGCCGTCGCGTCATATTACAATAAATATAGTTTAAAAAAACTAAAAAACACGCTTTTAAAGCACATCGAACTAAAAAGTTAAAAATAATTTTTAGTTCGATGTGCTTTAAAAGCGTGTTTTTTAGTTTTTTTAAACTATATTTATTTTTCACTTTTTAGTTTCATGTCATGATAGTAGTTAATATCAATATCATGGTTGTAACGGGAAATAAGGGTTCGATTCCGGAGAGGGAGTCTAAGAAACGGCTACACATCTAAGGAAAGCAGCAGGCGCGTAACGTGGAGGTAGTGACGAAAAATAACAATACGAGAATCATCCTCCGTAATCGGAATGAATACACTACATATCTCTTAATGAGAATAAAGTGTATTAATATATAAGTTTTAATAGTAATTAGAATATATATATATTTAAAGGGACTTAAGTACGTAAACGTATCATGCATGAGGTATAGCCGTGTTTATGTGGGCGGGCATGGCGGAGGGAACATTATACACGAGGCATATACGGCGACAGAGGGGTCGGCTGTAGGAATATATAAATGAATATTAACATATACGTATAAATATTAATATATATATATATTAATATTAGCGGTGGCGGTAGGAATATATAATCTTCGCATAATATCGCGTCACTTTTGCTGGCGTCGAAGTCGCGATGTCCGGCGTGATCCTCGGGCGTCAATAGGTTAGCAGTGTAGATGACGACGGTGCGCGAGTGCGGATCAGTTTGTTGACGATGTTATTTTGACAATGGGAAGAAGACTACGGTATAGCGGCGGGACGACGTCGGCCGTGCGGCACTTGCTGGACTTTGCACCGCGGCGTAAAACGACGCGGGGCTGTGTCAATTACAATAAAAATTTGTTATATATTTATATAATTGATGATAAGCGCGCGTCTACGGGTTGGAAAATATTGTTCTCTACTAGTGGTGAGCGGGGTGGGGCGAATGCGTTACAACAGTATAGTCTCAAGGTCATACACGACGGGATACGCGACATAATAACACGTGTCGCGTGGAGTTACAAAACATACAAGTGAAACTAATATAAGCGTGTTAATAATAAAAATAAAAAACGAAATTTTTTTTTTTTGATATATTTATTTCAGAAGTATTTGAATGGATTATGATCACTCTGTATCTGTTAAACTAGACATTCTCTATTAATAATTTTTAGATTTTAGTTGATACCGTATCAAATATCGTTTAATTATTAACATCTTATCAATTTTCAGGTTTTACCATATGAATGGCCATTGTTATTAGTGTGTATTTTGATGATGTTCAGTGGTTTATTTATTACTCGTTACGGGATGTATTGGCAAAGACGATATAAGGAAGCAAAATGGTTAGGCGACACCGGCTGGGAGACGGGTTGCAAGAAAGGAGTAATTGTTGTAGCAGTACAAGTTTTACTGCTATTGCTTGGGTAAATATAGAAGTTAACACCCTAATAATGATTGTATAATGATGACGAATAATAAATTAATGGTTTTGAAAAATTAGGAACTGATAAAATAAAACCTATATAAACATTTACAATTAAAACTATTAAAAATAGTCTTAATATTAGCTATAAGTGACCAATTTTTATAATATCTATATAAACATTTGAAAAAAAAATTATTTATTTTAAGCTTGAAATAATATTGGGATATTTTTATATAATAGTTTGAGAAACTAACTATTAAGAAAGAAAGTGATCAAACGCCACAAGGCTCATGAACTTAAAGGGCCCTTCAAGAGATACTACTACGACACCCATAAAGGTCTTAATCCGGCCTTGTCAACTGACGATAGTATAACTTTTAAATAATTATTTACTAATAAAATTTAAATAATCATTAAATGAATTCATATACATATAAAAGATTTAATACTATAATTGGCTACATATTATTTATATCCTTAAAAAGTAAAGTAATTTAATTTTCATCATAAGCACAATTTGAACACGATATTTGGGGATCTAACTTAACTTATCTCTTCCTCAGAATTTTCATTTTCAATTTTATTGAAGACGGCTGTGACCAAGCACCTTCAAGACCACCCAAATCATAACTACGATTCTCACAGAGATGTGTATACGTACGGATAATTATAATAATTAATAAACATTTTTTTTAATATTAATTTTTGTAACAAAATATAACTTCAAATTACAAAAAATATCATAATTTTTCAACTTTATTATTAAAAGATAACTTAGCCATCTATGTACTGGGATAATGAAAATTTAACATTTTTCACTCATTGAGTTCATTTTCATGTTACACAACTGTATCTTATCGGTAAAAAGAGTAAATACAACAACCATTAAGTTTAGGTAGTTTAGACATGTAGTTATACAAGACTTTACACTTAAGAGTTTACAGACGAAAGTATTGGTCAATAAATTGTCCAACAATTGTAAGTTATAATAACAATAATCATTATACGTAGTAGTCAACATTGAAGAAAATATGAGAATAAAAATCGATATTGTTATTCAATTTTCTAATAAAAATTTTAAAATTTACAGTGCTGGGGCTTGTGGACTTATTGTGACCAATGAATCTATGACATATGCTGTGTTTAGCGTCAGTGATCTTTTGGAGTTTGGCGTGGGCGACTTGGTTGATATGTTTTCAGTCACACAAAAGCAAATACGTACAATATCCATTGGCTCTATGGACTCAACAACTGATGCCGTTTTTACAAAACTGGATGGTATGTAAAATATTTCACATGACTTTCTATTAATATTTTTGTAATATTAAGATTTTTTATTAAATTCATTTTTCTCTAATAATTCATCATTTTCTTTTTTGAATTTAAATGAGATATATTAGACAGAAAACAAAAGAATCAGCTCTATTATTTTAGTCGTGAAATTATTTTTAACGTTTATGATACTTTTTACATTATATTTGATGCAATAAATATACATAATATTATACTCGAACTTTTAGTATAAAATCACTGAATATATTAACTATATGAACCCATGTGGGAAATGAAAATTCAAATACTGTTTTATACCATTAAAATATATTATATTGGTTTATTGAGGTCTCGAGTAATAAATTACTATCGACTACCATGTTTATGTAAATAGCAATTTCAAATATCGACCGACTTCTCAAATTAATACACAAAATTATACTTATAATTACTATAAATGTTTGCTTAAACATACAAAATATAAATCCATAAAAAATTTTTGAGATAATAAGTTTAATTTTAGCTAATTGAGTTACACGTTTTAATTTTCGGTGGATGAAATTAGAATATAAGAAGTATTTATTATTCAATAGTCAGATTGGCTAACACTGTTAATCCATTATGATTACACAGGACATTAAATAACAACAAATATATTATTGTTTTATATAAATTCTATATGGAAAAAAAAAGCTGAATTATCGAGTAAAAACTATTTTTAGGTTTAACTAACAATTATAAAACTTAGACAATAAATGAATAATTTTATAAGGATTTAGACGTTTTAGGAGTACATAAAAGGTGGCTCAAGAAGCTCGCGCTTATCCCTCCTCACAAATTAGGTGATAATTAAAATTAATGATGAACTTCTATTGATCATTATTATTATGAAAGCATATTTTTTTATGTTAAAAAATCCATAAGATTGTGGATATACTTAGACCTAGATTTAGTAAGAAAGGAATAGATTTTTATTATTCCAATTGATTGTAACAATCAACCTATTCCTTGAACTATCTGTTTAGGACATATTAGTTGTCTTAATTTTTGATTTACTTGTATATTATAAGGTTCATTAAAAACAGGTCAAATAATCGACTGTAAGTTATTCGAATATTTAATTACTCAGTAAGTTGAAGTATAAATTAAATATCAAAGCGTATTCAGCAAATTGTCTATAAAACTTAATTATTATTATATAAGTAATAAATACAGTTGATATTTGTAAAATTTAAGTACACCATAGTTTTATCGTTAAAAAATTTATAAGGTTGTATAAAATCATTACACATATACATTAAAATATAACAATATTGAAAAAGTATTAAAAAAAAAACAATGTTTGTTGTAAATTGTTGAGATATTCACGTATTTTTTGTATTAGCAGCAATTTATTTACTTCATATTAAATCAAAATGAAAAATTTAATATTTTTTAAATCCTTATAAGATTATCCATTTGTTTATTAAAGTTTCATAATTGTGAGCTAACCAAAGAAAATTTCTTTTTTTTTTTTTAATGAAACTCAAGCTAACTTTGAAGATCCTAAAAAACGGTTTAATTGAAGAAATAGACCCAAATTTTGCACTACTCTTATTAAACATTGTAAAATTATTAAGGAAAATTTAAAAAAAAATGTTTTATTCATTTATGAATTTTGTGCTATATAATTACTAATTAGTAATTACACTAAAAGCTAGATGTGATAGGAAAAATTTGAAGCTAGTTTCAGGACCAGCGTCGAATTTCCATATAGAATTTATATACAAATTGTAAACAAGTAGTTCTATGTTTTAGTGTACACTTTCATTAATAATTGGAGTTATTTTATTTTTATAAAAAAAAAAGTTGCTACAACTTATATTAAATAAAAAAGTATAAAATTACTATATTAATTGATTATAGCTTGAATTTTTTTTTTTTTTAGAATTTTTTGCAGCTTTATAGTTGATTATTTTTAATATTTTAAATATATTTTTAATTTTATAATGATGAAATAATGAAATCGGTATATAATTATTTAGTTTTAAATTATAGAACTAAATTATCTCAAAATGCATTGTGACACTTAAATCACTCACAATACATGAAATATCAAATTACCTTTATTGTGGAATATTTAAACATATTAATATATTAAGGTGTTAATATATTAACACAATTGATTAAATCTTATTTTACTGTGTTATAAAAAGCATCTAACCAAAATATTTCTTAAAGATAACACAATAGCCTAGAACGAAGCTTTAATATTTAATTTTAAAACCTAGAGTCACTATATAGAGTCTAAGTGATTTTTACTCTTTGTTTGTAATTTCTTTTTATATTTAATTCCATTTATAACAATTGATATTAATCATACTATGTTTAAACGACAGCGTTTAAGATATAATATAGTTCAAATTGATCGAGCTATTTTTGATTAATTCATTTAAATGAATTATTAATTAATAAAAAAAGGTGTTATTTTACAACCTATAAATTCATAATTGAAAATTTATTCGTAAATATTATTAAAAATTTTTGATAAATATAATTGTGTAAAAACTTATTATATTGTTTTTTTAAATTATATTATGTTACATTTCATTTAAATTCACTTTAACTTAGTGTTTACCTCTGGCTATTCTTATATTTTTAAATAAAATAAAATAAGAATTTGACTTATACTTTTTTTCGTAAGATTACTCGAATACTGTATACTATAACTGACAAAAACCTACAAGTTTAAAATAAAATGAAATGAATTTATCATTTTATTATTTATAAAAATGAATTTATTATTTTTTCGTTAAATGTAACTTGGAAGTTGAAATATACAATAATAGTTTACCGAGTTAAATTGACAACGAAAAAAGAAACAAGTTATTTGATAATCAAACTAAAAATTCATTAGAAACAAACATATGTTTGAAAACTCTGTTGTGTTTATCAAAAAGATTAAATTTACTTTTACATAGTTTTTATTATACGGATTTTAATGATAGTAGAGGTAAAATGTAATAAATCACATGTTTAAATCATTCAACTTGTATTTTTTATTTTTGTTAACTTATAAGTTGTAAGTTAAAAAAAATTAGCAAATATCGGTTATATTAATTAATGAGAAGTTATAACTGATTTAACTTAACCGATATCAGTCTTAATACAAAATATCGCTTAATTTATTCGAGCAATTTCAAATGCATTAGCTTGAATTATATTGCATTACATTTTGACAATTTTAAATAGGAATAAATTATTTTGAAAAATTCAGTTCTTATAATAATAATAATCTTTATTTACGGAATAAAAGTTCCAATTAAACTGAATAAATAATATATCTAAACAATAAAAAACAAAATAATAATAACAATATTTAAACATCTTAAAAACTATAAAAAAATAATAATAAAACATTTAAAATTTTTAACAACGAAAACTGTTTTTAAAAATAAAATAAAACCACGAAAATATTATGAGTCGTTTTTACAATTTTTAGATTTAAACGCTTCTAAACTACAATATTGGGATTTAGTAATGGATAATTTAAGATTAAATGTAAATTAAATATAATTACACTTATATATATTTATAAACATTCCATTTAAAATATACCAAGAGGTAAAACAATTAATATCATTTTGCAATAATACAGTATCAGATGGGGTTTTAATAGATTTAAAAATATTTGCATTATCAGCGAATAAAAGTATTTAGTGTTTCAAAACTAATGTAATATCATTAATAAAAAGTAAAAAAAAACAGAGGGGAAATATTAGTTAGGAGTTTAGTTATTTGAAATATACCTAATAAAAATGAACGAATTCCTGATACCAAGGGTTTTCTAAAACCATATAATTCTAATTTAAAAATAAGTAAACCATGGTCAACATGATCAAAACCTTTTTTAAAATCTTCAAAAATTACTTCTGTACAATAGGCACAAGAAAAAGATTTTAGTATATATTCTTTAAATAATATTAGGGATAGTATATCTACCAACATGAAATCTAATGTGCTCATTAACTTACAATTTATTATGAAAATGGCATAATTTTTGACCGACAAGCTTAGAAAAAGTTTTAGGAATAATAGATATTATGGATGTTGGTTGGTATACTATAGTTACTAAAATTACATTTACTACCTGTTTTATAAATAGGAGTTTTAATAGTGTTAAAATTTTGGGAAAACAAATTGTGTTTATAGATAAATTAAATAGAAAAATGATTGAAAAACATAAAACACAGCCGCATTATTTTGAAAAATAAGCAGACAAATCATTTGAGCCAGAAGTGATTTAAAAATTTTAAGACCATAGTTCATTCAATATATCTAAAGCACTAAATTCATGTTTAGAAATAGAATCTATAAAATTATAAAAGGTAGGAATATTAACTAAATTATAAATTATGACAGCTATGTACAAGAGAAAAATACATTTTAAAGAAATAATGTCAACAACATTTTTAGGATATAAATCATTATAAAATATACAATTTGGTGTTTTTGAGAATTTTTTTTCATCATTGAAAAACTTCTAAAAATATTTAGGATAATATATAATATAGAATTTTGATCGTTTTTTATGTAATGTGTATAATTTGAATTTCTTAATATTTAATATACACAACGAAGCTGTATTAATTCAGTATAGTAATCATTGGAATTTAGTTTACAATATAAATAGTGATGTTCTTTCTTACATTTTAATAATGAAGTTAGTTTTTTATTAAATTAAATGGAGTAAGAGTTATAAATTTTTATTTTAACTGGAGTAAAAGCTTCTAAAGCTTTAAAAAATGATCTAAAAATATACTATATTTATAATATATCGATATGCGCAACGAATAAGACAGTAACACAAAATATTCAACTTAGAGATTATGGAGTATTTAGATTTAGATCCTAATTTTCTCATTGTAACTTTCATCAAAATATCGATAATTTGATATGAATTGAAATTAAAATACATAGAATATTGATAAACATATAACGTATAATAAAACAATAAATTTATTTTTTGAACTTTTGAAAAGTAAAAAAAAGTAAGTTACTGCCTTATTCATTGCACGTATTGATAACGTATTAGTATAATTATTCATGTCGTTATTATAGAAATCATTTTCTCAATTTAATGTACTCAAATAATATTGTTAAGATGAAAAACCACATGCATTCCAATTATTAAAATATTCTTTATTATTAAATTTAATATTAATCTCAATTGCAGGATGATAATTATTAACTTTTACAATGGGATAACTGATTTCTTGATTAAAAAAAAAGACTATCAGCATTACATAACACATAATCAAGTATAACATTAATAATTTACACTAAAGTAAAATAAAATAATTTATCAGTAAAATAATCCACTGCTTGTGAGAAGTTAGCAGATGATAAATTGAAGTTCTCAAAAAGTAGAAAGTTTACACCAGGATATTTTTTAATAAGCTCGTCAATAATACTAAAATTTGATTCATAAACTTCTTTATTTAATCTACGTGGGATATACATTGAACCAATTGTAATAACATTGTGGTTAATATTAAAACGTACAAATAGTAATTCAATGTCAATATTACGTACAGATATGAAATTAGCTATACATACATATTTTTCTGCTATTTAAACACCATCACCTTTTTTTAGTCAGCTAGTTTTATGACATTTATCAAATTTATACACATTGTAGTTATAAAAGCCTAATTCCTATGAATTATTAATCACGTTTCAGTAAAAGAAAAAATATCATAAATAGAAGCGGAAATTTGTAAATTTAATTTGGATAATTTAATACTTATGCTATGTATATGTTGTTAATTAAAATTAAAAAAATATTTAGTAATTATTTTTTTTTATTTTTAACAGTACATGGATTGTCTCTAATATATTTAACATTTATATCAGCTTTACCTTTTACTCGTTTTAAATTTAGTTCTGTTCGCCAACTATAAATTCTCTTTGCTTAATTGTCCGATCAAATATAAAAAGAATATCTTGAAATGCGGAGTTTGCTGATAACTTCTTTTGAGAGCACAAAACTAAGCCAAAATTTTATTTGCTAACAAATGTTTTTTTTAATAAGACGAGGTCTAGAGGATTGTTCAACTTCAGATAACCCTAATCGATAAAATTTAATAAACAACAGTATCTTTATTTTTCTATGGTAGTTTGAATAAAATAAAAATATTTTGCCTAGATAGTCGATCAATTATTTCCTTAACGATATTGTTTTTAGAAAAATTACTTTTACATTCTATTAAAGACGCTACTTTACATTCTAGTCTTAATACTTTATCATTTAAAATTCTATTTTCTACCAAAACTTTGGTTACCGTATTAAAAAGTATGTTAAAGTCATTAATCAATAAAGTTTGTTTCTCATTTTGACCGATTAATGAAGAAATCATTTTTTATTAATTTAATTTAAGTTCGTTTAAAGTTTTTAATATTTATTCAAGTTGATGTTCCATAATAATCGGAAACACTAAGATAATTTAGTAGTAAAAAAATCCAGCACAGTGGGGTGGCGGTACAGTGGGGTCGTGGCATAGTTGGGTCCAGTATAGGTGATATCTGACAGTGATTAAAATCATTATCATAAAAAACGCTTCGATGCAAATCTGTAGATAGTGTTTAATTTATAAAAAAAAAATTTGTTAAAATAGCATATTTTTGAATACGGTAGATGCGCAAAAGGCTATAAAGTTACTATTTTTAATTGCCCCAGTAAGCAGAATAAGTGTTACATTTTCAAAAAAAATTATATCAAATGAAAGAAAATTACCTAGGGTTTCAATATAAAGAAATATTATTTTGATTAGTTAATATTTGAAAAAGTTATGGCAGTTTTAAGTACAAAAAACATCCCGATAAAAGGTAATTTTTATCGCAAACATTACATTTTTTTTTAATTTTCGACAGCCATTTGCACATAGAAGATAAGATGTCGGGACAAATTTTTTTTTTCATTCTATAGCACATAAAATAAGCTTTAATTTGATATATGTTTAAAGGACGTAGTATTTCCGAAACATTTTCAAAAATTAAGTTGAAAAAGTTAATTTTTGTAAAAATTTGCTATTTTAAACCCTCCCAATGAGCAAGTTAAGTGATAGATTTTCAAAAAAATGATATCAGATATATCAAAATATCTAAGGTTTTAGTATAAAAAAAAATTATGTTGATTTGTTGATTTTTGAAAAAGTTATGGAAGTTTTAAGAAAAAAAAGTGAAAAAAATGACAAAATTTACCGATTTTTAAATTTGTAATTTTTTTGGATATTTCCCCCATTTTCGGAAAACGAGTGAAATTTTTTCAATTTTTAAGGGTAATGTCTTCAACTAGATACGATTTGTGATCTTTTGACGTATCATTGAAAGAAATCGGTTCGGTGAGAGCTGAGAAAAAGTAGTAACAGACACAAAAAAAAAAAGAAAACACATCATAGTAAAATTAATACCTTCTCAGCTTCGCATCGAAGCTAAAATAGAAAATAACTATTATAAAACACATGTAACACGATATACTATAATAATTGTCAGATAACAACTGATATCTATTGTACTAAAATTAAATATTAAGTATTTGATATTAATATGCTAAAGTATTCAGTGGTGTATCCGGTCGTGCATAAAAATTTTTATTTAATGACGTTTTTTTGCTCATTAATTTTTTGGTATTACAAATGCAGAAAAAAATGTATTGGTGACTAAATAAAATAAGTTGTTAGGAAACACCTATAAAAACGAAATTTTATTATTTCAATAAAAAAGTCGAATTGTGTCAAGTAAAATGATATTTTTTCTTTCAAGTAATAACCAAAAAATTATTATTTATTATATGAAAACACGAACATAATATTTCTGAAAATTGATTTATATATTATATTAATTATTTTATATAAGTTAATGTGGTTTGCAGTATATTGTTTGTATTTAGTGATCACTAGTATCGGGACTAGTGCACTAGTACTAGTACAGTATACACATCCAAATGAATGAACAATGACGTCCGGGTCTAATTATTTTTACTGATTATTGTATATATATATAAGCCCAACATTGGGATGTAAAATTAAATTATCCGTCTCGGCACCATCATTTCCTCTAATCTATCATCTTAGATTAGATGTTATATTAAAAGTAAGTTTTTTCGCTCGGTTTCTACATTTTATGACCTTCTGTGGTTTTATGTAACTTGGATAATAAAATTAACCCTATGTTTAACAAGTAGTCTATACTTCATCCAATTTGTCTTTATGATCAATTATGTACATTATAGTACAATACTTTACTTTCATTATTACGATTTTTTGACAAATAATTAATAGTGTATTGTTTTGAACAAAGTAAAAAATTAACTTTTTTTCTTTCTTTTTCATGATTACAAATTATGGCTGTCACACAACCACTAAATTTAGAAACTACATACTAATTATAAAAAATTAAAGTAATACAATAATTTAAATTAATAAAAAAATCACATTTAAGTATAAATAGGACTATTAAATTTAACGACATTTGTTTTTAATTAAATAGAAGTATAATTTGAAACATTAAAAGATAATATGTTTTTAAAGTTTACAGTATATACTATCAACATTATATTCAATTATTTTGATTGTTTTATTTTAAGTATAAACACCAAGAAAATAATTTAAACACATTCTGATTACTAAATTCTATTTATAGAGATAATATTAAACATAGTACAACACTATAAACCATTATCAATACTTCTGAAAAAGTTCTTTTTTCTATAAACATTGAATACTTAATTGTTTAAGTGAATCTAATTAAGATAAGTTTAAAGATTCAAAATTCAACAAATACAAGATAATCAACAAATGCTTGTCCCTAATATTTTATATCAATACTCGCGCTCAATAGCATCATATCGTTGTAAAGAGAGTAATTATTAAATAATTTTTATTCAAAAGGATGAAAAAATAATAAATAACATGCAAAATTGCTAAATATTTTGCCTCAATATCAGCGTGCTTTTATCGTAATACGGTTGGATGATATCATGAGATGTGAAAGCAAACTCGTAAGATTTACAATTATGTATAATACTGTATGAAACTATACAAAAAATAATAATTTCGTTGTTCTTGATACCCTATAAATCTACTTCAAACAACTACTTTTAATAAAAACCAAACCAACATAACATCTCAAACTCTATGAGATTATTATTTATCGCCATTAAATTATTTACTAGTTTCTTTTGGATTTTATGTTTTGCTATAAGAATAGTAAATTTAGTTTAATATTTAATAAAATAAAAAAAATCTGCATGTTTCTTGCAAAAATTAAAAAAATAATTTAACTCAATTTTAAAAGTATTTACTCACATTTGATGACAATTTAACTTATTTATAAATAAAGTTTACGTAAATAAAGTTTAAATATTTGTACATTAATAATAAATAAAAAACATAAAAAAATCTCAACACAGTGGGAACGTGGTATAGTTGGATTCACTATAAATAATATCTGAGAGTAATTAAAATCACTATCATAAAAAACGCTTCGATGCAAATCTGTAGATAGTCTTTAACTTTAAGAAATTCGTTGATTATTCTAAAACAAAATTAACTCCTATTTCTATCATTAATCCTAATTAGTAGTTGATTTTTAAGTATAATTTATGAATAAATATATTTTAAAGCAATTCAACGTTATATGAAATTGATATTTAATACCTTAGTATTGTTATATATTAGGAGAATTTATAAAATTATAAAGTAGTTATTAAAACGTGTATAAAAATAGAACTTATTGACACATAAAATTTTAGATAATAATTTGTTGTTAATTATGAATATATGGTCTGCAAAAAAATTTCATCAGAGTAAAAAATATACTTCTATTATTCAATTTTTCGTGCTAATTTCAAATCATATTGTATGTTTTCCATGATCTATAATTTTTGACATTATGGCTAATTANGTATTGTTATATATTAGGAGAATTTATAAAATTATAAAGTAGTTATTAAAACGTGTATAAAAATAGAACTTATTGACACATAAAATTTTAGATAATAATTTGTTGTTAATTATGAATATATGGTCTGCAAAAAAATTTGGTAAACACCAAGAGTTACATAGAAATTATTAATAATTCTTTTAAAATGATTTATTACGATAAAAAAATAATTAAAAACACAAAAAAAAATTTCGTTTTGAATGTTTTTAAATTATTATAAATTTTTATTTTTAATATTTTAAAAATAATCAGTGCATATTATCATTTTTCACCTATTTTTTGGTATTTTAAAGTTGATTTTTTGAAAGTTTATAATAAAAAAAAGTTGAATATGTTACTTTTAACTTTTAGTTCCATTTCAAGTTTGAAATTTACATTATTTAAATAGAAAATTTTATGAAAATAAAAAAATAGTATTGTTAAGATTAATATGCATTCTGGAAATTGTATAATTACTATTTACTGTAAATTTATCTGAAAAGCTAAATATTTTTTTAAAATTTTTATTATAATAGAAATCATAGTAATCATTTCCATGTAATTTTTGGGGTTTAAAAATATTCTGCAATTGAAATATCTAGAACATAATTAATTTTAATGATTTACATTAATTAAAAAAACCAATAAAAATGTTGTTAAAAAAATCTACTTAATTGAATGTATTATAAAATTTTATTATAATCGTAAAAATTATTTGTTAAATTCAGGTGAAAATAAAAATCATTTTTTTTTAGATTTATGATATTACATGATATTATTTATGATTTTAGATATTACAAAAAAAATTGGAATATTATAGTCTGTTAGTAACATCCAAATAAAGTTAAAATTTATTTAATTTTGTAGTTGAAACCTATTATTATATCAAACCTACTTGGACAATACTTTAAAAACATTGAAAATGAATGATTTTAATTATAAATATGGAGAATGTGAGCTTAGTAAATTTTTAATTGATAAAGTGGAATTTTTTTCCATTTTTAAGGGTAATATCTTTATATATATAATAGTCGTGATCATTTGATGTATCTTTAAAAAAATTTTGGTCAAGTGAGAGCTGAGAATATGAACGAGAGCTATAAAAAAAATCACATAGTAAAAAAACTTTAATATGAATAAGAAATTTCTTCAAACGAGGGGGCTACACTGATAGGGTCCTAGATATTAATTTAAGTTATTGAATCTAAATGAGATAAAAATCAAATGATTTAAAAAATTATTTCTAACTCAAAAATTTTTTTAAAAGAAATTTAAAATAAAATAATAAACAAATTTTTAACACAAAAATAACATATTTGCCATTTTTACCGTGAAGACAAAACAAAGTCCTAGATTTTTTTTTTCATAATTTAGTATATTACATTAGCTTTAATAGGCCAGTCAACGAAGGAGTAAATTTGGCAATGGCGGAAAAAATTGACAATAGGTGAGAGTGTGAATGGGGAGTTAAAAGTTTTAAGTATTTAGGACCNAAAAGTTTTAAGTATTTAGGATCAGTAGTGCAAAAGAGCGGTGGTTTGACGAGAATGCAAGACACAGGTTTAAGTGCGGGTGGTTGAAGTAAAGAGAAGCTTCTGTTGTATTATGCGATAAAAGAATTCCAATGAGGCAAAAAGGTAAATTCTACAACAATGTAGTGAGACCAGCTATAATGTATGGTTCAGAGTGTTGGGCGGTTGATAAGAAAGTAGAGCAGAGAATGAGTGTAGTAGAGATGAAAATGCTTAGTTGGATGAGTGGAGTGACTAGAAAAGATAGAATAAGGAACGAGCATATAAGAGGGAGTATAAGTGTAGCGTCAATCGTGGGTAAGGTGAGAGAAAATAGACCTAGATGATTGAGTCATATTATGAGGAGAGAAGAATCGAAAGCTGTAAGAACAGTTATAGAAATGAATGTTGAAGAAAGAAGAGGTAGAGGAAGACCAAAAATGAGATTGAGGGATGTTATTGAATGCAATATGAGGACAGCTGATGTAAGCGTAGAAGATGTGGGAGATCGTGTCAAGTGGGAGTTAAGGATTAGGGTGGCCGACCCCAAGTATTTGGGATTAAGGCAAAGAAAAAGATTAGCAGAAATTCCGGTAGCAATTGACATAATATAATTGTTGTTTGGGAATGTACAATTTAGCGTTTAGTTGAGTTTAAACAATATAGCGTCAAATCAATTACCTACTCCTCAGTTGTATCTTAATATACACTACACTTTAATGATACTATAAATAAATAAAACAACACATACACACATATGCATTTATAACATTGTGTCTAATGTAAGTATAACATGATAAAAAGTGACCGTAAAATGAAAAAAATTGGAAAATAAATTTTAGTACTCATATTAAATGTAATGTAACTCGAAAAATATTTGTTTAAATGAAAAATTATAAGATAGCTTTTTTATTTAAAATTGTCTTTTAAACAACTTTTGTACGAAATTTTATTTTGTAAGTCAAATATTTTTTGAGAAAATTAAAAAAGCTCATATTTTTGAACTTTTGCGAGTCTGTAAAAAAAAAAGCTCAAGTCCAATCGATGAGGACTTTTAGTATGTCATTAAACATATCTTAATTCAACTTTAAAAAAAAAAAAATTTGGTTGGGAATTTTTTCCGCCATTGCCAAATTTACTCCTTCGTTGACTGGCCTATAATTTAAGATATATATAAAAATGTCAGTATTTCTGGAACACTTTCAAACGCCAAGTTGAAAAGTTAATTTTTTGTGAAATAGTTGTAATTTTGGATCCTTCTCTGAGGGCAGGTAAAAGATCAGATTTTTAAAAAAATATACAAAAAGATAGGTAAACAGCCCACGTATCTATAAAAAATTTATTTTATTCATTTTGTCATTTTTAAAAAAGTTATGGCAGTTTTAAGTAAAAAAATGTCAAAAATTATCAATTTTTAAATTTGTAATTTTTTGGAGATTTCCTCCATTCATGGGGAATAATGGAAATTTTTTCAATTTTTGAGCATAATGTCTTCAACTAGATACGAGTGGTAATAGACAAAAAAAACACATCATAGTAAAACCAATACGTTCTCAGATTTGCATCGAAGCTAAAAATAGGGAAGAAATTATTCACCTGATAGAGATGTAGAAATCAACTCTTAAAGGAAAGGGATTAAGAATAAGTAAGAGTATATAGAGTACAGTTTGACAAAAGAAAACAGGGGGTATGTAAAATGAGATCAGTGACAATAAGCGAGGACGTGATAGCAAAGGTGGAAAGTTTTAAGTATTTACATTAGGTGTGTAAAAGAACGGTACTATAAATGAGGATGTAAGACATCGTTTAAGTAAAGGTGGATAAAGTGGAGAGAAGCACCTCATGTGTATTGCAATAAAAGAATTCTAATGAGGCTGAAATTTAAGTTCCATAAGACTACGATGAGACCAGCTATTTATGGTTCAGAGTGTTGGGTAATTGACAAGGAAGTAGAGCAGAGAATGAGTGTAGCAGAGATGAGAATGCTGAGATGGATGATTGGGGGTGACTAGAGAAGATAGAATAAGGAATAAACACATAAAAGGGAGTATAGGTGATGCCTCACTCGTGAATTAGATTAGAGAATATAGACTTAGATAGTTTGATTATATTATGAAGAGAGATGAATAGGAAACTGTAAGAATAGTTATGAAAATGAATGCAGAGGGAAAAAGAGATAGAGAAAAGAGATGTTATTGAATGCTATATGGCTGATGTGTACATAGATAATGTTCGATAGTTCGAACTTAGAAGAAGAATACTGTTCGATAATTTATATCAATATTTCAGAAATTATTGACAATTTAATTATACTTAGAATAGATTCGAAATCACCAATGAAATTCTATTCAAAATCTACTATTATATTGTTTGGCACAATTAAATGTTATGCATTGTAATATTTTGTTTAAAAAATATCACTGTGATCTTTTAAACACATGGTCATTCTACACTATATCATATTTATCCAAATTGTCACTTTGGTTCTAGTTGCCTATATATATTTATTAAAAATGAGCAGCATTTTTAGTCATAAACGGAGAATTTTTTATAAACACTGGATTAATTCGTAATAATTATGAATAAGTCATGTCTATATAGTTTAATTATTAAACTATTAGAATATTTTTACTTTTTAAAATTTAAATAGAGTATAAAATAAAAATATTTAGTCGAAATGTATCTACTTTGTTTTAAAATAATTTACATACAGAATAGTTTAAATATAATTTTTTTATTGTTGACACTAGTGTTTTTGGGATAGTATATCTATATCTTACTACTCATTTTATAGTTGACTAATTATACTTGACATAATAATGTAGAATACTATTAAAAATTAATATTTCAATTTTAGATATAATTTTAAAGGTGGCTTCTATTTACATGATTTTTATACTTTATAAATCCTTTAGATTAAAATAAATAATATTTTCAGATATAGCTGATAATTTAGGAGGGTCTATTGAAAATGACATTTATGGACCGAATCACAAATTTGGATCACGAAATAATGTATCAATAATAGTACAAGGTATGAATAGTTGTAGTTAACCTAAATATATTTTGTCATTTAAAATTTTACATGAAATTTTAATTAAATTATATTTTTTTTAGATTTTCAGAAAGTATTTCCAAAAGTCAGGGATGTAATAGCGCAAGCTGAGTTGGTAAAAGACAATATTATAGTTTTTAATAGACAAATAAGCGATCTAAATTCAGAATTACAAGTTATACCTGAAAGATGTCTTCCTGACGTTTCTGTTATGTGTGATATGATCTCAGCTAACAGATTACATGTAGAAAATTACACGTACCTTGTTAGTATACGCAAAAAATTAATAGTTATTTTAATCTCAAGTGTTTAACTTGCGAAGTGCTTACATTACTTATATTTATAGAGTTAAAATAATACAAGTTTATAACTTTAAAGTAATTAGTTACTTTCTTAATTTAAGAATATCTGTTTTAGTTGAAATTAGTTTTAACTTATTATAAATCCGTCGGAATTGAAACTAAGAGACGTGATATTTTTATTATAACTTTTTATTTTTCTTATTTTGAAATGTTACAATATTCAACATAATATATTCAATTGAATGTTCCATTGTACTTGAGAGTAGCACAATTAGAAAATAATTTCGGGGCAGGGTATTATTATCTATTTTTTTGCTGAAAACTCAAATACGTAAAAAAAAGGGTATCGCGACTACAAAATTGAAACATCAGATATCATTTCGTGGAAGGTAAAACCCCCCTAATTATGCCACTGGTAATTGATGTAAATTTAAAAAAATTCAACTTAACCAATCACTATCAAACATCATTGTTGTTAAATAACTCCAATATTTTTTTGTGTATGAAAGTATAAAATGTGACCATTTTGTAACGTTTTTTGATGCTAGGACGATATGATCAATGTTGCCAAAAATATATTGAATGTCGAAAATGGCGATTTATTAAGTCTTCCTTTGACATCGGCTGAAAGTGCTAATATTCCAAAAGCAGTTCACGATCAAACTGAAAGAGAAAGATGGAGTAAGTTTTGTGACTTACAGTTGCTACATATTTCTAATTTAAAACTGTACTCCAGGAATTAAACAATCTCTAATGGATCGTCGTAGACAATTAGAATTTTCCATTTATCCTTATGAGAGTCACACGCGCAAGCTCATATCTAAACTTATGGATATGAAAGAGTTAGGAAATAACTACATCAATATGTTGAAACAAATTGAATCATGCAGATGGTTCGGCAGCCTAGGTAATTTATGATATGTTAATAATTTGAATATTTCATATTATTAATATTTTTTTTAACACTTTATACGCTCATTAAGAGCCATAGTGGCTTTCCCCAAAGGAGAAGGTTTCTAAGCCATTGATACTCCGAGACGGGTGATTAGTCCGTCGCCGGAGAGAGGACTCCAATTATCGAACTGATTTCTCGTTCGGCAAATGAAGTCGCCGGTGACCGAGTTTCGAACCCGAGTCAGTGCGCGTCAAGCACTGCCGCGTTACCGACTATTATATGAAATATTAAAGTGTCCTTTATCTAATAGGAATCGCAATAGCAGCTATTTTGATATGGGTTTTGTTGGCTTGCAGTATAGTGGTTAATTGCTGTTCAGATACAACTTGGGCAAAGTGTTATTTTTTTGGGTAATATAATAATATTATGAATAAATACTATCAATACTGTTAATATTATTAATAATTACTTATTAGTTGTGTAAGCACGATGAGACTTACAAGTTTAGTAATGTGGGTAATCGCTTTTGTGGGATTGATTGTAAGTAGCAACAGTGAATCTAACGTTTGTCGAGCTTTGTACGATGAGCCAACATATGAAACAGTCTCAAAAATAATGGATGATCCAAGGTTGACAAATGAACATGGTTTTTTTTCGTGGTTTGTTTTTGGAAATGATACGCCCACGTCAACATTCAACGAAGTCCTGGAGTAAGTCCGATTGACTATCGGAAACTTGGATATATTTATATGGCCAAACCCATTTATTTGACTTTGATTAATTATTTAGAGCGTGCAAAGCCAATAAAACGGCATATTCGACGTTTAGTATGAACAAATTATTCAACTCAGAAGCTGGATCAGAATACACAAAATGGCCTGGCCTAATTGATGGACTTGAGAGTCTTAGGTACAAAAACATACGCGTTAATTTGGATGATGATAAACCAGTTGCGAGAGATGACGTGTTAAAACCAATAGCAGAATTAACAAACATAAATTTTCAACATTTTCGAAGACAGGTTCGAAGATAAAATTATTAAATTTAACAATAGTTCTTTAAATTTAATGTTTATTTTTATAAAATTATACGTATTTTATTTTTATGAGTATAATATTTTATCATAGTCAGTGGTACTACAGCTCTCTTTTTTAGGGGGAAATAGGAAAGAAGTACATAGTTTTGAATATATAGTGTACACATTTACATTTTTTCGATGAATATTTTAAATTGCTAATTATAAAGATATGTAAAAAAATCAGGAAAAATATTGCTCTTTATTTGATAAAATTATAATTTTATTTAAAATATTTCAATTTATCATTTAAATTTAGTTTGCTGAAAAGTTTTACATTTATTTTGTATTTTAAGTTTTATCAAATATTTATTTAACGTCTTACGAAATATTTTTTTAAACAGATTTCGACTTCATCATTAGCTCATGGAAGAGTAACATTGCTTCATAATCAAATTAATGCGCTTTCAATTCAAACAGCTACACATTCAAATTCGTTTAAAACAACGCTTAAGAGGCTAGTGGAAAACATCACTGATATATTAGACAATGTCATTAATCCTATGGAACAAAAGAAAGTGTGTAGACTTCGTACTAATTATTAAATTTGTAGTAATTTAAACGCTAATGCCTAATATTGTATTAAAATGTATTGAAACATTAACTTGCCTGACGTATGCTCCCAGAACATTTTGCTATACCGGATAACGTTAATGGAAGTCGAAATGCAACCCTTGTCGGAATTATTTAATCGCACGTGGGCCCAGGCGTATACAAGAATTGTTAGTTCAGACTTTGATCAAATCGTTAGAAAGGTTAGTAAAAATAACTGATAATATTTTGACTAATATTATACGCAAATGCCGAAAAAAAAATATATCTTTTGGTAACATTGTATTTGAAATTAAAAATTTATACTCAAAAAAAAAAATAAATAAAAAGTGAAATTTTCATGTTTAATTAGAACATGGACGAATATATAAATAGTATTAAATTAATTTTTGAAAAATACAAATCGCACGTTGTTGAAGCAACTAAAAAGGAAGCGGCATCATGTAGACCAGTATGGAACGTGTACAGAATCGGAAGAGATTTAATTTGTAGACAAGCGTTAGACTCTCTCGTATGTTTATTAAAATACCTTTACTATTGACCGTAAGAGTTATGTTAGTTTTATAATGTTTTTTCCAGAATGGATTTTGGGTGATTTGTTTTATAATTGCTATATCCATCACTGCAGCAATACCAGTTGTAAAAAATTTCAAGATCTTCAAGAAATCACCGTTAACATCTATGTCTCTATACACTATACCACCACCACCGTCGATGGATCTTATGTGTACTAGTAGCTAATGTTAATTTTTACTGTGTTTCGTGGTACAAAATACATGTTTTGTATGAAAATTACGTATATGTTTTCTCTATTAAATCCAAAATGTCTTTCTGAAATTTATTATGTATTTTTTTCACACATTAAAAATACATTAAAAAATGATTTAATTACAAAATTTAGTAATTGTCTATAAATATATACATAATATATGTATATATCATATTTATAGGTGTTCAACTGATGTGTCTCTTTACTTACTGAACACACTTATATAGAGTGAGACAGATCTAACTATCAACACCTCTAACTTATGATCTACATAACAATTTATACATTTATTAGCTTCGATGCGATGTGGAAAAGATATTAATTTTACCATGATGTGAATATTTTTTTGTGTCTGTAATTACTTTTTTTGGGCTTTCATCGGACCACTTTCTTTCAACAATAGTTAAAAGATCACAAATTTTATCTAGTTGAAGAAATTGCTAAACAATTTCGGTCAGCATACAAAAAGTTGGTCATTCATGTCACAAATATTCCACAGTTAAATACTGATAATTGTATTCCTCTAGACAATATTGAAATCCTTCACTATTCCAGTACATACATTGTAAAAGTTATAAATGATAGTTCAGTAAGTATTTCTTATGATTCATTATTTTATGAAGAAAATGTACTAGCCTCAGATTCATTTATTAATGACCATGACTATGTTATCCCAATCAGAGAAGAGTGTTATGTAATGAGTACTTTTTCCAAACAAATAATTATTTAATTTCTGGATTTGTAGTTCATAAACTAAGCTCAACAATTAAGTGTCNAGTAAGTATTTCTTATGATTCATTATTTTATGAAGAAAATGTATTAGCCTCAGATTCATTTATTAATGACCATGACTATGTTATCCCAATCAGAGAAGAGTGTTATGTAATGAGTACTTTTCCAAACAAATAATTATTTTATTTTTGGATTTGTAGTTCATAAACTAAGTTCAACAATTAAGTGCCCGACTTGTGTTTCTGCACTGTTTTCTTCTAATAAAGAAGAATTTTTAAATTCTATTGTTAGTTTAAAAAATAGGAATGGTAATCAAAATGGTTTATGTTACCCAAGTGATAATGTTCTATCATTATGTTTTGAAACAGATTTAGTTTTAAGGAGTATTGATTATAAAAATAAAGCCGTCAATAAACTAATGGTCCAGTCCAAAGTTCTTAGTAAATTTATAAGTCAGTCTCAAATGTTTTGTTTAGTAAATTAAGATAATGAAACTAATAGCTTAATAAATCATATTCCCCTGTTAATTAAATCCATAACTGCTACTTATTTTGATCTTAAAATTAAACATTCCATAAAAATTCACAATGAAACTCCGTCTCTTAGAAGTTGGTATAATAAACTAACACTTTTTAAAGGCCAATAATATTTTATTTAAAAATTTTTAACTGCTTTATATAAATTATTTTTATAAATTTGTTTTATAAATTATTCAATACTATTTTAAATTTTATATGTGTTTATTAGATGTGAAATAATTATGATGTAAGGAAAAAACTATGTAAGTATGAACCTATAGTAAAATTGCATATTGATTACATTTTTTTTATCATTATGAAATATTACATAATAATAATACAAATTGATTATACACACAATCCATTAATGTGTGATTGAATATGTAATATTTACCAATTATTACGATTTAAATTATGTTTTAATGAATTATAATGAATTGAATTTTTACACACTACTAATCATTTACACTATTGGAAATTTGTATAGAAATGTAATTTGCAACTATATATTCGTTAAATTTTATGTAAAACTTACTCAATGAATTGGATCAAATTAAATGAATATTAATATGCATTATTTCTTTCATCCATCTCAATAAATATTATTTAGCCCTTAACTACTAATGTTAAATAAATGACATAATTACTGACGTGTGGTCTGCCAGATTGTACTCTTGTACTTTATATAGTTAATAACTAGGTATCAAAAATTTAAAGACTACTAAAATATTAACCGTAAAATAATAAAATTAATATTAATTTTATTTCATTCGGAATTCGTTGTCGTATCACTAACCGCTAACGCGACACTTATTCTAAAAATTTATAGAAATTTATTCTAAAAGATCGAATGTTGAAATATCAAAATCTACATTGTGAACTTAATCCATTAAATCTGGCTACAATTCGAAATTTCAAGTTTTACCAGTTATTCTATACTCTATTAATATTAATGGAATTTATTATAATCAACTGCTATGTGTTTATTGGATTTTACAATGTGAAAAACGATTTTTTTTCAACTATACAATTATTTATAAATGTAATATCAACTATTCAAATATATCTAAACAACTATATACTTTCGAAGAAATATGATGATTTAAGAAAATTATTGGATGCCACAAGTATCGATTTTTTATCTTCTAGTTGTAAAGGAAAATATATATTTGAACAGAACGAATCTATGTGTATGAAAGTAATAAACGTATACAGTTTTGTATGTTATTCGGCGGTGTTACTTTGGATTCTTAATCCGTTATTTATAAGAGGATATCCTTTAAAAAAAAGAGACGGCAGTCTGGTAATTTATCGAAATAGCGTCCTAAATACATTACTCAGTTTCATACCAATTTCGATTTATGAGCGAATTTACCCAATTGTATATCTAATAGAAGCTATTGAAATATCACATATTACTTATGATATAGTTTTCTACTATACAATAGTTATACAATTTTGTTGGATGTTAACAGCTCAATTGAAAATAATTGCATTTAAATGTGAATCATGTGGATACGAAAATGAAGAAATAGGTACGTATGAAATTTTTTTTTATCAATTTACCCAATTATATATATATATTAGAAGCTATTGAATTAATACATATGATGTTTGATATAGTTTTCTACTATACAATAGTTATACACTTTTGTTGGATGTTATCAGCTCAATTGAAAATAATGACATATAAATGCGAATCATTTGGATATAAAAATGTAAATTTAGGTGCGTGTGAATTAATTTTAAGAGGAAAACATAATTTTTTTAATGCTAGTAATGTTTCATATTAATTCATTTTTTTCCAAATAGGGCAGAAAAACGGCAATAATTACACCAAAAATTTGAATCAAATACTTCTAGATTACACAAAAATAAACATGTAAGATTATTTTAAATTTTATTTTATTTATCACTTATTTTATAAATTGTTAAAATAATACATTAATTCTTATCATCATGATAAGAATTTTTTCGCATATTTGTGCAATGATTAATTATCAAACGAAATTAATTGAATATTTGTTAACATATCTTTTAAAACATTTAAAAATTTTATTCATAAAGTGGTAGATAATCTGATAATTAATTTGGTGTTACATTTTTAATAATTATTATTAGTTCAATTAGGCATTTTATGAAATTATGAAACCAATGACATGGTTTACATATGTATACTATTTCAATATGTTTAATGCTCTCATATATATGTGTATATTAGTATGTATATTTTTAATTTAGCGATTAATTAATTTTCGTAATTTAATATAATTTAATATAATTTGAAATTAGTTTGCAGAATTACTTTAAAAATGGCTGTGAAATGTCTGTTATTTTTGCGAAATTATTATTAACAACATTGGCGGTGTCTATTGATTTGTTTATTATGTGCTATTATTATGGCTATCTTGAAAATGAAGTAAATTTTAACATTAATTTGATATAAATACTCCATTTTTTGAAGTTTTAAATTATTTATAAAAACAAGTTCTTATCAAAAATATACGAACAATGTATGGCCCTCACATAAAAGTACGAAACATTTAAGTGCAAAATGTATAATAAACAAAATTATTTTAGAAAACAAGAAAAACCTTTTTCTTCCTAATCACTACCAAGGGGAATGTCCACGAAGGTCAGTCGTAATCCAAAATAGCAATAAGATTAAGGATTTTCAACTATTACCAGCACAAATTACTCATTTAATTACTATCAAGGACGTGTCATATAGAGACCCAGTTCTGTTTTAATAAGAAAGCTTTTATACCTTAACTTTGAATAATAGAAAGGAAAAATAGTTCAATAACTTCGCAAATTTAATAATTAATAGATATATCTAAAACAAGATGAAACGTAAAAATGGTAGCACAGTGAGGTTGGGTTTTTTCAATTATAATCAATTTTTATAAAATAACTGTTCCAATCATACAAATTATTTTTTTGTGTAGTATAAACTATAACTATTATAGAACATTGTCAGTACAGCGTGGATGTGGCATAGTTGGGACAAGTATAAATGATATCTGACAGTGATTAATATCACTATTATAAGATATGCTTCCATGTAAATTCGTAAACAGTGTTTAATTTTAAGTAATTAGTCGATTATTCCAAAAGCATCATCAACTCCTATTTCCTTAATTATATCTTGATTAGTATTTAATTTATTCATTAGTATAACATATGTATAATTGCTAATTTTAGTAATAAGGAGATATTTAATTAAGAAAAGTTTTTTTTGGAGTTTAAATTTTTTACAATAAAAATTTCGAAATAATGATCTAAATTTCTAAAATTAAGGTTTTTTTTTATTTGGTAACTATAAATTTAACTAGATTAAAATTGTGATCTTTTAATGTATTAATCATTTATATTGGTTGTTGTAATTAAGGTTGTTTTTATTATAAATAAATAACACCGTGGTTAAATATCAGTGAAAATATATTTTAAAATTATTATATCCGTAAAGAGTACATAAAACAAGATAAGTTTCCAGGAGGAAGTAGACAATAGTTCTCACGCTAGAGTTGAAAGATCAATGTTAATGTTTGGTGCATCATCGAACCGGTTCTCGTCACCCGCGATCACTCGGCGTCGCGCGACCTGTGGGACGAGGAGAGATAGCTGTATCGCAGTCGCCATCCAGCGGTAAAACCGGAAGTGGAATGCGACCGCGTCATGGTCTAGTAAGAGCTGTAAATTTTAGTGAACAGATAAATAAAAAACACACAGCATTACAAGACCAATCTTCTTAGATACACATTGAAACTAAAAAAATAAACAATCAAAAAGTTTTTAAAAAAATCTAATACAATGTAGCGTTTAGCCTTGATGCGAAGCTGAGAAGGTATTCATTTTATTAAGATTATTTTTTTGTGACTGTTACCACTTATTCTCAGCTCTCACTGGACCAATTTTGATGAACTGTAAGGGATACACTGATTTTCATAAAAATTATATAAATCTAATTGATATAGAATATAAAAATAAACTTATTTCAATTTTTTTTTCTTTTAAGTCGAAAAAACTAATTTTAACATTGAATCAGCTTAAATTTTAAATTTTATCAAAAACGAATATGACGAACGTTTGACATTGTGGTTATGACTTTTTTGTAATTTTATTTAATCATTTTTGAGTTATAATTTTGCTTTTGAATAATCCAACAATTTCTTAAAATTAAAGACTATCTACAGATTTGCATCTAAACGTTTCTTTTTATAGTGATTTTAATCACTGCAAGATATAATCTATACTTGTCCAAACTATACCACGCCCACTGTGCTATCGTTTTTTTGTCAGTCATTCATTTTCTCAGATGTAACACGACCAATTTTTTTTAATGATACATTAAATGATCACATGTAGTATGTAGTTACAGATATTATCGAAAATTATAAAAATTTCCCCTTAAATAAAAAAAAAACTTAATCCTAATTCTTAATATAGGTAATGAAAATCATTCATTTCTAATGTTATAAAAGTATATTTGTCTAATTAGATTTGATATGATATGATCACTAAGAGTGTGATGGTGTCACGTTTTCATAATCGTGAGAATTATTTTAATAAAATACAGACAGCACATCCGCTGCCTGAGACTGATGAATTAACAAATAATATTTATTGCCAAATCGGCAATAAGTGTAATTATTATAAAAACCCAATAGACCTGACCATCTTGGTCAGTCGACTCCAGTGCCTTGTGTCATTCATCAGTCTCAGTACTCGGTTGTCGCTGTCCGGCTTACTGTTTAAAGTAAAGTCTTTGTTTATTCCTTTTCTAACCTATATACTCTTTTCCTCGACATTTCAGAGTACTTGTGTCTTGCATTTCGTCTGCACCTCGTACTCTGTTATCTTTCCTCACCTGGTGCGCCTAGTATTTGTGTCTTGCACTTCGTCTGCACCTCATACCTAGGTGTTACTCTTATTCTCCCTTCCTATGACAACAGCCTTTCGACACCCACAGCTAACCCGGAGTGTCAGCCGAGCACGGTGACTGCTGTACGACAACACGCACGTGAATACCTAGACAGCAGGCACCACCTCCTCATATTCATCTTCGTACACACATTTACACCAGTTACACATTTACCTAATATCATTTTCTCTTTCCTGTGTTACGACAAGAGTTACATAGAAATTATCACTATTTTTCCTATTGAAATTATTCATTACGATAAAAATACAAAAAAATAGCAGTTTTAACGAAATACTTAGTTTTTCTTATAAATTTACTATAAATAGTGTGACGTTCACCTGTTTCTTGCCGTAAGGCTTACACAAATAAAGGCCCATAACTCCAAAAAAAGTTGGATCCACCACTAGACTAGGCTCAACCAGACCGGAGCATAGTGGAATTTTAAATGTAAAGGACACACCTGTTTTTCTAAGATAGTACTACTGTTCAATTTACTAAGTTTTTACCTTAACTCTAGGGGAAAAAAAGAATTAAAAAAACCCAGCACAGTGGAGTCGCGGCACAGTGGGGAAATGGCATAGTTGATATCTGACAGTGATTAAAATCACTATCATAAGAAACGCTTTGATGCAAATCTGTAGATAGTGTTTAATTTTCTGGCTACGTGCCTGATGTGACACTCCCCAAGTAGATAAAATGTAATCATTGAAGTTAGTAATAAGTCCCCAAGGTTAGAAAAAACACTAATTAAATTTTTTTTACTGCAATTTATTACCATAATATAACTTATTAAGTCAAAAAAAAATAATACCTCCTTATATTTTTTATGATAAAATGTTGCGTATACGCAATGTTAGAATTAATTATGTATATTATTTAGCAGGAATTCGTTCAAAGCATTTTGATAAAAAATGCACTTGACAAAAAGTTATTTCGTTCAATAATATAATTGAGAAAAAAATTTTTTATGAATTTTTTGTGTTATGCAAAATGTTAGTGCTATCAAAAAAAGAGACAAAGTTAACTTTTTCAATATGATTATTCTTATAAGTCATAAAATTGTTGTATACAGTGTAATAGCCACTAAATTTCTCTAAAATAAATGTTAAATTAAAAAAATTCTTTTTGGTATAATTTTGATAAAACTTGTTTTTATACATATTTTAAAACGCATAAATAGAGTTTTTAAACAAATTTAAGTCAAAATGTAATTAAAATGTGCTATCTACTGTCAAATTATATATATATATATATATATGGTTTTAATATATCTTACTTGATTTCAAAGATAACCATACAAATAACACATAATAAACAAATTAAAAGATGACATTAATATTGTACATATTAATTTCACAGAAGTAACTGACAAAATATAATCATTTTGAATTAATTCTGCAAATAAATTTATAAAAGTTATTTACAAAAATAACTCAATCGGTAAATTTGATATACACATACTAGAATAAACAAATATGTAAATGCAATCTAAGCATTGAAATAGTGCCCAAAGCTTAACATTGTCATCGGTTTCATGATTTCATAAAATTTCTTAATTGAACTAATAAAAGTATTAATAGTTAACATATTAGGACCGAATTAGTATTCGAATTAACTACCATTTTATGAATAACATTTTGAAATGCTTTAGAAGGCATTTTAATGAATAATTATTTAATTTCGTTAAAATTAGACATTGGATAAAAATACGAATATTATTCATAACATGGTAATAAGAATGAATGTATAACTACAATAATCTATAAAATAGGTGATGAATATTAAAAAAATTTTTAATAATTTAATTTCTACTTTATACTGACGTAAAAGCTTTTAATTTACTTACTTGTTTAACTTTGTATGATCCAACATTAATTGTTTCAATGTAATCATGTAATTACTCTGTCCTATTCAATTATTTTTAAACATTAATATCGTTAAAAAAATTATGTTTTTCTTTTGTGTGCTTAAAAAATATTGATAAAAAAAATTAATCATTATCATTTCACACACACCTATTCAACATTATCATATCCAAATGATTCACATTTAAATGCAATTATTTTCAATTGAGCTGACAGCATCAAACAAAATTTTATAACTATTATATTGTAGAAAAAAAAATCTAAAATAATATGTGTGTTACTTCAATAACTTCAAATATAAATACAATTGGGTAAATTCGCTCATAAACCGAAAATGGTATGAAAATGAAGAATAATTTTAGGACGTTGTTTTGATAAATTATTAGACTGCCGTTTCTTTTTTTTTAAAGTAAATTCTTTTACGAATAATGGACTAAGGATCCAAGCTAATATCATTGAAGAAAACATAAAAAAGTATATGATTATTATTTTAGTACACATAGTTTTGTAGTGTTCAAATATAAATTTTCCATTATGACTGAAAGTTAGAAATCACTACTCATTGCATCAAATAATTTTCTCAATTCATCATATTTTGTGGAAAATCTTTAGGTGTTGAGAAATATATGAAAATCGGCCATTACAAATATAAATAACTGTAATACTGAAAAGAAATCGTTTATCACATAATAAAAACCAATACCACATAGAAAATCATTAAAATAAAATCATTTAAAAGTAATAAAGCATAGAGAAACTGGTAAAACTTGAAAATCCAAATTGCAGCCAGTTTGAAAGGGTTAAAATTACTATAAAGTCTTAGATCTCTTAATGTTCGATCGTTTAGAACAATCTTCTCTCGAATTTTATTTTGCATTTTACTTCCCACTATTGTTATTCTTTATTTAAAAAGACATCGTACCTAAAAAAGTGTATAAAATTATTATTATTTATTATACTATTATTTATTATATTTTCATTTAATTATATTGTTTTTATTTTTCATAATTAATTGATGGATGACTTATGGATATAAAATTTGATTAGGTCTGTTTAAAAATATTAGTTGGATGTGGAATGCATTCATTCCACGTCATTTTGGAATGTATTATACAATGTGTCTAATTATTAAGGTATTCCAATTAAAGTTTCAATTTTTTGAGTTAATATACATGTATAATACAGGTAGGATTACAATTACAGGTACCTATGTTTTTTTATGACGTCGCTATTCACATATACGCACTGTTAATTTCCAGCTATAATTTTATCAACAGATGTTGGCTACACATTAGAAAATGCTGTCGAGACATTGTTTTGTGATTATCATGGTTCGGATTTTATAGCATTTGCTACTGTTGTATTTAAATATATGGAACAATCTTTTTGTTCTAACTTATAGTTTTAGTAGTTCAATAATAACGCAAAATGTAGTTAATAAAGATATAATCAATCAAAATAAAACATATAAAATATTGATACACTTAAAACCGGATAAATAAATAATACACAAAATAAAAACTTAATGTCACAAACGTACCACACGGAAAGAGATTACCTTCGGTACTCCCAAGGTCTTCTCTTTCTCTCCTCTTCAATTCATTCCATTTCATCTTATATACTTTCATATTTTGTTTTTCTTTTTATAAAATTCATATAGTAATCATTTTCAAAAATGTTTATAAATATTTACTTCCTGATAGTAACAATAATTTAGGAATTACAATTAATCTAAACATTACAAAAGTGTTCTACATCTAGGTTTACAAATAATAGACTATATTATATTTTTGTAATAATAGATCAAGAAATTCATAGTTAAACCAAATATTACAAAAATGCTTTGTTTTCAATTTTACAAAATAATGATCTATATTACAATACTTATTATAGGATACAGATAAAAATAGCAGAGTGGGCTATAAATTTGTTTTATGCACCAGAAACTTCAAATATGAAATTTTATTTTGCTACTTTTTTCATATTTGAGGTATTTTAGGTTTTTAGTGCTATTTTTGAAATTTTGGTGCTATTTTTTGTTAAAATACGTAACTTAACGATTTATTTTGTATTTTTTATAAATCTCGTTAATATTGAATGAAAAATAGTATTAATTTATGTGAATCTATAAGAAATAATCCCACATTTTCGTTTTATATTGAAAATTGATACTAATATTGATTATGACTCATAATCTATTTTTAAGTAGCCGGGCGTAGTCAAATATATTTAAACATAGTAAAATTAACAAAAAATTATTTTCTAAAATGTTTTGCATAAAGCCCTTTAATTTATCTACACGTTTGCCAGAAATATAACGAAACATACAACTACTTTATAATTTTTTATAATTTCTCCGTAAAAATTACAATACTAACTTATTAAATATCAATTTCATACTAAATTTAATTACTATGATATATATTTATTCATATATTATACTTATAAACTAAAGAACTACTAATCTGGATATAAATTATAAAATAGGAGTTAATGTTTTTTTTTAAATAATTCAACAAATCCTTCTAAAAATTAAACACCATATATAGATTTGCATTGAAGCATTTCTTATTATAGTGATTTTAACTACTCCAGATATCATCTATACTTGTCCCAACTATGCTACGTCTACACTGTACTAACAAGGTACTATAATAATTATAGTGTATATTCCACAAAAAAATAATATGATTGGAACAATCATACACAAATAACTGTTCTAGTTATTTTATAAAAATTGATTATAATTGTAAAAATCTATTATTAAATTTTTTTGAAACCTAAACTCATTTTTTGAGAAATGATTTATACAGTAATATGTTACTAAAAAATTTGGAATATTATAGACTAGT
>NW_026099576.1:19852302-19878262 GCF_025091365.1 Daktulosphaira vitifoliae
TTATATTGATATGTTCATTTTTGAAAAAGTTATGGCACTTTAAAGTAAAAAAAATTAAAAAAATTTCGAAAATTAGCGATTTTTAAATTTGTAATTTTTTTGGAGGTTTCCCCCATTTACGGGGAACGAGGGAATTTTTTTCAATTTTTGAGGATAATGTCTTCGACTAGATACGATTTGTGATCTTTGACGTATCATTGAAAGAAATCGGTTCGGTGAGAGCTGAGAAAAAGTGGTAACAGACACAAAAATAAAAAAACACATCTTAGTAAAACCAATACCTTCTCAGCTTCGCATCGAAGCTAAAAACCAATAAAACTAAAGTTGTTAAAAAGATTTACTCAATTGAGCGTATTATAAAATTTGATTATAATTGTAAAAATCCATCGTTAAATTCAGGTGAAACTAAAAATCTTTTTTTTTAAATTTATGATTTATATAGCAACATATTACAAAAAAAATTGGAATATTATAGACTGATAGTAGCACACACAAATAGAGTTAATAAATTAATAAATTACAAAGTAAAATTATTTACTTTTGTAGTTGAATAATTTTATCATATCAAATCTAATTCGACAATAAATACTTTAAGAATATTAGACATTAATGATTTTAATTGTTTGTATGGAAAAAGCTGGTTAAGCTACTTTTTATTTGAATAAGGAATATTTTTTCGATTTTTAAGAGTAATAACTTAAACTAAATACGAATTGTAATCATTTGACATATCGTTGAAAAAAGTAAGTTTAGTAGTGAGGGTTGGCAAAATAAATCTTAAATTAGGTAGTCGAGGTTAAATTAACAAAGATATTAATATTTAACATTAAATTTCTTTTTCTATTTTTTGATGAAATAGACTGTATTATAAAGCATGGGGTATTATTCACGGGTCTATATATTATAATACTATATTTATTTTATAGTATATCATGCAATTTTAAGTAATTATATGCTCTTTTGAATTACTGGGCATTTAAATGTCAACCATTTCTCGTCAAAGGGAAATAGTGGTCATTTCTTTTTGGTCACGGTAGTATTTACATAAATAATAAAAAATAATAAAATTTACCTTATTTTTATTAAAAATACTTTCAGTATACAGCCAGTAGTTACATAGTGATATCCAAAAGGTAAATTTTCAGTTTATCGTAAATTTAATGAAATTATATTTTGTTTAATGATAATTATTGATATATAAATAATATAAATGATATTATTTGTCATAATTGTATAATATAACATTTTTAATATATTTAATTGTATAGAGGAATAGAAAAAATTTAAATATAGTGTTTAAAAAGTAAGATATAAAACAATAGATACCAAAAATTAGAAAAGTATAAACATTTTACTTATCTTATTAGACATCATGCATAATATAAAATGATTAATTTTTTATGCCTACGCAATATTTTTAAAAGCATAAAAACAATTATTCTTTCCCTGCTTTCACCCCTTTAAAATAGTGTTAACTTAAGTTTTTTTTAATTAAAGTTGATACTATTTTAATGGGTTGATAAGATGTATGATTACTTTTTTTTTTTTTTAATTATAGAATACTATTAACTCCTGATAAAAAAATTAAACATGTTTCAAAATGCGGGCCATAGGATATAAATGTAATAAAATAAAAAGCTGTGGTAGGCGGAAAGGAGGAAAGGGTTGTAAGTAGGAGCGAAATTTGGGAAGGGTTAGGATATGCAACTGCACCCCTTACTTTAAAAACAGTCCCAATTAGCCTGAATTAATAATGCACCATTTTTTTATACATTAATTCAAATTTCAAAAATATTCGTATCGGATGCAAGATGTTGTTATTGTTATTGATGTTCGTAACAGTGTTAGCTTCGATGTGAATCGGAGAAGGTTAATAATATTAATATTACCATGATGTGTTTATTATATTTTTTTTTTTTTTTGTATCTGTCATTACTTTTTTTCAGCTTTCACTAGACCAATTTTTCTCAACGATACGTCAAAAGATTACAAATCGTATTTAGATGAAGAAATTAACCTCAAAAATTGAAAAATTTTCCCTAGTTCCCCGTAAATGATGAAATCTCCCAAAAAATTACGATTATTAAAATCGGTAAATTTTGACATTTTTTCACTTTTTTCTAAAAACTGCTATAAATTGTTGAATGATGAACAAATCAAAATAATTTTTTTATTTAAACACCTTACGTATTTCTTTTCCATTTGATATCGATTTTATGATAATCTAACTATTTACTTTCCCAAAAAGGGGGGAATAAAAAAAAATACTTTTTTACAAAACTCAACTTTTCAACTTAAGTTTCAAGTTCCAGAAATACTACGNACTTTCCCAAAAAGGGGGGAATAAAAAAAAATACTTTTTTACAAAACTCAACTTTTCAACTTAAGTTTCAAGTTCCAGAAATCATAAAACATAGTCTTTAAAACATAAGTCAAAATAAACTTATGTTACGTATTATAAATTTAAAAAATTGTTCCGACGACCTATCGTCTTTATATAAATTGCTGCCGAAGTTAAAATATATGCTATTTTTGTGTTCAAAGTTTATTTTTTTTTGTTTATTTTAAAATACCTTATAAGGATTTGCCATAGTAATAAGTCCAACAATTTTTTTTAAAAGTTGCATAAATCCAACTAAAATTTAATATAAATATTTTTTTCTTCTTTTTCCTTACCCTAATTCCAACTACTTGAGGTTAGCCACTCTTATCCTAAACTTCCACTTGACACAATATCTCATATCACATTCAATTTCTACACTCCTGTATGACTCTTTTAAATATCGTCACCACAATTCTGTCCCTCCTATAATTTGGAATTTTCGCTTCTAATAAGATTTTATATAAAAGTTCTTTCAACCACCTTATGCCAACAACGCCTAATATTTTCCTTACTTCTACTGGCCCTACTGCTTTATTCTTTTTCTTTGATGCCACAGCCTCCCTACCTCTTATCACTAATTAAATCTACTAGTCTCTCATTCCATATTAAATACATATATAAACTTATTTTGATTGTTTTACCTCCTCAAAGTTAAGAAAAGTGACATTGAATTTTTGAAAACTTGAAAATTTGTATAAAAAATAGAACTTTTTCATTTTAACTTATGAAAATGTTCCAGAAGTACTGCGTTTTTTAAATATATGTTAAAATAAATCTTTTTTTATGTACTAGAAGTTCAAAAAAAAAAAAAAATTTGCAACGACGACCTATTTTTTATGTGCAAATGGCAGTCAATGTAGAACAAAAAATAGAAGTTTATTTTGCTTTTGAAAAAATCCACCAATTTCTTAGAATTAAATACTATCTACAAATTTGCATGGAAGCATTTCTTATGATGGTGATTTCAATCACTGTCAAATATCATTTATACTTGCCCCAACTATGCCATGTCCTAACTGTGCTACGACCCCACTGTACTGGGTTGGATTTTTTTTGTTTAATTAAGTAGGTATATCTATTTTTATATGGCCTGATATAATTTTAAAATGGCCTACGTCTATTTGGCGCCACAAATACGCTTATGGTAATTAAAAAGATTGACATCAATGTAAACATCGCTTCGAATGAGCGATATATTTGTAAAAAGTAATAAAATAATTATCGGTCAGAAAAGTTCTTAAAATGGATAATTATTTATATTGAAAAATTATTCTAGAAATTTCTCGAGTATTCTCGAAACTTCTATTTTAATTCATTACATAAATTTGGCTCACATCAACACAGTAAAACCAATATAAACAAACACGTTACCCAAAAAAATTGGAATAGTATTCATTAATATTTGTAAATCTTAAATACAGATCAAGATGTAACATTGAACTTTTTAACAAATAAATACGAAACATTTAGATACGGAGAGCTGCTCGCCTAGCCCGTACACTATAATCATCACTGCTTCGTGATGACCCATGTATAAAGCTAAATGGTTTTTAAATTTTTTAGAAAATAACTAAACAGAAAATTGATTTGGCGGAAACAACATGGTCTATTTTGGCAAAAACAATAAAGCTTTTCCCAAATCTCCCTTTGTGGGCAAGTTTTTAATAAAAATATATCAAAAGAAAGAGAAATACCTAAGGTATTTATAGAAAATAAATTGTTAGTTAATTAATTTTATAAATAAACAGTTTTAAGTTAAAAAAGCTTATAAAATTTCGAATATTATAGACTTTAAAAACCTGATTGTTTGGGGGATTTTCCTTATTTACGAGGAACACGAGATTTTTTATGGTTTTTTGAACAAGACACGATTTTTAATCTTTCAAAAGAATCAGCCCTGTGAATTAAGAATTAGTGGTAATAGAAAAAAAAACCCAGCACAGTGGGATTGTGGCACAGTGGGGACGCGGCATAGTTGGGTCTAGTATAGATGATATCTGACAGTGATTTAAATCACTATCATAAAAAGCTCTTTGATGCAAACCTATAAATAACGTTTAATTTTAAAATTGGTAGATTATTCCAAAAGCTACATGATCTCCTACAGTGATGAGCAAAAGTGAACACTAATGAGAAAGTTTTGAGAAAAAGGATTATAAAGTAACAACACATACGTTTTAAATTATTCAAAAATGTTATGTATTTGGAAAACAAAATTGAAGCGTATTAGATGAAAAAATACAAACAATAAGTAGCGAGTTACTAGATAACAAATTTTTAAAAGTACTCACTTTTGCATTGGTATTTATTATAGATATATTCCGGCATTGATATTTTGTTCACAAGCCTTTAGCCTTTATCACTGCTTCCATCCTTCGTGAAATGCTTTTGACCAATGACTCGCAGTTATTTACATCAATTTTTGTACATTCTTCTCTAATTCTTTCCCACAAATTGTCGAGTGAAGTAGGTGGACCATAGTACTCACTATACAATTTTCTTTTTAAATATGCCCAAAAATTCTCTATTGAGTTTAGGTCAGGACTTTGAAATGGCCAGTCCATAGTTTTAAATTGTTGATTGGAAAGCCATTGTTTGACGGATTTCGCCGTAAGCTTGGGGTCATTATCCTGTTGAAAAATTACTTCATTGTTTGGTATTGGCATTTTTACAATCACAATTAGCAAATTTCTTCATAGAATATTTTTATACATATATTGATTCATAGTAGATATAATTTTGAGAATGGGTCAGGTCAATACGCAGTAAAACAGTCCTATAGCATGACAGATCCTCCACCATGCTTAATCGTCTGCTTGACATAGGAAGGTTTGAGGCTCTCGTCAGTCCTTTTCCAGAACCAGGACCTTCCGTCAGAGCAGTATCTATTGATTTTGTTTTCATCCGACCATGTTATCCTCCTCCAGTCTTGTTCTATCCAGTGTTTATGATCTTTAGCAAACTTTAGCCTGCCCTTCATATTTTTTTTGGAAATTGCGGGTTTTTTATTTTTTTTGGCACACACAAAATTTTGTTCCTTGAGAATTCTCGAAGCTGTCCACTCGCTCACTTTTTTCCTCGTGTGTTGTTGCAATAGATTGGCCGTCATTGAAGATGAAGGTGCTTCTTCCGCTTGTAAAAAGTGAGCAAGTCTTCGCTTATCTTGTGGGGTAGTACACTTTTAGTCGGGGTGAAGCGTTAGGACAACCCTTATTTTTTATTTTTTGCACTGTCGCTTGGCTGACGCCATACTATCGAGCCACTTCTTTAGTTGATTGACCCGATTTTAGCATCGAAACAATTTGTGTCGTTTTTTGAGGAGTAATTTTCATTACTAAAGTTCACTTTTGCTCGTCACTGTATTTCCTTATTTATATTCTGATTACAAGATTTATGATTTATTAGTGTAATATATTACTATATATTTATAATATATAAATATTCAGAATGGAACAGATCTAACTGACAACTCACATAAGTCATGATCTACATAACATTTTATACTTTTTTTTTAAATAAATTTTTACAGTATAGAAGTATATTTAAAACAATTTTTATGTTATTTTTCGCAATTACAAAAATTTTTTTTAAGATTTAAAAATAGCCATCTTATAGATAAATTATAAAGATAAATTTTTATACCAAAAACTTAATATAGCATTTTGAAATTTGTTAAATTTGGATTTTTTATAAAAATTTTCCTATGGTATCAAATATTAGTCCATATTATTTAAAGTACGGAAGTAAACACTTATTACGTTATTTACTTGTAACCGCACACGATTTCTTTTTCATGGATAATAATAACGTTTAACACGATTTTTACAGAAATGATTATCTCTAATCTTTATTACAAAAGTTAGAAACACTATCGTATGTTAACTACAAATGTTGGATGGTTAGCCAAGTTAAAAGTGATAACAATTATTAATTTGCGTGATTTTATCATTGATATCATATTATTATATAATATTCCTTGTCAGGAGATTTGAAAATAAATGTACTTATTGACTATTATTCACGTATAAATTTATGAAACAAATTTATGCAATTTAAAACTCAATGTGGTTTAGAGAACGTTTTTATCTTTTTTTTTAATGAACTGAAATATACTACTACTTGTTTTTTTATGTCAATTAAAATCACTTTTTTAAGTGGTAATAATTTTCATGGAAAAGAAATCGCGTACTGTTACCAGTAAATAACATAATTAGACAATGTTTACTTCTTTACTTTTCATAATATGGACCAACATTTGATACCATAGGAAAATTGTAAAAAAAATCAAATTTTAACAAAATTTTTCTTTAAAATTTATTTATAAAATATCTTAAAAAGAATTTTAATATAAAAATTAATTTTTAAAATATTTTTTGTTATTGCAAAAATAATATAAAACATATTTTAAATATAGTTCTATATTGTAAAAATAAAAAAAAAACAAAAAGTTATATGAGTTGTCAATTAGATCTGTTTTACTCTGTATAAAGGGAAATGGTCCGATTTTAAAAAAAAAGTATGTCTAATTAATATAAATAGTATTTATCACACAAAAATTATATTGATACATTATTCTAAAAGTTATGGCATTTTAAAGTTAAAAATATGAAAAAGAATTGTTTATAAAAATCCTAGTTTTTTTTTTTTAATATTGATTAATGGTCTGTTTTTACCATGAAAACAAAATAAAGTGAACATTTTTTTTTTTCATAATAAAGTATATTATATTAGCTTTAATTTAAGATATAAAAGTGTCAGTATTTCCGGATCTCTTTCAAAAGTAAAATTCAAAAAGTTAATTTATTGTGAAAATGTTACTATTTTGAAACCCTTCCTATGGACTAGTAAAGGGTTAAATGTTTACAAAAATATATCAAATGATAGGTAAATACCTAAGTCATTTATAAAAAAAATAATATTGATTCGGTCATTTTAAAAATAGTTATGGCAATTTTAAGTACAAAAAAAATGAAAATTACGTTCCTTATTTACGGGGAACAAAGAAATTTTTTTCAATTTTTGAGTGTAATGTCTTTGACTGGATGTGATTTGTGATCTATTGACGTATCGTTGAAAGAAATCGGTTCAATGAAAGCTAAGAAAAAGTGGTAATAGACACACAAAAAAAAAAATACGTGATGATAAAATGAAGTCTTCTCAGCTTCGAATCATCAAAGCTAAAATAATATAACNAAAAAAAAAATACGTGATGATAAAATGAAGTCTTCTCAGCTTCGAATCATCAAAGCTAAAATAATTTCGGGTTGACAAATACTTCTGTACCAATATTTTGCAATAATTTAAACTAGTGGAGGAGAAGTAGAGTGGGTATGTTTATTATAATATCTAGGTATTTATGGACTAAACTAATTGTCACGTCATATTATAAAAGATCTAATAATTTTGAAAATACTGGTTCAAAAGTTTATATCATCATAAAGAAGAAGAAGGGAGAAGGGATCAGTTTTTTTTATTAAAATTATAGAATTTAAGATACTATTAACTTCTGAGAAATATATATTAAGTATGTTTTTACTATTAAAAATATTGCATAAAGCATAGTTAATCATTTACTACGTACAGCCCAATTTAATAAAACATTTTTTTTGAGTGTAAGTCATATATCAATTGATCTATTTATTTAGTAAAAAAAAAGAAAAATACTTATTACTTAATATAAATGTAATTAAATGTAATATTTATAAATTTTTTTAGGTACAATTACTTATTTAAGTGCAAAATTGCAATAAACGGAAGTAAAATGCAAAATAAAGTTCGAGAGAAGTTTGTTCTAAACGATCAAACATTAAGATATCTAAGACTGTATTATAATTTTAACCCTTTCAATCTGACTGCAATTCGTAGTTTCAAGTTTTACCAATTCCTATATTCTCTATTATTATTAGTGGAATTTATTGAAATAAACTGCTATGTGTTTATTGGTTTTTGCTATGTGACAAATGATTTATTATCAGTTGTGCAAATACTTATAAATGTAATGTGCTCTATTTTAATATTTATCAACACCTATAGACTTTCCACAAAATATGATGAATTAAGAAAATTAATCGATGCAACGAGTAGCGACTTTCTGTCTTCTAGTTATAAAGGAAAGTGCATATTCGAAAGCAATAAATCTATGTGTACTAAAATAATAAACATATTCACTATGATATATTTTTTGGGAGGGATACTTTGGATTTTAAGTCCATTGTTTATAAAAGAATTTACTTTTAAAAAAAGAGATGGCAGTCTAATCATTTTTCAAAACAATGTCCTAAACTCATTTTTCAGTTTCATACCAATTTCAGTATATGATCGAATTTACCCAATTGTATATCTATTAGAAGCTATTGAATTATTACATATGATGTATGGTTTAATTTTCTACAATGTAATAGTTGTACAATTTTGTTGGATGTTATCTGCTCATTTAAAAATCGTTGCTTTTAAATGCAAAAAATTTGGACAAATTAATGTTGAATTTGGTATGTGTAACGCTATAGATTATTTTTTATTATATAATTTTTTTTTGACAACACAAGGAAAACATAATTTTTTTAACACTACTAATGTTTAAAAATAATTGATTATGATTATATTATATGTTATATTTATAATTACATAGAAGAAAATGGCAATTTCTTTTATAGCTAATAATTTTTACTTATTTTCTGAATAGGTCAGAGAAACGACTTTAATTACATGATTAACTTCAAACAATTACTTTTGGACCATACAAAGTTAAACGTGTAAGTTGATTATATATTGTAAAAATCTTACATTTGTTATTATCATCATATTATGAACATTTTTCGCATTTTTATACAATTTTTAATTTTTAAATGAAATTATATAACTATTCGTTAACATCTTCTAATGCATTATAAAATCTTATTCATAACATAGTAGATAATCCGATAACTGTAATGTAACTATTTTAACTATTATTAATTTTATTAGTTCAATTAAGCAATTTTATGAAATCATGAAACCAATGATATTGTTTAGTTTTGGGTTCTTTTTCAATGCTTTTATTGCTTTAACATATATGTGTATTTTGGTATGTATATTTCAGATTTACCGATAAAGTAATTTTTTTAGGGCTTGAAACCGATTAAAACTAAATTTTTTTAACCTAAAAGTGGTTTTGTCTTTTCATAGAACCACTTTAAAATATTATTTTATTACTAACTGAATGTAACTGGTATTAGGCAGTTCACGTTAATTAAATTTTTACTTATATTGGTTACCAATTTTAAGTAAAATTCTATTAAAACCGGAATCGATCAATTTTTTTTTCTGTAACGGTTTCAAGCTTTGGGTTTGTGTAATATTTATAAATTGATAAGAAATTTGTTTGCAGAATTACTTTAATAATGAACGTGTTTTATCAATTAATTCAATGAAATTATTAAATTCAACATTAATTCTATTAATCACTTTATTTATTATGTGTTATTTTAATAGTTATCTTGAAAATCAAGTAAGAGAACAAAGTCAAGTAAATTATATTTTTTACAATTTTTCAGTAATTTTTTTTATGGCTTATTGAGTTAAATATTTTTAATATAGTTTTGATTTTTAACAATTAACCACAAGTGAATAATATTTGTTGTATAATATAATTTTGTCAAATAAAAATTCAAACTAAATTTATAATGTATGTATATCATTGTTTTATGTGTATGATTGCGGAGTTCAAACAAGTAGTCTAAATCGCAGGGCGTGGGTCCATTTCACCTTGACCTGATTATGGGTTAAAAATAAATTGTTAATAATTATAAAATAAACTAAATAGATAACTTCATCAGTGAATGAAAGGTTAAGAGTCTTTCATATTTTGAAGTTTTTTATTAATTTTTTTTATTTTATATTATTTCTTTTAATTTTTACTTACTACAAAGAAAGAATTAACAAAGATGTAACTTAACACATCGAGTTATCGTTTGAGTAATTGGAAATATTATATAAGAATATTTCAAATCAAATATATTTTGTAATATATCTATGAGATATAGTTTTACTAACTATTTGTTTCAAAATATTTTACAAAGTTTTTGATAATAATATTTTGTGCACTATTAGAATATGAAAACTGATATGTAAGAATAGGTTAATCTTTTTTGGAAAAATAATCGTGTATTTTTAAATAAAATTAATTATTATGTTATCATAGTATTTGAAAATTTATGATTCACCATAATCCATACATTTAAGTAGCTTCTTTTTATAAATTTATTCTTATTATGATATTTTTCAGATAAATGAAGTAGAGTTTGCTATGTATAGTATTGATTGGATCGACAAAAGTATAAAATTTAAAAAAATGCTCTTGTTGACTATGAGTTTAAATAACGCAAACAGATTGAAGATGAATATTACTCCACAAAAAACATTGAATCTAGGAGTATTTGCCTCGGTAAGTATTTTTATTTTGACGAAAACATTTTTAATAGTAACTTTTAGCTTCAATGTGAAGACGAGAAGATATTAATTTTACTGAGATGTGTTTTAGCTTCGATGCAAAGTTAAGAAGGTTTCAATTTTACTAAAATGTGTTATTTTTTTGTGTCTATTACCACTTTTTCTCAGATCTCGCTTACTGTTTTCTTTCAAGGATTTGTCAAAAGATCTCAAATCATATCCAGTTTTTGAGAGTTATGTTTTCCATAACTCTCAAAAATTGAAAAAAATTCCCTTGTTTCCTGTAAATGGGGGAAATCTCCAAAAAAATATTACAAATTTAGTAAACGGTAATTTTTGACATTATTTAAATTTTTTTTACTTAAAACTGCCTTAACTTTTTGAAAAATAGATGAATAGAAACAAAGTTTTTTTTTATAGATACTTTAGATATTTATCTATTATTTGGTATATTTTTTTTTTGTAAATCTTGCCCAGAGTAAGGGATTCAAATGATAACTCATCAACAAAAAATTTAATTTTTCAACTTAACTTTTGAAAGTGTTCTGGAAATATTGAAACTTTTATAAAAATTTTAAATGAAAGTTTATGTAATATGCTTTATTATAGAAAAAAAAAATTCGAACTCTATTTTTTCTTCGTGGTAAAAATAGTAACTGTATTCAAAAATATACTATTTATGTACTATGATTTTGGGTTTTGTATTTTATTTTAAGATACCTTACAGAGGTTTTTTGAGCTAGAAAAAAATATTAAACTCATTTGATTTTTATTTCATTTATATTCAATAAATTTAATGAATTTAATGAATATTAAGGACCCCATCATTGTAGTCTCTCCTTGTTTAAAGCAATTTCTTATTAAATTATTTTATTATATTTTTTGTGGCTCTCATTTGTTTTCTCAGCTCTTAATTGAACAATTTTCTTAAACGAAACATCAAATTATCATAAATATAATCTAGCTAAAGATATTACCTCAAAAATTTAAAAAAAATCACCTTTATCAAATAAAAATTTACTTAACCAATTTTCTCCATATAAACAATTAACCTTATTAATTTCTAATGTTTTTAAAATATATATTGTTTATTTAGGTTTGGTATAGATTGCAGGTTAGAAGTACAAAGATAAATAATTTTACTTCGTTATCTATTAATTTTTTAACTACATTTGTATGTTCTACTACCATTCTAAACTAATGCTAATTTTTTGATAAACTGTTACTGTTAAAATCATTTCTAAAAAAAATGATTTAGGGTATCACCTGAATTTAACAAATTTTTTTTACAATTATAATCAATTTTGTATAATACGCATATATGAGTCAATTTTTTAACTTTTTGATTAGTGTTTTTTTTTTTAGCTTTATGCGAAACTAAAATGATTTTGTGATACTGTGCGTTTTTTTTATACCTGTTTATACAAATTCTCAACTCTCACTGGACCAATTTTTTATAAGTATTTACTTGTTTTTTATAAATTAATAATAATCTCAAAAATGAGATGATAGAAAAAATTTATTTGCATATTTGATATCAGCAAAAAAATTGGTTTAGAAAAGTATTAACTACTTTATAATTTCTCCATAAAAATTACAATACTAAATTATTAAATATCAATTTAAATATTATATTTAGTTGTTATAATAAATATTTATTCATAAATAATGCTTATAAATCATAAAACTTGTAATTAGGATATAAATAAAAAAATTGAAGTTCATTCTGCTTTTGAAATAATCCACTATTTTCTATATTTAAAATTAAACACTATATACAAATTTCCATCAAAACTTTTTTTGTGGCAGTAATTTTAAATATCATCAATACTTGAGTTAACTATAACACGACCCCACTGTGATGCCGCTTTTATCATAATTGATTATAATATACATCTTATTTAGTGTGTATTTTATTAAAATATATATTATTATTTTCATTATGATTGAAACTTTGTTTATTTATATACTACATTATTAACGTTAGTATCAAAATATCTATTTGCTTTTGTCTTTTGTCTATCACTTTACCCTTATTAATTATTCCCATTAGCCCTGCATTCCTTTCTAATCACTTAATATTCTCTTCAAGTGTAGCAAGTGTATCTAAATCCATTTTTTTTAATTCTTAAAAATTTCTTATGGTAGACTTATGGTAAAATTTCTTATGGTATTTTATTACTTCTCTCTTTGTCATATCTTTATCTATTCTCCTACACTCTCCTTTTAATTTTAGCAAGTACTCCTGTATTGTTTCTGAATCACTCTTTTTTCTTGATTCTACATTTTGTCGTCTAATACGAAACCGCCCGTCCGAATCATTGTTGATTTAGCATCATACCAATTTAATTTTGGGGTTTCCGATTCGATAGCCTTAAAAATCGTTTGCGCTATATCACATGATGTAAGAGATAGTATTATCATTTTCTCCGCGTCATCCAACCTATTGGCGGTTGCAACTCTATCAAAAATAACAATGAATTTATTTGCGTCATTCTTTAAGCTTCCTGAAAATGTTTGAGGTGTTCAGCTTGGGTTTATGGCCATAGTTCTAGGGTTCATTAAAGAAATTTTTGATGGTGAAAAGTTTGGTTTTAATATGAGGATGTTATCGGATAACATTATTATGAGAGCCAACAGTTGTATCGATTTCGACTACGGTTTTATCAAAACGGTTAGGAGTGTTCGAACCACTGAGAAAGCGCTAGTGATATCTGCTGGGGCTGGCAGAATTACTGTAATTCCATCTAAATTTTTGATTTTAGAATCAGAATACTATACATTTTTATCAGATAAAGGTAGTTAGTTAAATAAAAAACACAAAATGCTTATTAAATCCTTACTGTGGCTATTGACCGGTTGTTATTTGTTTAAAAACGTTAAAATATTCAATAATTCCCCTTTAGTACAATATGAAAATAATTCCCTTTATTATTCTTTTGAAAGGTATCAATTTTTTCTTTTAGGAAAATTTGGTGTATTTATTTTGGTAATAATTGACGTGTAGGTTTGCATTTCAAAACTGAAAAGCATGTACCTTTGAAAATTAATACTGCCCTTACTGAATATTTCATATTTCTACGAGTTTTAAAAGTTTTAGAAGTAGAACGATTTTCCTTTCATTTAAAAGATAAAATACTTGTTGTGGCGTAAATTAGAGAATATCGCTATGAAAACCTATCAAATCCTATGAGGATTGTATAATCCTAAATATTTGATTATTATAATTACACTTTAAATAATAGTTATAAAAAGGCATATGGCATATTAGCTTAACTAATAATATAATAATATGAGTATTGAAATTGTTACGCAATAATATTTGAATATAAAGTCAATAAAATATTACTTAACTAGAATAAAATAAAAACCTGTCTAAAATAAAAGAGTGGTATATAAAAATTGTAGTATATTTAGGGGATCCTTCACTGAAAGTTATGATAAAACAAAGAGATCAGCAAATCCATCAATTCTTACGTGTCTATTTAAGGATTTAACCTAAATGCCCGTCAACAGTATTATAAGAGACCAATAGGGGACTGTTGGATGAACTATATCTACCTTTGATACTGTGGTATTTAATTTATATTCCATTAGAAGAACTATCGAGAGTCGCACTACAATAATATATAGGTATATAATATTCTTGGTTAACAACGATATAAATATTTAAGTGACGAAGTATTAAATAATCAATACAACATGGTGAACACTTAGAGATTATTACAATTTAACAGGGAGATGGCCGTTACACACACACACAATAATTCGGTGGTAGCTAATTTAAGTTAATGTTTTAGGTAAAAAGAGTAATAGTCGCAATGATTGTAAAAAGTCAACTGGCATTGGGGACAGTAATATTATTGTACGATAGCTGTGAATTCCAAAAGTGTTTACTTGTGCAGTCCGCCCATCTGTAGTAATACATGTGTCACTGTGTCAATGTTATAAGCCTAATCGGCAGTACAATAACATTGTGGGAAAGGGAATGTGTGATTATATCATTTGATTAAAACAATAATAAATAAATTGGGTTACAATGTGGATCATATAAATAAGATAGAAACTAAGGAGATGATAATAATGTTATAATATACGTATAATAATTAAAAATTAATAATTCATTTTTAGGCGATGCGTGTGTCATATTCAATAGTTTCACTCTTGACAAAAAAAACAAATTTCAAATAAGTTGATTGGATATAAAAATGTATTTAGTAACTTTTGTGTGCTTCATTACGTATTGAGTTTTATTGTATGTAAAAATTTATATTGATTAAGACAAAACATAATTAACTACACTTTATTTTTAAATTGTTGATTATGTTCTTAAGAAATATATAATTATGAACTATTGCTTTATTTATTATAATTCAATTTATATTTAAAATTTCTATTTGTACTATATCAATTAAGTGATATAATAGTGTTCATGCTCTTTGCATTTAATTTTATTATTTAATTTCTTATTGTCTTAATTAAATCTTAAAATAAAACCGTTTTGTTGCATTGCTAACCTTGTAATATCGATATTTATGTTAATGTAACAGCAATCAACTTACTGCCTCGTTCTAATTGATATTGTACAATAATCATGGTATTTATTATAATTACTTTCTACGACTTAGTCTGTTGTTCTCGAAGTTCGTTACCATTACAAGATTTATGCTTTTATTTACATTTCATAGAACAAATTTATATGTCAGTGTTAGGTTACAAAGTTAGACTTATAATTATGTATTGCGATTGAATAGAAATGAATATATACATTTTTAATATGTTTAAATTTATTTTACAATCAAAATTAATTTAAATTAACCTAATTTATAGAATAAAAACGTTGCTAAAATTTCTACAAATTTACAATTTGCTACATTACTTTAAACAAGACAATGCATAATAACTTATATAAATAATAAAAATTGTGATAACGGAACTATTTTAATACCACATCTTTTTTTGTTTCCTCGCCAACTTTCTTATATGATAGTGGCAATTCTTCCAAAAAGGATAAATTTTTGGATTCCACTTCAATTTCAGCTGGTACTGGTAACCTGGATAACGCATCCGCGTGACTGATCTATGTACCTTTTTTATATTGTATTATACATCGATAACTAGATAAAATTATTGTCCATCGTTGTAACCTTGACGTTGATACTACCAGGATATTTTTTGATGAATTAAAAATTGTTTTTAATGGTTGATGATCGGTTACCAAAATAAAATCTAAACCAAACAAATATTTATTAAACTTTTTTACGCCAAAAATTATTGCTAGCACTTCACGTTCAATTTGTGAACAATTTTTAGCTTCGATGCGAAGCTGAGAAGGTATTAATTTTACAATGATGTGTTTTTTTTTTATTTATTTATTTTTTTGTGTCTGTTACCACTTTTTTCAGCTCTCGCTGAACCGATTTCTTTCAACGATACGTCAAAAGATCACAAATTGTATCTAGTCGAAGACATTACCCTCAAAAATGGAAAAAAAATTCCCTGTAAATGGAGGAAATCCCCCAAAAAATTATAAATTTAAAAATCGCTGAATTTCAACATTTTTTTTACTTAAAAGTTTTACTAAAAAGGACCGAATCAATAAAAATTTTTTTTTATGTAGATGCATGATATTATTACCTTTCATTTGGTTTTTTTTTATAAATTTGACCCTTTACCTGCCCACAGGGTGGATTAAAAATGACAACTTTTTCAACTTAATTTTTGAAAGTGTTCCGGAAAGTCTGACACTTTTATATATATCTTAAATTAAATCTTATATAATGTACTTTATTATGGAAAAATAAAATTTCGGACTTAATTATGTCTTCACGGTGAAAACAGTTACCGAGTGTTATTTTTGTGTGAAAATTCTCGGTTTTATTTTTTTAATTTTTAACTTTATAATGCTATAACTTATTGAAAGGTGGATCAATGCAATTTTTTTATGAGAAATAATATTTATATCCATCTTTCATTCGATATACTTTTTTTTTTTAAATAACACCATTTCCCTTTACATATTTATATATTATAAATATATATATTTATTCATATATTACACTTATAAATCATACAACTTGTAATCAGGTTATAAATAAGGAAATAGGAGCTCATGTAGCTTTTGGAATAATATACCAATTTTTTAAAATTAAACACTATCTAAAGATTCGCATCGAAGCGTTTTTTATGATAGTGATTTTAATCACTATCAGTTATCATTATACTTGATTCAACTATGCCACGTCTCCAATGACCCCCCTATGCTGGGATTTTTGGACTATTGGATAGCGTGCTCGACGCAAACGGTATCGGTTTCTTCTCGTTATCGATTATGTGACTCAACTCCTTAACTACTACTTTTTTTTTTTTTCACGATCGTCTTATTGTTGGACGCACTGGGACTACCGTGAGGCATTCCTTCAGGGCTCCCAACGTCGCATTTAAACTCACACCACGGTGTTGTGACTCAGTCCGTTATTAATCAAGAGCTGATTCACAACACGTTTGCCGGACCCAGGGTGGGATCCGTTGACCAGGCCACACCACGTGGAAGTGGGGGTAGGACTTACCTATGGGTTGGCATAAAATATTCATAAAAAACAAAACACACAAATAGTGAGGAAGACAGAAGATACCTTATGTAGGCTTTTCCGGCCCTCACACCTTCTTGGGGCAATCCCTTGCTCGGTGGCCCCCCNTTTTTTTTTTTTTGCAAGAGTGCAATACTCTTGCAGTTTTATTCTTGTTGTTGCAAGATTCTTGCATTTTGAGTCTTGGTCTTGGTCTTGTTCTTGCAAGTCTAGTCTTGTTCTTGTTCTTGGTCTTGCTAAAAAAGTCTTGGTCTTGTTCTTGTCAATTGAGTACAGTCTTGATGTTGGTCTTGCTGATATTATTACAGTCTTGGTCTTGTTCTTGGTTTCGTAGAAATGCAAGACCAAGCCAAGACCGCAAGAACAAGAGTAATTCTGCTCATCACATCTTAGCGGTGGCTGGTGAGACGATGGGTGGTGCAATCACACACGGTGTAGCTAGTATGAAGACGGGATCCATGCCCGGGTCATCGACGCTAATCGTGTAATCGGTTTGCGTTGCCGTTTCCACGGTCACCACCTCCTCCTACGTGGTACGGGTCTGTTCGAGGTCGTTAAAAGAACAGACGCTTCTGATGAGGGCCCTTCGCGGCCAATTTCACATGGTCGTGAGAAGGCACGCCGAGAATCACGTTCTCTAAATATAGTGCCTGTTTTTGAAAAGAGAAAAATCATTTGGCTTAAAACATTCTACAAAAATATGTAATAAAATAAATTTTTTTCATCCCTTCCATTATAAAAACCTTAACTTTATTATTATTCATGGAAAATAAATCGCATACTGTTACTAATAAATAATATAATAAGTGTTCACTCCTGTACTTTACATAATATGGACTAACAAATTGATACCACAGGAAAATTGTAAAAAAAAATCAAAATTTTACAAACATCAATATGTTGTATAGATGTAACTACTGAATTAAAATAAGAGTTTTTGATAATAAACCAGGGAGTAGAAATATTAGGGGATATTAAACGATATATAAATAATTTAAATAAAAATTTAATTATATTAGAGCTATAATTCATAATTATATAAGTAGGGTAATATTGGGAATTCTAGAACCCCTTGCAGTACCACCTCACCAACCAAACATACAGGTGGGTGGGTGTGGTTGGGGGGAGAGGCGTGTCATACAGAAGGCGTGGTTTCTCCATGGTGTGGGTAATGAGAATGCGTGGTCTTATCAATGATGGGGTAAGGAGGAGGTGTGGTCTTATCATAGTTATGGTAAGGGGAAGCATGGTCTTATCATAGTTATGGTAAGGTTAAACATGGTCTTATCATAAATAGTGTAAGGGGAGGCGTTGTTTTATCATAGATAGGGTAAGGGAGGGGTGGTCTCACGATGGTAGGGTTGGACAAGTATATAAAACATGTAAAAAAACATAAACATAAAAAAAAAAAAAAAAAAATTGTTTAAAATAAACGTATATTGCATTGACAAAATAGTGCTGTTATTATTATATAATGAGACAGAGTGAAAATCTCGTTTTTAACGGAATTTGTAATGAAAATATTAATGGATACAAAGACTATAAATACGTTTAAATAATAATGTTTAAAATAATGATTATTACATAGGATTTTATTTCTCTAATAACATCATACAAAAAAACTATGTTTCTATAAAACTCAAATCATTTTTCTTCTTCTTAATTCTTCAGAAAGGCTAAAACATGGTCAAAAACCTAGCTGTATGATATCATATGTATATAAAATACCGTAGGGTATTCTTAGAGTTTTGGTGGATAATACCTTACCATCAAAATGTGACATCTCATTACGTAACTATAGTTTAAATACTTTGGCATACTTACACGTACAACTATTGTATTGTGCAGAAGAGAAATAAATTTGAAGTATATAAATATATATATTTACAGATATGTACACGTATATACATATATTTTTTTGAAAAAATACAATTTTTTACTACATTATGTTACATTAAAAAACAATGTTTTAAAACTACTTATATAGATGTATATTTACAAAAAATATTTTCAATTGTATGTATATGGCTATACATACAGAGCCATCTGTTCCAACTGTTTTAGAACCAATAGCTGAATTACAGTCATCTTTTGATTGATAGTCTCGAAGATACAACATTCCAAAGCGCTGAGTTTTAAAATGTCTGATCGGGTGAGTAACACTCGGCATTCATCTTGTGCTTGTGATTTAAAGACTAGCGAAGACTCTCCTTGAAACGTAGTCTTTGAGAGTGTAACGTATTCATCCTTGAGTAAAATAATTCTTTGTCTTGATACCGGGTCGAGAATTAGGGACAAAATATTACCCATCAACGTATAAATCCGTTGTAGGAAATCTATCGTTAAAAGTATGTAACGGGTTGACGATAGTAAACGAATAGTTACGTTAAATCGATCTTTTGGATTCAATCCTATCTGAACGAATTTACTGGATTGAAATTCTAAACGTAAACAGTGCAATCGATTAATTCACTGTGAGGTTTGGGTTTAACAAATGTTTGTTTGTTATAGAATTTAGCAATTTTAGCGAGAGAACCAGCCATTCTTAAAGGATACAAATATCGACTTAACACATTACCAACACGTTAAAGCAACGTCTGTTTATATAGAAAACCTTATAACGATTATTGCGCCATGCATACACCACGGTGAAATTATTAACTAATTTAAACCAATAGCAATAATTAGTCTAATTGTTACCGATAGATATGTTACAAACAGTTGTAAACACAGGCAGACGGGGTTCAAACAGGATGAACGGGGATTTACTACTTTTATAAACAGCCTACTACATACCATACATAGTACAACGTGCTACAATTATTATAGCGTATACTAAATTTGCTGTATATATTTAATGTGTAAAACTCTTCTTTGTACTGCTTAGTCCTACAGACTTATATTTAATATTCATTATGCAGAAAGACATAAAGTGTAGATAAATACGACAAAATTGTATAAAATAAAAAATAGTATATTTTATTGAATTTTAAATCTTACAAGTTTATGATAATAAATTTTTTTTTATTTCATATAAATAAGTTTAAAAAACAAGGAAAAATATTAACAAATTACTGAAAATCAAACAAATATGCATTTCCAATTTTGCCTCTATATAATAAATGTAATTTGTTATCGTCATTGTTGATATAGTAAGCTTCGATTTCTTCATTAGTTAATTTCAATCTCGAGATAAACACATTCATATTGTTGAATAGACAACCAACAACGACAACCTCATTTCGTGTGCTTGTATTATTCATAGATATGACTTTGTATGGCGTGTGTTCCTCCAGATCACTTAATTTTGAATATCTTTTTAATGTACTCTGATCGTTCAACTGTTTCTTTAATTGCTCCATTCTAAAATAAAAAAATAATAAAGTTTTTAACAACTCTAAACATAACTAGTAACCAAAGTCAGTAGAAAACAGTTTAAATGAAAAATATATATAAATGTATTACTTACTTTATTTTATATCAAAAGACAACAAGTCATAAAAATTCTTCAGGACAACAACAAATAGAAATAATCAGACAAATGGTTTTTGGTATAATCGCTTTAGAAAAGATAATGAATCTGAAATTGATGTGACGTTCTTTTATAGGGGTCAAAGATCTTGTTTAGACAAGTTTGGGTTGGTTTAAACAGGTTCAGATACTACACAAACGATGTCGAAAATATGCTTACCTAAGCGTCTGGCATCCGATGATAAAATTCATACGACATTACTGTACAGTGATCTCCTTGATGTTTGAAATATGCTAACCTAAGCGTCTGGTAGACGATGATAGCAATTGTTCTCATAAAACGCGTAGGCGTGAAAAAAGACAATGTTGCCATTTTTCTCATAAAATGCATACGACAGTGACCATAAATATATTGTAACATCTTTGACGTTGGAAATATGATTACCTAAGCATCTGGCATCCGATGATAAGATTCATACGACATTACTGTACGGTGACCTCTTTGATGTTTGAAATATGCTTATCTAAGCGTCTGGTAGGTAATAATAAAATTTTTAGAAATTATTTATTATATACAATCTATAGACGTGCGGCAAGTTTGTTTACGTCGAGTTTCATCCGCACCCCACCCATTAGGTTAGTTTAAGTTAAGTTTCATTACCCCTTCGCTCATTAGGACTTGTTGTAGGAAGAGGAGACCCCCCTCCCCCCGACTTTGGTTAGTTTTCATTGGGTGTCACCCATTTTGCGCACCTTACACCCAATTGTCTTAATAGAGTTTGTTACAAGTCGTTCAAGGAATAGTCAAGGAAAAGTGTGGTGGCGGCGGCCGCTACTTGACGTACACTATTTCAATGTAATATATACATTTAATGTTAAACGCAGTGAAGATTCGTGGGTGCTGGTGGTAGGGGTGCGACTTTAAATGTAATACCGCTTGTTATAGGTATAAAAAAATATGTCAAATTAAATATAATAAAATAAAATGCAATATACATATTATTATTTTAAAGGCGCAGTAGAAAATAATAATAATAACCAATAGCGATTATACTATTATAGCAACCGATAACGACGAACATAGTTAATTCTAAAAATATATTACCAATTATAGTAATTATATTATTTATATATATAATTAATAGTAAAATACTAATATTAATGAGATGCTTTTTTAAGCATCTGGTAGGTAATGATAAAATACTATGTAAAAATAAAAAAATGCTGACGTCTATGAACGTTATAATATAGCGCTACCTTTGATGTTGGAAATATGCTTATCTAAGCGTCTGGTTACCCATGATAAAATTCTTAGAATTTATTATGCCATAACGACAGACGTTGTTTTTGTTTTTATAAAATGTAGACGGTAATGTGGGTTACAATATGGCGGTACCTTTGATGTTGGAAATATGCTTACCTAAGCGTCTGGTAACCGATGATAAAATTCTTAGAATTTATTATGCCATAACGACAGACGTTGTCTTTGTTCTCATAAAATGCTGACGCCTATGAGCGTTATAATATAGTAATACATTTGATGTTAGAAATATGCTTAGCTATGCGTCTGGTAGATAACGGTTTTATACTTTTACCAATAGCCATAATTTATTAACCATCACCAATTGGCATTAAATTTCGAACATTACATTATCATTTTTTTTAGAAATGATTTATATAGAAACATGTTACCAAAAAAAATTGGAATATTATATGCTGGTAGTAGCACACAATAAATTCATAAAATACAAAGTCAAATTATTGAATTTTGTAGTAGAAAACTTTTATCATATCAAATCTAATTTGACAATAAAAATTTTAAAAATATTAAAAATGAATGATTTTAATTGTATGTATGGATAAAGCTGGTTAAGCATCTTTTTATTTGATAAAGGGAATTTGTTTATAATTTTTAAGAGTAATATCTTTAACTAAATACGAATTGTGTTCATTTGACGTATTATTGAAAAAAGTAGGTCCAGTGAGGGGTAAGAAAATAAATCCCAGCCACAAAAAAAACCTCAAGAATAATATTTTTACAAAATATTTTGACAATATCTCATAAATGCATACTATTTGAAATATTTCTACAATCTGCTCACAATTAATTTTTAAATATTTTTTGAAGAGCATATTTAAAAAAAATAAGAACACCACATTACACTAAAAATATTTCATCAATGTGCTTAAAAAATATTTGTTTATAAATATTATGAAAATGAGAATAAATATAGAATATTTAATTCGATATATTTATACAATATACCATCAATATAATTTTTTTAGCCAGTTACTATTATTTCCCTTTTGTTACGATATTGGATATTATTGTTATCGTGTTATATAATACTTGTATATTAAATATTTTTATTCCACAACCCTAAATAAGTAAACAACCGTTTTCTCTAATTAGTATCAGTTTGAATTGTCCTTATTTTATATTGAATTATGTATTAGTTAAATTATTCTCTTATTTTTTATTTTTGGATTATTTGAGTAGCTAAATTATGAGGCAAGAAATATAATTCACAAAAATTAATAGTATTATAGTTTTTTTTAGTCTACCATAAAATATTAAATAAATTTTATATTCTCTTTAGATTTGCTAGGTAGTTAAATGCCATTTTCCTGTCAAAGGGTAATAGTGCTTATTTCCGTTTTACTACGGCAACATTAATACTTCCAGTATACAGTCAATAGTTAAGTAGTGATTTACATAAAGGTAAATGTTTTTCAGGTCATCGTATATTTAATAAAATTTATATTTTTAGCTTCGATGCGAAACTGAGAAGGTAATGATTTTACAAAGATGTTTTTTTTTTTTTTTTTTTTTTTTTNTTTTTTTTTTGTGTCTGTTACCACTTTTTCTCAGCTCTCACCGAACCGATTTCTTTCAATGGTACATCAAAAGATCACAAATCGTATCTAGTCGAAGACATTACCCTCAAAAATTGAAAAAATTTCTCTCGTTCTCGATCATGTAGATTTTGGAATAATTCGCCAATTTTTTAAAATTAAACACTATCTAAAGATTTGCATCGAAGCGTTTTTTTTTTGATAGTGATGTTAATCACTGTCAGATATCATTATACTTAATCCAACTATGCCACGTCACCACTGTGCCGCGACTCCCCTGTGCTGGGTTTTTTTTAAATAATATAAATGATAATTTCTTAAAGAATTTGGAATACTCCACATATATTAGTAATTGTTTTACATAATTGTATATTTTAAAAATGTTTAATTATTATGGTGTTCAAAAAGTAAAAATATAAGCAATAGCTATAAAAATGGAAAAAATGATTATCCTTTACCTTACTCATTAAACGTCAAACTGATTGTCTGAAGGGGGTAGAAGTAAGTAGGAAGGGTTCAGCTTTTTTTTAATTATAGAATATATTTCATACTTTTATTAATATTACATAAGGCATAGTTAATTAATTACCTTGTACACTCCAAATAAAATAAATAATCTTTTATGAGTGCAAGTCTTATAACAATTACTCAGTTCATTTAAAAAATGAAAAGAACAATCAATTTTATTTGAAATTAACATAATTTGTCTAAATATTTATAAATTTTTTAGGCGTAATTACATATTTAAGTGCAGAATAACAATACACGGAAGTAAAATGAAAAATGAAATTCGAGAGAAGTTTGTTATAAAACGTCGAACATTAAGATATCTAAGTTTGTATTGTAATTTTAATCCTTTCAATCTGACCTCAATTCGGAATTTCAAGTTTTAACAAATGTGTTATGCTCTATTATTATTAGTGGAAATTATTGAAATAAATTTTTATGTGTTTATTGGTTATTACTATGTGATGAACGATTTTTTTTCAGTTGTCCAAATATTTTTAAATGTAATGTGCTCTATTTTAATATTTGTCAATGCTTATAGACTTTCTACAAAACATGATGAATTAACAAAATTATTTGACGCAACGAGTAGCGATTTTTTATCTACTAATTATAAAGAAAAATGTATATTTGAACACAACGAATCTATATGTATTAAGATAATAAACATATACTCTTTTATATATTTTTCGGGGTGGTTAGTTTGGATCCTCAATCCATTGTTTATAAAAGAATTTACTTTAAAAAGAAGAGACGGCAGTCTGGTAATTTATCAAAACAACGTCCTAAATTCAATTCTTAGTTTCATACCTATTTCGATTTATGAGCGAATTTACTCAATTGCATATCTCTTAGAAGCTATTGAAATATTACATATTATGTTTGCTTTAATTGTTTACAATACAATAATTGTACAATTTTGTTGGATGTTATCTGCTCAATTGAAAATCATTATCTTTAAATGTGAATCATTTGGATGCAAAAATTTTGAATTAGGTGTGTAAAATGCTTTAGATAATTTTGTATTTTATTAATTTTTTGTGATAACACAGAAAGAAAACATATTTTTTTATTACTAATTATATTTACTTGTTTTCCAAATAGGACAGAGAAACAACCCCAATTACATTAATACATGATTAATTTGAAACAATTGCTATCAGATCATACAAAGTTAAATGTGTAAGTTGATTAAACGATTTTTAAGTTATTTTTACATTGTAAATATATTATTGTAATTTTTTTAAATATCTATCGTTTAATTTTACGTATATTTAAAATGGTACATTCATTCTTATCATCATGTTATGAAAAATTTCTGTATTTTTGTACATTGATTAATTTTTAAACGAAATTAAATAATTATTCATTAACATTTAAGCATTTTAAAATGTTATTCATAATATGGTAGATAATCTGATTACTAATTTGGTGTTTTATTTTAAATTATTATTACTATTAGTTCAATTAAGAAATTTCATGACATAATGAAGCCGATGACAATGTTTAGCTTTGGGTTCTTTTTCAATGCTTTTATCGCTCTAATATATATGTGTATTTTGGTATGTATATTTAAAATTTACCGATTATGTGATTTTTGCAGGGCTTGAACCAGTTAAATCTGATTTTTTTAATCAAGAAGCGATTCCTTGATTTTTTTAGCTTCGATGCGAAGCTGAGAAGGTATTGGTTTTACAAAGATGTGTTTTTTTTTTTTTTTTTTTTT
>NW_026099576.1:19878836-19881942 GCF_025091365.1 Daktulosphaira vitifoliae
AAAAAAAAATTTCGGACTTTATCTTATCTTCATGGTGAAAATGGCTACCGAATGCTATTTTTGTGTGAAAATTTTCGATTTTGTATTTTCCATTTTTAACTTTATTATGCTATAACTTTTTATATATATCTTATAGACTTACAATTTTTTTATGAGAAGTAGTATTTATATAGATCTTTCATTCGACATACTGTTTTTTTAAATCGGACCATTTCCCTAAATACAGGGGGGATTCAAAACATAAAAATGCATATAGAAAGTAGAACTTTTTCAACGTAACTTTTGAAAGTGTTCCGGAAGGTCTGACACTTTTATATATATCTTAAATTAAAGCTAATGTAATATACTTTATAATGGTAAAAAAAAATTTCGGACTTTATTTTATCTTCATGGTGAAAACAGACATTAAACTTAATAAAAAAAATACGATTTTTGTAAAAAAATTCTTTTTTATATTTTTAACTTTATAATGCTATAACTTCTCGAAAGATGTCTGGATTAATATAATTCTTTTTTTTGTAGATGCATGATATCTTTACCTATCATTTGGTATATTTTTTTTTATAAATCTGACTTTTTACCTGCCTACAGGGAGGTATTCAAAATGACAACTTTTTCACAAAAAATTGACTTTTTCAACTTAAATTTTGAAAGTGTTCCGGAAAGTCTGACACTTTTATATATATCTTAAATTAAAGCTAATGTAATATACTTTATCATGGAAAAAAAAAATTTCGGACTTTATTTTATCTTCAAGGTGAAAATGGCTACCAAATGCTATTATTGTGTGAAAATTCTCAATTTTATTTTTTACATTTTTAACATTATAATGCTATAACTTATTGAAAAGTGTATTGATCAATATAATTTTTTTATGGGAAATACTATTTTTTAATAATCCCTTTTTCATTCGACATACTTTATCTTAATCAGGATATTAATAAGGAACTAGCAGTTTATGAAGCTTTTGGAATAATCCACCAATTTTTTAAAATTAAACACTATCTAAAGATTTGGATCGAAGCGTTTTTTTTTGATAGTGATTTTAATCACTGTCAGATATCATTATACTTGATCCAACTATGCCGTGACCCCCCTGTGCTGGGTTTTTTTTTATATTACAGAATTGGTTTAAAAAAAAAAGGGTGATAAATTTCCTCAAAACAAAAATTATTATACTGTTCATTAAGTTTACTTTTCGTTTAGGGGAGTAGAAAAGATTTTAGGTATACCTACTCAAAACAAAAGCCTAACTGTAAGACTTTAATTATTACTATAATAGTAATAAATTTGTGTCAACATTAGTTATGAGTTAAAGATATATTTGGATTAAGGGGGTAGAAAAAAATTGTCTCATGATTAGCCTCCTTGAAATTTTTTTTGTGTGGGTAAAGAACTAATTTAAAATTTAATTTTATTAGTAACCAATATTTACCGGTTACCGATAACCGAAAAACCATAATCGGTTTTAACCAGTTTACGTTAGTTTTATTTATATTTTTTATTTTGTAAAAAAGACGGTAATTGACAACCGTTTTTTACAAAACTGGTAACCTTATACTAATATCAGTTATTAATTTTGAGTAAAATTCGGTTTTTACCGGGACTAATTAACCTTTTTTTTTTTTTGTACGGTTTCAAGTCCTGGATATTTGCAATTCATTTTTATAAATTGATAAAAATTTTTTTGCAGATTTACTTTGAAAATGATCATGTTTTGTCAGTTAATTCATTGAAATTAATAAGTTCAACATTAATTCTCTCAATCAATTTATTTATTATGTGCTATTTTTATAGTTATCTTGAAAATCAAGTAAGAGAGAAAAATCAAGTAAATTAAATTTCGACTTAAATTTGATCGATTTATGATGTTTTAAAATATTTTAAAAACAACTATTTTTAGTTTTTGTCAAACATTTATTAACGTACAAATGCCCTGATATAATACAAAGTCGTAGTGTATATAATACATATTTAACTAACATATAAAATAGGAAATTATTTAATAAAGAAAATGACTGGTTGATAACAACTTCTGAACCAGTATTTCAGAAGTAATTAACATATTAAATTAAATCCTGACTGTACTCTTCGTCCTGCCCAGATATAAAAATGAAAATAACTTTCAAAGTACTGGGTTTTTGAAGTGTGTGTAATAATTTAAATTAAATTAAAGCAATTTAAAAATAACTTATCTATATCTCGTAAATCCTTGTTAAAAAGTATACAATAAACTAAGTAGGAAACTTCATTAGTGAATAAACAATTGAGACTCTCATCTGATAAATATTTTTAAATGCTAATTTATTGTACTTTTGAAATAACTTCGCATATAATTTTTGGTGTAGAAGGTGCACTTCTCCGCCCCTGAGTTCGCAAATGGCATAAATACCCCCTTGAAAATTGACGATACCCTCGGGATAGGGGATCTTAACACGTCACAGAACGACGAAATTTTGTAGGTTTTGTTGATTGTCGGAACAAAACAGAACGAATAATCATAACAGATAGTCAGCAGCGGCTTTGTCACTGTGTCAAGAACGAAGAAATGCACGATGACCACCGATTGTTATATTAATAGGTGGCGGTTGATATTAAGCGAGACACATGTGAACACCCGTCTAAAGTAGACCGCAGTGCTATGTCAGTCTTCTAAAGTTCTTTATTAATTATTAAAATTAAAAATATATGTTGATATCATTAAACAACATACTGGATACAGAGTAATATTATTTAAGATAACAGTATAAAATGTAATTTCACTTATTTTAGTATAGTACAAGGTCAAAAGGGACACATTTCTTTCTCGGTTATATTGTTTTACTCAATACAGATTATTGTATAAATGTTTATGATTTAGTCGTTGTTCGCCGTCTATCGAGTTAAGCGACCCATTTCCGTTGTATATCTCTTATATTATGAAGTTTGATATTTTATATTATAGACTATTATATTACAAATAATTTCTAAATATTCTAATTACATAACCTATTCCATTCAATAGGTTATGGGCCCAGTACCCAGTATTTAGACTTTTTTTCGCAATATTAATCGTGAAATTTAAAGTGCGTTGATCGTGTTAAATTTTATTGTAATTTTTTTTTTT
>NW_026099576.1:19882042-19893029 GCF_025091365.1 Daktulosphaira vitifoliae
TGCAGACAGTGTAAAGGAAATTCGTTATCATGGAAAACGAATCTATAAAAATTTACATACTAAACGGCAGCGATAATTGGGGAAAATGATATTTCAAAAGACGTAATATTAAAATCATATGATGTGTTGTTTTCTGTAATAGATGAAATTTATGAATATCCAACTCAAATAATAAAACATGTTGCATAAACAGACGCAGAGGCATAATTGAGTTAAGAACAAGTGCAAAAAAAATGGCTAATGACAGATACTGAGGCTCAACGTCTTATAGTTATGACAGAAGTAGATGAGCAGTCATTAGACTACATAAGGAACTACGACACAGCGAAAGGTATGTGGAATAAATTACTGAGTGAATATGAAAAAAAATCTGATACATCAATTATATTGATTCAGCAAAAATTTTATAGTTATGTAATGGATAAAAATGATAATATGGCACAAAATATATTAAAATTAGAAAACTTAAATAAACAATTAAAACAGTTAGGTAAACCAATATCCGATCAATGTTTATAGCCAAAATTCTTATAACCTGCCAGAAAATTATAAATATTTTTAATNAAAAATGATATTTCAAAAGACGTAATATTAAAATCATATGATGTGTTGTTTTCTATAATAGATGAAATTTATGAATATCCAACTCAAATAATAAAACATGTTGCATAAACAGACGCAGAGGCATAATTGCGTTAAAAACAAGCGCAAAAAAATGGCTAATGATAGATACTGAGGCTCAACGTCTTATAGTTATGACAGAAGTAGATGAGCAGTCATTAGACTACATAAGGAACTACGACACAGCGAAAGGTATGTGGAATAAATTACTGAGTGAATATGAAAAAAAATCTGATACATCAATTATATTGATTCAGCAAAAATTTTATAGTTATGTAATGGATAAAAATGATAATATGGCACAAAATATATTAAAATTAGAAAACTTAAATAAACAATTAAAACAGTTAGGTAAACCAATATCCGATCAATGTTTATAGCCAAAATTCTTATAACCTGCCAGAAAATTATAAATATTTTTAATATGTTTGATATTCTATATCATCAGAGGACAAAACATTATTAAACTTAACATCCCGACTTATAGTAGTGGAAACAAGACAAAGTAGTGGCTATGAAATCCAGAAAAATGATAATATAGTACAATTGCGGTAAAAAAAATCATTTATAAAAGAAAAAAACAAAAATATTCAACATTTAGTAATTGCTCTGATAATTAATAAAATAATGATTAAAAACAGGAAAATTGCAATTTTTGTAAGAAACCATATCATTGGAAACGAGATTGCTGGTTCGTAAAAAGAACAAAACGGAAAGAATAAAATGGAATCCAATTCTTGAAATGCACTACTAGGCCATAATTCAGTGATAAGCAAAATTAGTGATTATGATAAATGGTATGTGTACTCCGGGGCAAGTTATCATAGAACCAGTAGAAGAGAATGGTTAAGACCCTATAAGGCGTTCGAAATTTAATGCTAATTGGTGAAGGTTAATAAATTATGGCTATTGGTAAAAGTATATAAAATTATAATTAAAATAAATATATATAATATATATAGAATTATAATTATAATAAATATATATAGAATTATAATTAGAATAAATATATATAATATATATAGAATTATAATTATTAAAATTATATAATTAACAGAGACGTTATATTCAAAAAATCTACGGAAACAGAGATCCAAATTAGAAAAAAAAGATGGAGAAATAAATTCAGAAACAGTGTTCGAAAGTGAATAAAATAACGTTAATGATAAAGTAATGTTATATATATATATATATATATATGTTCAAGCAAAAATTGACGAAAAATGGGATGACAGTTTTTTGTCAGATGTTTTATATGAATCTAAGCTAAAAATATATTTTTTGTCATGTGGAGCATGCCTTGATAAAGGTATAATAATGATAACAGACAATGTTTGTACATTTAAAAGAGGAAATAGTACAGTTGCTGTTGGAATTCGTGAGAATAAATTGTTTTCGATGATTTTAAAAACAAAGATTTCGTAAGAGATAGAAATTTCTATTATTTATATAGCAAAATTCTTACATTACAAAATTAGCATGAAAAACTAGGTCATCAGAATATCAAATTTGATAAGAATTGACTAAGGCATATAGGAATTCAATTCACGGAAACGGAAAACAAATGTTTTTGCGAAGCTTGCGTTTATGGTAAACTACACAGAACCATTTACACTGAACAGTACCAAAACAACAAAACCAGGTCAGATAATTCACAAGTGATGTTTGTGGACTCATGGATTAAAATTCTTTTGTTGGTAAAAAATATTTTGTTATATTCAATAACTTAAATTAAATATTAAATAAATTAAAAGAAAAGTTTGAATTATTCTTAAATACGGCGAAAAATCAGTCAAATATAACAGTTTTTACTTTACTAAGTGATTGTGGTTTGGAATATAAAAATAATAAAGTCAAAAGTATTTTGAATAAATTTGGTATAAAACATGAAACCATCGTACTATATACACCACAGAAAAATAATAAAGAGGAACGAACAATGCGTACAATAATAGAAGCAGCTAGAACTATATTATACAGTAAAAAATTGTTAAAAAATCTTTAGGCTAAAGTGATAAATATAGCTGTATATGTAGTTGTACGTTAAATTTAGGTTACGAAGAAAAAACGCCCTATGAATTATGGTATAATAAAATATATAAGCAATTTTAGAGTATTTATTGGTGAAGTTTGACACGGCCACAGCGTTGTCACACGTTTGACACTCCGCGGTCGTATCAGCTCCTTCTTAGCCCCCTCTTCACTGTAAACCGGACCGTTATACACACGCGTTATCGTCGTGGTGTAAAGTCCAACAAATGCCTAGCGTCGAATACCCCGCCGCAATAATACGTGTAGTCAGTCATCTTCGTGACACCTATACTGTTGGTTTTTCACCATTCCGTCAACGCAACCGGACCACCACCGCAATTCTCTATTTTGTTTTGTTTTTCACCAAACGGTCAGAATCGCCTCAGTGTTATTACACCGCAGTTTTTCTATCATTTGTTTTANGGCGTTGTCACACGTTTGACACTCCGCGGTCGTATCAGCTCCTTCTCAGCCCCCTCTTCACTATAAACCGGACCGTTATACACACGCGTTATCGTCGTGGTGTAAAGTCCAACAAATGCCTAGCGTCGAATACCCCGCCGCAATAATACGTGTAGTCAGTCATCTTCGTGACACCTATACTGTTGGTTTTTCACCGTTCCGTCAACGCAACCGGACCACCACCGCAGTTCTCTATTTTGTTTTGTTTTTCACCAAACGGTCAGAATCGCCTCAGTGTTATTACACCGCAGTTTTTCTATCATTTGTTTTAGTGTTATTATTCTTTGTATTTTTTTGTTTTTCATTAAACGGCTCGACGCCATCTGGAAAAAAAACCATCCGTGTCGTCTAATTCATTCCAACACAACTCCTAGCAAGTTCATTTACCAAAAGAAAAACATAAAAAATGAGATCAAAATAGTAGAAAAGGTATATTTGTTGNGTTCCGTCAACGCAACCGGACCACCACCGCAGTTCTCTATTTTGTTTTGTTTTTCACCAAACGGTCAGAATCGCCTCAGTGTTATTACACCGCAGTTTTTCTATCATTTGTTTTAGTGTTATTATTCTTTGTATTCTTTTGTTTTTCATTAAACGGCTCGACGCCATCTGGAAAAAAAACCATCCGTGTCGTCTAATTCATCCCAACACAACTCCTAGCAAGTTCATTTACCAAAAGAAAAACATAAAAAATGAGATCAAAATAGTAGAAAAGGTATATTTGTTGGGTATTCAGAAGAAACTAAAGGATACTGCCTATGTTTTGATGGAAAGTTTTATTAAGCAGAGACCTTATATTCAAAAAATCTACGGAAACAGAGATCGAAATTAGAAAAAAAAGATGGAGAAATAAATTCAGAAACGGTGTTCAAAAGTGAAGAAAATAACGTTAATGATAAAGAAATGTTATCATAAAAAAAGAATGAATTGTGGAAATTAGTAAATTTATCAACAAATAAAAAAGTATTTAAAAATGGCTGGGTATATTGAACCAAACTCAAGAAAAATAGAGTAGTTGATAGATTAAAGCCAGACTAGTAATAAATTGTTATGAACAAGTACATGGAATTTATTTTCAAGAAACTTTTAGTCCAGTTGTAAAGTATGCCTCTCTATACGAATATTAATAGCAATAGGAGCAGCCACAAAAGTAAATATCGGACAATTTGATATAAAAACAGTTTTATATATGGTGACCTTGGAGAAGAGATTTACATGAACTAGGCAAAAGGATATGAAGATGAAACTAAACAAGTCCAAACTTCAACGAAGCTTTTATGGATCGAAACAAGCACCCAGATGCAGGAATAAAAAATTTAAAAATTTGTTAAACTTGCATCAAAAAGAAATAAAGACAGATCACTGTGTAATTGTAAGTAATAAAAATGAACAATTAATGATTGCGGCTATTTTTGTAAACGATGGAATAATAGCAGCAACAAATGATGAACAGGTAGACCTAATTGTAAAATACTTGAAGAGCAACTTTGAGATGAAAGCAGGTTAACTTAATCATTTTCTGGGAACAGAAATTGATCAGAGATTGGATTGGTCAATATTTATATATCAGTCGTTATATTGTCAATGGGTTTTGGTGAGATTCAATATGGGTGAAGCCAGCACCCTATGTATTCCTGTAGATCCACAACACTCATTAGATACAAATTTATCAGAATAATTACAAGCAGGGGAAGTTCCATACAGAGAAGAGGTAGGAAGTTTTTTATATCTAAGTCAAATCATACGGCTTGAAATAACATATATTGTAAATATTGTCAGTCGCTAGTTAAAAAAAACCTCTAAAAATACATTGGAATGCGGTGAAAAGTATTTTAAAATATTTAAAAGGAACCCATAACTATAGTTTATATTTTTTATTCTAGAGTGAAACTTAAGTTACATGGTTATATAGTGATGCAGATTATTCTGGTGATACAAAAATTATGCGATCACTATCAAAATACGTTTTCATGATGACTAATGGAATAGTAGTATGGTGTTCACAAAGACAAAAATCGGTACCATTTCCAACTAATCCGGCTGAATGCATGGTACTGAGTCTAGCGGTCCAGGAACTAACTTGGATAACGCTAATAATAAGTGATCTTCTGAAATCACAAGGAGAGACACCTGTTTTGTATGAGGACAATCATAGTTCCATCAAATTGGTGAAAAATCAGAATTTTATAAACAAACTAAACATATAGATGTTCGTTATCATTATATTCGTAAGAAGTTCAATGAAGGGATGTTTTCATTGGTGTATGTGACCAGCAACGAATAACTTGGAATCAGATATATAGATTTATAATTTTTTTTTAATTAACCCTTGTACAGGTATATTATTTAAGAGGAAATATTGATATCATTAAAAACATCGAGTACTATAATATTATTTAAAATAACAGTATACAATGTATTTTCACTTATTTTAAGCGACCCATTTCCGTTGTACATCTCTTATATTATAAATTTTGATATTTTATATTATAGACTATTATATTACGAATAATTTCTAAATATTTTAATTGTATAACCAATTTCATCCAACAATATATTATACAATGTGATTTTTTTATCGTCAACGTCGTTGTCACAGTCGCGGAGTGATTATTGTCAATTATGACTATCAATAGATATATTTTCTGTATTACTAATTACTTTCTGAATTTTTGTAATGTGTCTGATTACCTTTGATAATAAATTTTGTGAATCTGCAAATATAGATGTCATAAAAATCATGTTTCTATATAAATCATTTCTAAAAAAAATGATTTTTAGTTTCACCTGAATTAAACTATAAATTTTTATTATCAAATATTTATTTTTACTAATCAAATTTTATAATATGCTCAATTGAGTAGATTTTTTTAAACAAATTTTCGATTGGTTTTTTTAGTTAATGAACTATATAAGTAAATCATTAATATTAACAGTACCATTTTTTTAATTCTCATAAAATTTTGTAATTAATAATATCAATTTCAAACTTGCAAGTTGAGCCAAAAGTAATGGTAATAAATTCATTTTTTTTATAATAAACATTCACAAAAAACAATTAAAGGACCAAAAAAATTGGTTAAAATGATATTTTGCATTGATGATTTTTATCATATTAAAAATCAAAATCAGTAATAATTTGAAAACAATTTTTTTTTATATGTAAATACTCATTTTTTAATAATTTTTAATAATATCAAAACATAGAAGTGATAGAAAAAGTCTAATTTAATATTTGAAAAGCATTGCGGAAAGTTGATTTAGAAAAGTATATTTTTGATTCTCATGAAAGTTCTTTCTAGACCAGTGTAATTATTTATAAGTAAAAAGAAATTTGTTTTATTAAGTATTGTATTGTGCCTTCAATTTTTATACACGTTTAAAAGTAATAACTACTTTATAATTTTTTAAAAATTCACCGAAAAAATTACAATAATAAATTATTAAATATCAATATCATGCTATATTCAATTGCTATAATATGTTATACTTTTGAATTTGAGAACTACATATCAGGATATAATTAAGTAAATAGGAGTTAATTTTGCTATTGTAATAATCTACCAATTTCTTAGAATTAAACACTATCTACAGATTTGTAAGATTTACAAAATTTATATTTTACACGATTTTATAGATCAATGAAGTACAGTTTGCTTTGTATAATATTGATTGGACCGAGAAAAGTATACAATTTCAAAAAATGCTCTTATTGGTCATGAGCTTAAATAACACAAACAAATTAAAAATGGATATTACTCCACAAAAATTATTGAATCTAGAAGTATTTGCCTCGGTAAGTTTTAGACAAAACACTGAAATTGTGGTTTGTTATTTTACTTCAATATAAAATACTCCTTAGAAAGTGTGTGACTTGATTAATATAGTAATAAATATATATTAGGGCGTGGTGGGATACAGTGGATCATATAGTTGAGAATGAGACTAAGTTGATGATTCTGTAAAATATATATAAAAATAATGATAATTATTAATTCATAATTCATAATTGATTTTAGGCGATGCGTGTATCATATTCAATAATTTCAATTTTAACAAAAAAAACACATTCGAAATGAGTTGATTGAAAAAAAAAATGTATTTTGAAGCTTTTGGGTGTTTTATTGTGTATTAAGTTTATTTTATGTTGAAGAATTTTACATATTTAAATTAAGCCAAAACTTGATTAGTTAAAATTTTTTTTTTAATATTTGACTATATTATAAAAAAATATATAATTAGCTCTAATATAATTAAATTTTTATTTAAATTATTTATATACCGTTTAATATCCCCTAATATTTCTACTCCCTGGTTTATTATCAAAAACTCTTATTTTAATTCAGTAGTTACATCTATACAACATATNACTCTTATTTTAATTCAGTAGTTATATCTATACAACATATTGATGTTTGTAAAATTTTGATTTTTTTTTACAATTTCCCTGTGGTATCAATTTGTTAGTCCATATTATGTAAAGTACGGGAGTGAACACTTATTATATTATTTATTAGTAACAGTACGCGATTTATTTTCCATGAATAATAATAAAGTTAAGGTTTTTATAATGGAAGGGATGAAAAAAATTTATTTTAATACATATTTTTGTAGAATGTTTTAAACCGAATGATTTTTCTCTTTTCAAAAATAAAATATATTTCTATGTTTCCGAAAAAATGATTGTTTTACCCTAAATATATCACCACGTGTATTCAACAAACATTTTTAATTTTCGATCGACTAGTTCCAAAGTTAGTGTGTAGTAAAGTACACAAGGAAAAACGATATTGTAATTTTCAAAAAATCATAACTTTTTATTAATTTAACTTAGTAGGTTCTAGTTTTCACTAGTATTTTTGTAATTGCTAATACTGCGAAAATGTATTAGTTATTTTTTACATTTTTAATTATTATCTCAGTCTCGGGATAGTATTATTTACTTGGGCTGTGAGATATATTTTTGAAATTTTTATGTTTTGTAAAATATAAAAGATATCAGTGAAAACTGGAGTCTGCTACATCAAATCAAAAAAGTTATGATTTTTTAAAAATTATTATAGCGTTATTCCTTGAACGCTTTACTAAAAATTTTTGATTAGATTAGCATTAGTATAGTTTAGGTATAAATATTTTGAACAAAAAAAAACCTAAGTACTACGCCTTGTTGATTATAATTCATAGCAGATTAACATACTAATCTTACCAACACCAGTGCAAAATATGCCAATACTACTAAAACGGTCCTTTTTAGAACCAACACCTGCTCTAACTATACTATCGCAAATTATTGATGGATTTTCAACATATAAGGGAGAGCTTCAAGCTATCCTATGTGTTGAGAATGACTGCGATATACTTTGTGTAGAAGAAACGCGGAAAACTCCACAGAAAAAGTGTCGATGTGTAACCTAACTTATCATAAGGTGATCAATGTTGTTTATTTATTTATTAAACGGGAGTGACCCTTATTATACAAAAATATAGTTACAGAAAATGAAACAAAAAAAAAAAAATGAAAAACAAACATTTAACCAAGTATATAAAATAAATGTATAATTAAAATTGAAAAAAGGGTCTTCATTGGCATTTTTCATTAGACGTTTAATTGGCTCATTAGAAATATAATATGAAAAACAGATAGGTATAAAGAAGGGAGCGTGATTTCTGGATTTTCTCTGAGGAACTTTAAAATTAATTAGCGCTAAAAGAGATGGAGAATCAACTTTACCATCAAGCAAATTTTTTAAGAATTTAGTACCTAGGGCCTTTCGGCGATCAGCAAGTGAGAGAAGATTAAGGTATTCGGCAATAAGTGAGTATTCATGTTGGGGATGAGGAATATCTAATACAAAACCAGCAAATCGCAAAAACCTACGTTGTACTCTTTCAACCAAACAAGTGTAGTTGGCTGTATGTGAATTGATATTCAAGGAAAAAGAGCTGAATATAATAAGTGCCTATGCACCACAAGTAGGATGTGATGAAATAGACAAGGAATTGTTTTGGTGAGAGATTGATGAAATGATGCATGCAAGGGGTACTTGGCAATGAAAATGCTGTGATAGGTGGAGATATGAATAGACATGTAGGTAAATGAGAGGTGAGAATATGATAAAAGTTGTATAAAAAATGTTGATAATAAGGTACTCTCGAATAATGATGATGTGAAAAAAAGATGGAAAGAGTATTATGAAAAATAACTGAATGATTAGTACCCAAAAGAGACATTAGATGATATCTCGTGGAATGAGGGACTGGTAGATTTAATTAGTGAGAAAGAGGTATCGGAGGCTGTGGCATCAATGCAAAAGAATAAAGCAGTGGGACCAGATGAAGTGCCAGTAGAAGTATGGAAAATATTAAGCGGTGTTGGCACAAGGTGGTTGAAGGAACTTTTAAATAAAATCTTATTAGAAGAGAAAATTCCAAATGAATGTTTGGAAAAAACGGTGCCGATATTTAAAGGTAAAGGTGACATACAGGAGTGTGGAAATTATAGAGGCATAAAGCTTATGAATTTTAGTATGAAAATTTGAGAAAAGGTAATAGATAAGAGAACAAGAAATGAGACATCGGTATCTAAAAACCAGTTTGGATTTATGCCTGTTAAGTCAACATTGGAGCCATTATTTTGTGTGAGGCAACTAATAGAAAAGTTTAGGGTTAATAAAAAAAGGTTTGTGTGGTATTTATAGATTTGAAGAAAGCGTATGATAGAGTATCGAGAGATTATCGAGAGAGGTTTTAAAGTGGTCATTAATGATCACTTCAAAACCTCATTAATGAAAAAAGGAATTCCAAAAAGGTACATTAATATAATAGAAGACATGTGTGATGGCACTTTTACTAGGGTAATAAGCGTAGGAAGAGTAACAGAAGGTTTTCGGGTAAGAATAGGAGTGCACCAAGGTTCTGCTTTAATCCCTTACTTATTCTCTATAGTGATGGATGAAATTACTAGAGAAATACAAGGAGAGGTTTCGTGATGCATGTTGTTTGCTGACGAAATAGTGTTAATAAAAGTAAGACAGAGTATATAAAGTACGAGTTTGACAGAGGAGATCACGAGATAGGTGAAATGAGGAGATCAGTGACAATAGGTGAGAACGTGATTGGAGAGGTGGAAAATTTAAAGTATTTAGGGTCAGTTGTGCAAAAGAGCGGTGGTATTGACGAGAATGTAAGACACAGATTTAAGTGCGGGTGGTTGAAGTGGAGAGAGCGTCTGGCGTCTTGTGCGATAAAAAAATTTCAATGAGGCTGAAAAGTAAATTCTACAAGACTATTGTGAGGCCATCTATGATGTATGGTTCAGAGTGTTGGGCGGTTGACAAGAAAGTAGAACAGAAAATGAGTGTAGCAGAGATGATAATGCTTAGATGGATGATTGGAATGACTAGTGAAGATAGGATAAGGAACGAACATATAAGAGGGAGTATAGGTGTAATATCTATCTAATATGAGAGAAAATAGACTTAGATGGTTTTCTCATATTATGAGGAGAGAAGAATTGGAAATTGTAAAAACAGTTGTAGAAACGAATGTTGAAGGAAGAGGTAGAGGAAGACCAAAAAAGAGATGGAGAGATGTTATCGAATCCGATATGAGGAGAGCTGATGTGATCGTAGATGTGGGAGATAATGTCAAGTAAAAGTTTAGGATAAGGGTGGCCGACATCAAGTAATGGGGATTAAGACGAGGAAGAAGAAGACGACGAAAAAGAAGACTTATAATTTTGTTCGTTAAAATTTGACTTTTGTAAAAAAATTTATTTAATTTTAGTATGCACTAAAGTATACTTTTAGCCTCGATGCGAAGCTGAGAAGGTATTGGTTTTACTAAGATGTGTTTTTTTTTTTTTTTTTTTTTT
>NW_026099576.1:19893054-19915795 GCF_025091365.1 Daktulosphaira vitifoliae
TTTTTTTTTTTTTTGTGTCTGTCACCACTTTTTCTCAGCTCTCACCGAACCGATTTCTTTCAATGATACGTCAAAAGATCACAAATCGTATCTAGTAGAAGACATTACCCTCAAAAATTAAAAAAAATTCTCTCGTTCCCCGTAAATGGGGAAAACCTCCAAAAAAATTACAAATTTAAAAATTGCTAATTTTCGAAATTTTTTCAATTTTTTTTACTTAAAAGTGCCATAACTTTTTCAAAAATGAACATATCAATTTAATTCTTTTTTATACAGATGCAAAATATCATTACCTTTTATTTGGTAAATTTTTTTCATAAATTTAACCCTTAATCTGCCCTCAAGGGGGGATTTAAAACGACAACTTTTTCACAAAAAATTAACTTTTTCAACTTAACTTTTGAAAATGTTCAGGAAAGTCTGACACTTTTATATATATTTTAAATTAAAGCTAATGTAATGTTCTTTATTATGCAAAAAAAAAAATTCGGACTTTATTTTATCTTCACGGTGAAAATGGCTACCGAATGCTATTTTTGTGTGAAAATTTTCGATTTTGTATTTTACATTTTTAACTTTATTATGCTATAACTTATTGAAAAGTGTATGGATAAACATAATTTTTTTATGAGAAATAATATTTTTTAATAATCCCTTTTTCATTCGACATACTTTATCTGAATCAGGATATTAATAACGAACTAGCAGATCATGTTGCATTTGGTATAATCCATCAATTTTTTAAAATTAAACACTATCTAAAGATTTGCATCGAAGCGTTTATTTTTATAGTGATTTTAATCACTGTCAGATATCATAATACTTGATCCAACTATGCCACGTCACCACTGTGCCGCGATCCCCCTGTGCTGGGTTTTTTTTATTTATATCTAAATTTATATTTTATATCGTTAATGTTTTATTTAAATAAACAACTACTTTGTTACTTATAAGTTTTATTAAAAAAAATATTACAAAAATTTCACTACATTATTAATAGTGACAGGTAATATAACAATATTTTGAAGTACTAAGAATTATTAATATATAAATTTCTTAGCATAAACACTTTATAAAAACTACGATAAGTAGGATTTAAATTCATATGAAATAAACATGATGGATATTAACTATTTGTAGGCAGTTGTGTTACACGAGGTCAGACGATATCATCAATGTTAATAACATTTATATGTGGTAATACTGTTGTAGAATATCTCTTTTTTGTATCCCTTTTACAAATATGTCTATAAATTTTAATGAATTTAAAATTCTTGGTAGTTCTTCAATTTCTACGTCCCCGTACTGAGGTTGCATTGAAAGTCTGTGATTTTTAAATCGCGCGTTAACATTTCGACTTTTTCTTCTGATAAAGTTGTATGTTTAAATATCCAGTGTTGAGTAGCATAAATGTCAGTATCCACTACAGATAGTTCTTTTGTAAGTTTGATGCAATACTTGACAAAAAAAATTGTTGTTACTTATGAATAAATACACTGGACTACAAGAAACTTTCATCTGAAGCAAAAATATATTTTTCTAAATCCAGATTAGTAATTCTTCGATTCAAAAATATAATATAATATAATTTTTAATTCTATATTATATAATTTTTATAATTAATTGTTTTCTAATTATTATTGATTTTTATTTTTAATATGTTAAAAGTAATAATTTGTACATGTAGTGATGAGCAGAATTACTCTTGTTCTTGCGGTCTTGGCTTGGTCTTGCATTTCTACGAAACCAAGAACAAGACCAAGACTGTAATAATATCAGCAAGACCAACATCAAGACTGTACTCAATTGACAAGAACAAGACCAAGACTTTTTTAGCAAGACCAAGAACAAGAACAAGACTAGACTTGCAAGAACAAGACCAAGACCAAGACTCAAAATGCAAGAATCTTGCAACAACAAGAATAAAACTGCAAGAGTATTGCACTCTTGCAAAAAAAAAAAAAATTGTTGTTGGTTAAAATCGTTAAGATNTACATGTATTTTTTTCGTCCTTTAAATTGAAAGTTTATAGTAAAAAAAATTGCATTTATTACTATATCGTTTAGCTCAACTTACAAGTTTCAAATTGACATCATTAAATAGAAAAAAATGAAATTGAAAAATGAAAGACACAAGTGTTACCGATTCGGCAACTGTTCGTCGCTTTCGCCGATTAATAAAATTAGCAATTTAAGCTTTTAAGCAATTCAAATTTTAAAAATACTTTTTCGACTTTAAAAAAGCAAAAAATTTAAATAAGTTTAACTTCTTATGTCTTATGAATTTTATTCTAAATGATAATATAGGCTTTAATTTAAGATTAAATAAAAGTGTCAATATTTCCGTAACATTTTCAAAAATTAAATTGCAAAGATTAACTTGTGTGCCAAAATTTTTTTTTGAAATCCCCTCGCGGGCAGGTTTAGAGTCAGATTTTCAAAAAAATTATGTCAAATCGATTGAAGTAAAAATATCTAAGGTTTTAATAAAAATAATTTTAATTTGTTCATTTTTCAAAAAGTTATGGAAGTTTTAAGTATTAAAATATTTCAAGTTAAACATTAATTTTTACATTAAAATTACATTTTTCATTGAATTCGACGGTCATTTTTCTATAAAAGAAAAATTTTCAGGATAAATTTTTTTTTTTGCACTTATAGTCTTTGTTGTAAGCATTAATTTGACACATGTTTAAAGGACTCAGTATTTCTGGAGCAATTTCAAGATATGAAAAAGTTAATTTTCGTAAAAAAGTTGCTATTTTAAACCCTCCTCTGTAAGTAGTTTAAGTGTTAGATTTTCAAAAAAAATATTATCAAATGAAAGAAAAATATCTAAGATTTCAATGTATAAAAAAAATAAGGTGATTTTTTAATTTTTGAAAAAATTATGGTAGTTTTAAGAAAAAAAAAAGTGAAAAAATGACGAAACTTACCAATTTTAAAAATTGTAATTTTTTTAGAAATTTCCCCATTTACGGAGAAAGAAAGAAATTTTTTTTCAATTTTTAAGGGTAATATCTTTAACTAGTTATGATTTGTGTTTTTTTTTGACATATTGTTCATCAAAATCGGTCTAGTGAGAGCTGAAAAAAGTGGCAACAGATACAAAAAAATAAAACACATCATGGTAAAATTAATCAGCTTCGCATCAAAGTTAAAACTGAATTAGGTAATGCGTCCTCAGGGCTAATTACAGTGTCGTTTTTATGAAACATGGATATTTGTGTGTCCGGGTATACTTTCTACAATTTTCTTAAGCATTTGATATTTTGGCTGGTCTAAAGTTTTTGAATATATGAAATTATTTTTAAATTTTACATCCGTTTTCGCTGACTAGTAAAGAAAAGAAAATATTTGTTTTACCGCAACCCGACGGTCCCGCAATAATCGCTCTAATAGAATTTGAAAATAAAGTACAGTGTCGAGGAGGTTATTATTTTCGGGATCTGCGTTTATCACAGGGAGTTTATAAACTTCATGTTTTCCACTATAAATAGTTTATTAGGAAAGTAAACTGATCAAACGATGTCTCGTTACGGTCGCATCAAGTCTGGTGTCGGTCTATTCAATACGCTCATAGATAAATTAACTGTAGAATTACATCTCAAAGGTTATAATTACTGTGACCCCGGCACTCAATTAAAAGAACGTTTAGCAAAGGGCGACGTGTAAGTAAACAAACTCGACGAACTCTGCAAATCTCACGAAATTTTATACGATAAACATCATTTGACTGTAGAAAGACAAAGTGCAGATGACGTATTAAAACACCGAGCTTGGAGCATCAAAGGACTCTGGATTGAAAGAACGGACCGCAGCGTACCTAGTTACCAACGCCATGAAATCAAAACGTAAAATCGGCATGGAATATGATTTTAAGACTATAATTTCCGAAGCGTAAAATTCTATTAAGAAACAGGAAAAAACAGTCGGCAAAGATATTTCAAAATTAATAAACATTGCGTTGATCGCTGCTCGCAAAAAAACTCGTCGTGGCAGCATTTCTTACATACCATGTGTAATACTAGTGCCGAAATCCGGCGGAGTGCTCCCTCCTATTCCTATTTTTGCTGCATTATCGGCATTAAGATCTCTAGCCGTTGGGGCGGATAGTATTATACGTAAAATCATTGATGCAAGAGAAGCAAGTGATAAAAATTCTACAGTAAAACTCGGCAAAGGTTTGTACCTTAAACCTTATAAGAACGGTTCCAGTTTATTTTTATCACCGTTCAAAACAAAAAACTAATATCGAATCTGTCAAAGACTGCTCTATAGGGCTATCAAATTATAAAATATGAAAATTTATTGAAAATACCTCATCTTAGAGGGTTCTTTAGCAGAGACACATTATCCGTACGTCCTTAAAAAAACGAGAGTGCAGTTATAAATATAAGCAAAAAAAAACGAGCCAGGTACTTATTTGTCGTGTTATAGAAAAAATAACAGTATAGTACATTATTTCGATAGTTACGATGATTTAGTTCCACCGCTAAAGTTACAGAAATATTTTAACCCATTAAGCAATGAAATATTTCTAGAATATTTATTTTTGATATTAAAATATTTCTAAAATATAACCAGAATATTTTAATATAATCTCACAAAGTACTTTATTCACAAAGTATCTCACAATATACTTTGGCTGCAAATATTACATTCTCACAATATTTTAAAGGTATATTTCTAAATTATTATAAAAAAAAATATTTTGACAATATTTTGCAAGATGTTTTATAAAAATATTAAAAAAATCAACCGGCTTCATGGAATTCGACACATTGAACTTCAAGTGCTAGAGATACACGGGTTACTATTTGACCCTCAGGTTAATACCACTGTGAGATGATAAAAAATGCTATTTATGGTATTTCAAATTTTCAAAGTCGTTTTTCCCCCCTTAAAAAAATTCAAAGTAAATACAACTTTATATTCAATTTATATTAGATACATATCATTTTTTTGAAAATCGAATATCCCATCCCCGTGGCCTCTCTTTGTAAGTTAGAAATTGACCTATATTGTTGGTAATATAAAAATATATTCTAACTATAATAAAAAAACTATTGAGGATTTCAAGTTTCACAGTACAATAATAATATATAATCGCGCTGATAACTAGATACCAATAACATCCAAGGGTGTAACTAAATAGATGCTAGGGGATAGCTTGCCTCTCTTAAGTTATCTCAGTTGGCCAACAAGAGATATTATTTATAATATTTAAAAAATTATATTGATAATATATTCAACAAATATATTCTCAAAATATACATAAACAAATATTTAAAAAATTATTTTTTTTACATATTATAGAAATATTTCAATTGATTATAATTTTTATTATATTTATGAGATATTGTCACAATATTTGCTTAAAAATATTGTAAAAATATTTTGATAATGTTAATATATTGAAGGGCGTGGTGTGGCGCAGTGGTCACACTGGATGTTGACAAAACTCTAGTGTTAAGCCGCGCCTACCGCCGTAGGTGAACGGATGGGTGACCATGCGTACGCTTCTACAGTGCCGAAAAATCACCATGTTCCTAATGCAGAAGACAACGGGAAACCACTGCACTTAAATTTCCCCAAGATATACCAATGGTATTAACCAACCTAACGGTTGTAAAAAAAATATATATATATATATATATATATATCGAAATTTCTACGTGGGTGGCGATAGTGTAAACAAGTTTAAAACAAGTGTTATTATTCATGTTAAAAATCTTATTTTTAGATGTTCTAGAAAAAATTTAGGGGGTTTCATCCAAAACTTTTTGAAAAGAAATCGTAATTTTTTAATTAAGCACCACCACATCATTGAGTGTCCAACTAATTTGTAGATTCCTTCGCCAGCATAACATAATGACAATAATGCACACGTTAATATAAAATATACAACACATATTAATAGGATAAAGTGAATAACCTGTATGAAAGTATATAGTTTTACGAACTTTAAAGCTGTTCGTATCTATTTAACAAAATATGTTTTAAGTACATATTTTATCATATTTGCTCTACACAAACAATAAACATCAAACAAACATGTAAATATTCAACCACTCGTTATTTAAGTTTAACTAATCACAATTCAACAAATAAGTTTTAAAAGTTATATTTGTTTATTTAGATATAAATATGAATTTTTTATACAATAGCTAAATATGTATTTATTCACATTTATTTTTGATTAAGTTTAAACTATTTTTGTAAATTTAAAACTTTTGCTTTTAATCGTAATTATATTATAACTGGGCTTCGCCCAACTGGTGCTCCGCCCCAGACCCGATGCCTTAAATATGCGCATAGTCTTAAAAAATATATATGTATAATATAATATAACTCCGTCAAACATTAACAGATTTCAGCGAAATTTTTAAGATACCGTTAGAATTTCTTAAAGCCTGATAAAAAGTTTAGGTTTTAAATCGAAAAACGCTGTCGATAATGAGTGTTTTTCAAAAAATTTTTAAACGCTCACGTGTACAATAAAAATTTTCACATTCGTAAATAATTATCCTAAATTAACGTTGTCGAGCACTTTTATTTAAAAAAAATTTTTGAAAATCATACATCGTTAAGTAATTTGTCCAGCTTTGGCTAATTTTTCATCGTTTTTCATGAGATATATAATTTATACCAAATTTATTTTCTTTTGTGTTGTTATTTATTTACGTATTTTACATTTCTTTTAATTTTTTTTATTTTCTTATTTGATTAAAAATATTTAAACTTTCATTATATAAGTTATTTAAATTGAACTCATAGATAAATCATAGGTTAGTATATATTACATGTAGACAGTTTTTATGTGTTTGAGAATAACGAACATATAAAAGTCATAATTGGAAATAGAACCTAGCATTATGCGTATGTAGTAATTTTTATTTGATTATCATAGAATATAATGATATTAAGCCATTGTAATAATAATGTGTTTTATCATATAAAAGTTTTATCCAAATAGTACATATTGGTGTAATCAACGAATCAAAATCTGCTATTTAACGTAGGTAGACTGTAACAGTTAAGAAAATAAACGCCATTAAATTGACCATCGGATTAGTTATAAAGTTTTGAGTTTGACGTTTACAAACACCACAATAATAGTACACTTTTGAAGATCTTTTCATGTAATATATTGCTGTTAATATCTTTGGAATTATTAAATAACCATTATATCTCATGGTGATCATAACTTACTACAAACTGCAGAAAAACCAAAACAACGTTGATTCACTCTTTCAGTAGAAATACATATATCAGAATCATAAAAATGTCAAATTTATATACATATGAGCATTATCGTAAATAGTATGTTTACAAAACTCAAACATTAGAAGGTACTATTAATGTCTGTAAGAAAAATATTATATCACTGCAGTCTGTGCAAACTACGTATCTTAAATCTGAGATTATGAAGTATGAAAAACTTACAAGTGCTTTTTGAAATAATGGATGTTTTTGTAGAAAATATGTATTTTGCTCGCAAAATAATAAATTATATACATGCTAAGTGGTAACATTCGTTATGAAATAAAAAAATTGATCTATGTAGAATGAAAATATATAAACTAATGCACACTCTCATTTATAGTTGATAACTATTTTTTTTATTAGTATAGTTTATAATAACCAACTATTGGGTGTAAAATCGCTACTTAAAATTATAATCAGTCAACTGCTTTATTTTCTGACCTTATTGTTTTGTTAATATTTTCAAAAAAGTTACGATCCCTAAGGCTTATTCTTCCTGACATTTGATGATCGAACAGTAAATAAATTACAACGCTGAATTATATAAATTACAACTTATTATGATATTGACTGAATTTTTATATAAATATGATTCTTAAATATTATCTTATATTAACTATAAGCTATAGTAATTATAGTATATATCTAAACATATCTCAAGGTATTGGTTACTAAAATTAATTTTTTTGTGTAAATATTCTTGAACGATATTGACCAAAGGTAAAAAAAAAATATTTTATTATTTTTGTAGATGCACTTTACAACTGTTATTATAAAATAAAAATAAAGCTCACTTGATAATCAAATTTTTTATGCATTAATTTAAAGTATTAATTGTAAAATTTAACACAACGTAAACTTAATATATAATAAAACACGAACGCTGCAAAAGTTTCATTTGATCCAATTGGCTTATTTTGAAATTGTTTTTTTTACTAATAATGAAATTATTGAATATGACACACGCAACGCCTAAAATCAATTATTATTTATTAATTATTATTGTATATTTATTAATAATATAATTATTATAACAACTAAGTCACAAACTTTATAATAAGTATTTTATATTGAATTATGATAACACATCACGATATCAGAATTTTGTCTAAAAGAAAAACTTACCGAGCCAAATACTTCTAGATTCAACGATTTTTGGGGAGTAATATTCATTTTTAATCTGTTCGTGTTGTGTAAACTCATAGCCAATAAGAGAATTTTTTTTAATTTTATACTTTTCTCGGTCCAATCAATACTATACAAAGCAAACAGTATTCCATTTATCTAATAAAATCGTATGCATATAAATGTTAAAATAGGAGTCGTTTAAATTTATGAAGAATAGTAAAGAATTAATGAAGAAATAAATTTTAACATATTATTTAATATAATAAATGTTTTTATGTATAAAAATCAATAATTTTTCCATATATAATAAGTTTTGTATATAATATGGAATGGTTTGAATTGTGGAGAAAAGTAACTCGGGAACATCGTGGGTAATTTCAGTTTAGTATTTTACGTTTTCGACAATATGTCTTTACAGTCATGTAATATTTTACTGTCTAGTTTTAATTATACCTTTTAATTATTATATTTAGGTCATTATGGAACTATTTTTTCTTTCAATTATTCTAAGTAAAGATATAAGAGCTTTCTCATTTAAACACAGCTGGGTCTCTATACGACACGTACTTAGAGGTATCATAATGAGTAATTTGTGCTGGTAATATTTGAGTATCTTTAATCTTATTACTCTCTTGGTTTATGTCTGACATTCATGGACATGACCCTTGACAGTATTCAAAGAGAAAAAGGATTTTCTTGGCTCAGTTAAAACCCTAAGGTTTTTTTTATGTAAAAAATGTATCTTCAATTGACATTGACACAACAACATTGAAGCTAAAATTAAACTTTTTCCATAATAGGGAATAAAAGATACACATAAAAAGTATTTAACTATTTATAAATCACAAAATAAATAACCCAAAAATAAATTTTTCAAAATAATTATCATTTTAGAAGAAATATAGCTGTTAATGATAAAGCAATTACTCTATATTTATCAATCAAAAATAATAATTTATTACTAATTAGTCGTTAATTATAAATAAATAATACAACTGTTATGACAAAAATTATTTTAAAAATATTATCAAATGTCACACAGTTAAAATGAATATATATTGTTTTTTATACTTTTCTGTACTTATTTACTAATGATACTTTAGCGAAGGGCGTTTTTTTTGTTAGTATATTTTTAGCAAGAATTTGAAAAAATTGTTTTTTTAAACATTAAATAATGTTATAAGTCAAGTATTTATATCAAATTTAAGGAAAAAAATAAATTAGAATGTGCTATCTGCTCTACTTTAATTAACTTAATTAAATATTATGTTTTTAACGAATCAATGATTATATTAAGTAGATAATTTCAAATAGTAAAAACATTTAATTAAAAATAAATAAATTATTTTTATTGATGTTCGAGATAACTATGAAATTGACACATAATAAACAATTGATTAGTAATAATCCTTAATAAATAGTTATATTAAAAATTTAATGTATCAACAGATTAAAATATTTGGTGAAATATTCTTAAATTACATTTAAACTATTTTTGTTTATTATATATTTCTTGTACTGTTTCGTACTTTTATTTGAAAAATATACTTTTATATTTTTCATAAGTATTATGTTTTATAAATATTTTAAAACGTCATAAATGAATTATTTATATCAAATAAAGTCAAAAGGTAATTAAAATGTACAAACTGCTATCAAAATTTAATTTACTTGATTTTCAAGAAAACCATAAAAATAGCAGTTGATTAACAAATCGATACATAACACTGATAATGTTAATAATAATTTCGAAGAGGTAACTGACAATACATAGCCATTTTCAAAGTAATTCTGCAAATAATTTTCTCATCAAATTATGAAAATCACATAAATCTTAAATTTAAAATATACATACCAAAATAAACAAATATGTGAAAGCATTAAAAAGATTGAAATAGTATACATATGTAAACCATGTCATCGGTTTCATGATTTCATAAAATTTCCTAATTGAACTAATAATAATAATAATATAAAATATAACATCGAATTAGTAATTGGATTATCTACTAAATTATAAATATAACTTTAAAATTCTTTAGAAGACAAACCAAACAATGTTAATGAATAATTAATTAATTTTATTTGTGAACTACAAATTGCACAAAATGTGGAAAGTATTCATAACATTATGATAAGAATGAATGGAACTTATAAAATAAGCGATAAATATTTTAAAAGATTTAATAATCTAGTCACAATGTAATAATAACTTTTAATCAACTTACACATGTAACTTTGTATAATCCGAAAGTAATTGTTTCAAATTAATCATGTAATTTCGGTCGTTTCTATTCCCTATTTGGAAAATAAATTCTTCATTAAAAACATTACTAGCATAAAAAATATTATGATTTTCTTTTGTGCGTTCAAAAAATATTGAAAATAAAAAATTAATCCTTATGACTTCATACACACCTAATTCATCATTTTCGTATCCAAATGATTCACATTTATATGCCATTTTTTTCAATTGAGCTGATAACATCCAACAAAAGTGTATGACTATTGTGTAGTAGAAAATAATATCAAACATCATATGTATTAATTCAATAGCTTCTAATATAAATATAATTGGGTAAATTTGCTTATAAACCAGAATTGGTATAAAACTTAGGAATGAATTTAAGACGTTGTTTTGATAAATTACTAGACTGCCGTCTCTTCTTTTTAAAAGAAATTCTTTTACAATCAATGGACTAAGGGTCCAAACTAACCCAACCAAAAAATATATAAAAAAAAATGAGTTTATTATTTTAGTACATATAGATTCGTTGTGATCAAATATATATTTTCCTTTATAACTAGAAGATAGAAAATCGCTACTCGTTGCATAGAATAATTTTCTTAATTCACCATATTTTTTTGAAAGTCTATAGTTGTTTAGATATATTTGAATAGCAGATATTACATATATAAATAATTGTATAACTGAAAAAAAATCGTTTTTCACATTGTAAAAACCAATAAACACATAGCAATTGATTACAATAAATTCCATTAATAATATTAGAGCAAAGAAGAATTGGTAAAACTTGAAATCGCGAATGGTAACCAAATTGAATGGATTAAGTTCACAATGAAGATTTAGAATCATTCACATTTGATCGTTTAGATTAAATTTCTCTCGAATTCTGTTTTGCATTTTACTTCAGAATATTGGTGAATACTGAATACAGAATACTGCCCTTAAATTACTAATTGTATCTAGAAAGAAAGTGGATAAAATTATTATTATTTATTATCTTTCCTTTTTTTTATTTTTGTTCTTTTTTAATTAATTGAGTAATTGGTAACAACTTAAAACATAAAAATTTATTTAGTTTGTTTTAATGTTAATAATTTCCATTATTTATTATTGACTAGTCATTTTCTTAATTTAATCTTTCTCTAATAAACAAGCTAGTTAATTACGTATGTTACCATTTGAAAAAATAAGTTTGTCACTTTTATAAGATATAAGATATGAACATTATGATACATTATGATTTATAAATTGAAAAAAAACGTAAATAAAAGAAACCAAAAAAAAAAAAAATTCTGAATATTACTTTCATTTTTTGATTAAATAATCAATTTGGTTCATGATAAATGAAACACTCCGTATATGAAATTCTATACAATTTCTCTTTAGGAGTTAACTTTAAAAAAATAACAGAAATAATCACTAATTACTTTTATACAGAATGATAAAAATGATTGTCATTTAAATACTCAGAAATATACTAAAATATGTGGAGTATTTCAAAAAAAATACCTCTTTAGAAATTAAAAAAAATAATTTTCGATAACTTGAACATTTACTTACAAGTATATCACTACTTAACTTAGCTGTAAACAGAAAATGTTAATAATGGAAATAAGGTAAAATTTTTATATCACATTTATATGCCATTATTTTCAATTGAGCTGATAACATCCAACAAAAGTGTATAACTATTGTAAAATAGAAAACTATATCAAAAGTAAAATGTAATACTTCAAAAGCTACTATTAGACATACAATTGGGTAAATTCGCTTATAAACCGAAATTGGTATAAAACTGAGTAATGTATTTAGGATGCTATTTCGATAAATTACCAGACTGTCATCTCTTGTTTTAAAATAAAATTCTTTTATAAATAACGGATTAAGAATCCAAAGTAACCCCGATGAATAACATATAAAAATGTATATGTTTATTATTTTCATACACATAGATTCGTTCTGTTCAAATATATATTTGCCTTTATGACTAGAAGATAGAAAATCGCTACTTGTGGCATCCAATAATTTTTTTAATTCATCATATTTTTTCGAAAGTCTATAGTTGTTTAGATATGTTTGAATAGTGGATATTACATTTATAAATAATTGTATAGTTGAAAAAAAATCATTTTTCACATTGTAAAAACCAATAAACACATAGCAATTGATTACAATAAATTCCATTAATAATATTAGAGCAAAGAAGAATTGGTAAAACTTGAAATCGCGAATGGTAACCAAATTGAATGGATTAAGTTCACAATGAAGNTGCGAATTTTAACCAGATGGAATGGATTAAGTTCACAATGCAAACGTAAATATTTTAATATTTGATCGTTTAAAATAAATGTCTCTCGAATTTTATTTTGCATTTTACTTTTCAATATTGTCGTTCTGCCCTTAAAAAATTAATTGTATCTAAAACAATAGTGTAAAAAATTATTATTATTAATTATCTTCTTTTAGTTTCAGTGCGAAGCTCAGAAGGTATTAATTTTACTATGATTTTTTTGTGTCTGCTACCAGATTTTTACTGCTCCCACCAGAATAATATATTTAAATTATATGTCAGGAGATCACAAATCTTCATAGTAATGATAGTATTATTATAAAAATATAATACATTTACTTTGATATTCAAAATTTTAACTGTATATAAAATTTCTCTTTCTTGTAAAATTATTGTATATGTGGTTTGTGTAAAAAAAATTACTAAAATATATTTAGTATTTCAAAAAGATGCTTCTAAGAAATTAAACAAAATAATTTTCGATAACCTAAACTTTTACTTACAAGTATATCACCATTTAATTTCTAGTTATAGACAGAATATATTAATAAAAATACTTGAAATTTTATGATAAAATATAAAAATGATTATAGTATTATTAAATTGTATACATAATATTCTTTACCCTTTAATATAGACTATTACATGTAACTAATATTCAGTATATAATACAAAAACAACATTATTAATATTATGCAATAAATATTAAAAAGATACACGTTTGTTCATTGTTATATTAATATTAAAAACGGTAGCATAGTGGAGTTTCAGCACAGTTTGGACGTGGCAAAGTTGGCATTGTAGTTGAATCCTATTATTATATCAAATCTACTTTGACAATATATACTTTATATTAGAAATTAATAATATTAATTATCTATACGGAGAAATTTGTTTAAGCAACTTTTTATTTGATAAAAGTGTGGCGTTAGCGGTTAGTGATCGACAACGAATTCCGAATAAAATAAAATAAATATTAATTTTATTCTTTTACGGTTAATATCTTATTAGTCTTTAAATGGTTGACACCTAGTTATTAACTATATGAAGTACAAGAGTATAATCTGGCAGACCACACGTCAGTAATTATTTCATTTATTTAACGTCGGTAGTTAAGGGCTAAATAACATTTATTTAGATGATTAAAAGAAATAATGCATATTAATATTCATTTAATTTGATCCAATTCATTGAGTAAGTTTTACATAAAATTTAACGAATATATAGTTGCAAATTACATTTATATACAAATTTCCAATAGTGTAAATGATTAGTAGTGTGTAAAAAATCAATTCATTATAATTCATTAAAACATAATTTAAATCGTAATAATTGGTAAATATTACATATTCAATCACACATTAATGGATTGTGTATATAATCAATTTGTATTATTATTATGTAATATTTCATAATGACAAAAAAAATTTAGTCAATATGCAATTTTACTATAGGTTCACACTTACATAATTTTTTCCTTACATCATAATTATTTCACATCTAATAAACACATATAAAATTTAAAATAGTATTGAATAATTTATAAAAATAATTTATATAAAGCGGTTAATAAAAAAATATATAAATAAAATATTATTGGCCTTTAAAATGTGTTGACAAATTTGCTACTGTTTCTACATCTTCAGGCACCATAAGAGCACCGTCATCTTCTTCATTTATACCTGATTGCCATATTTTGTCCAATAATACATATATTAGATATATTTGATATATATTGTTTTTCGCATATTTTTGAAAATAGTTGTCATAAACTTATAGGTCTATAAGAATTAGGAAAAAGAGGGGTTTGTTTTTTTTTTTTTTTGGTATTAGGATTATAAAACAATATTTCCATTTAAGAGGGAAGTAAAACGGATGACTGCATTTATAATATAAGTTGGTAGGAGAATAGCTTCTTAAGGAGCTGTATTGTAAAGATATAAACTTGAAAATACTTACTTTTATTATCAAATGACTTCAAAATATAGTCGATGCTGTTTTCTATCTACAAATCTTACCATTCAATTGTAACAATTTAACTAACGATGAGTTTTCTATCACACCATACTTTAACCATCATTTTTTTATTAATAAGTGGAGGAGGAGGAGGTATTTTGGGAGGTAGCCTCACAATCGTATATATATATTAATATTTAACATTTAAAATACAATTCTATTTATTGATGAATTATTAATGATGTAATGAGATATATAAAGTAATAAGGTATATTATTAAAGACATTTAATAAAACTATAGTAATTTTTATATTCTATCATAAAATTTTAAGTATTATGACATTCTCTATAGCGTTTCTGGGTATTTAAATGACAATCATTTTTATAACAAAAGGAATTAGTAATTATTTCTGTTATTTTTTTAAAGATTCATAGCATATATTTACGTAAACAATAAAATAGAGAAAAATTTTACCTTATTTTCATTATTAACATTTTCTGTTTACAGCTAAGTTAAGTAGTGATATACTTGTAAGTAAATGTTCAAGTTATCGAAAATTATTTTTTTTAATTTCTAAAGAGGTATTTTTTTTGAAATACTCCACATATTTTAGTATATTTCTGAGTATTTAAATGACAATCATTTTTATCATTCTGTATAAAAGTAATTAGTGATTATTTCTGTTATTTTTTTAAAGTTAACTCCTAAAGAGAAATTGTATAGAATTTCATATACGGAGTGTTTCATTTATCATGAACCAAATTGATTATTTAATCAAAAAATGAAAGTAATATTCAGAATTTTTTTTTTTTTTGGTTTCTTTTATTTACGTTTTTTTTCAATTTATAAATCATAATGTATCATAATGTTCATATCTTATATCTTATAAAAGTGACAAACTTATTTTTTCAAATGGTAACATACGTAATTAACTAGCTTGTTTATTAGAGAAAGATTAAATTAAGAAAATGACTAGTCAATAATAAATAATGGAAATTATTAACATTAAAACAAACTAAATAAATTTTTATGTTTTAAGTTGTTACCAATTACTCAATTAATTAAAAAAGAACAAAAATAAAAAAAAGGAAAGATAATAAATAATAATAATTTTATCCACTTTCTTTCTAGATACAATTAGTAATTTAAGGGCAGTATTCTGTATTCAGTATTCACCAATATTCTGAAGTAAAATGCAAAACAGAATTCGAGAGAAATTTAATCTAAACGATCAAATGTGAATGATTCTAAATCTTCATTGTGAACTTAATCCATTCAATTTGGTTACCATTCGCGATTTCAAGTTTTACCAATTCTTCTTTGCTCTAATATTATTAATGGAATTTATTGTAATCAATTGCTATGTGTTTATTGGTTTTTACAATGTGAAAAACGATTTTTTTTCAGTTATACAATTATTTATATATGTAATATCTGCTATTCAAATATATCTAAACAACTATAGACTTTCAAAAAAATATGGTGAATTAAGAAAATTATTCTATGCAACGAGTAGCGATTTTCTATCTTCTAGTTATAAAGGAAAATATATATTTGATCACAACGAATCTATATGTACTAAAATAATAAACTCATTTTTTTTTATATATTTTTTGGTTGGGTTAGTTTGGACCCTTAGTCCATTGATTGTAAAAGAATTTCTTTTAAAAAGAAGAGACGGCAGTCTAGTAATTTATCAAAACAACGTCTTAAATTCATTCCTAAGTTTTATACCAATTCTGGTTTATAAGCGAATTTACCCAATTATATTTATATTAGAAGCTATTGAATTAATACATATGATGTTTGATATTATTTTCTACTACACAATAGTCATACACTTTTGTTGGATGTTATCAGCTCAATTGAAAATAATGGCATATAAATGCGAATCATTTGGATACGAAAATGTAAATTTAGGTGCGTATGAAATAATTTTAAGAGGAAAACATAATTTTTTTAATGCTAGTAATGTTTCATATTAATTCATTTTTTTCCAAATAGGGCAGAAAAACGGCAATAATTACACCAAAAATTTGAATAAAATACTTCTAGATTACACAAAGATAAACATGTAAGATTATTTTAAATTTTATTTTATTTATCACTTATTTCATAAATTGTTAAAATAATACATTCATTCTTATCATAATAATGTTATGAACATTTTTTGCATTTTTATACAATGATTAATTATCAAAAAAAACTAATGAAATATTTGTTAACATATCTTTTAAAATTTTATTCATAAAGTGGTAGATAATCTGAATAATTTTTATTATTAGTTCAATTAGGAAATTTTATGAAATTATGACACCAATGACGTGGTTTACATATGTATACTATTTCAATATGTTTAATGCTCTCGTATATATGTGCTTATTAGTATGTATATTTTAAATTTAGTGATTAATTAATTTTCGTAATTTAATATAATTTAAAATTTGTCTGCAGAATTACTTTAAAAATGACTATGTATTGTCAGTTATTTCTGCGAAGTTATTATTATCAGCATCAGTGGCCTGTATCGATTTATATATTATATGCTATTTTTATGGTTATCTTGAAAATCAAGTAAATTAGACTTTAATAGTATTTAGTACATTTTTATTACTTTTCGACTTAATACTTGATATAAATACTCCATTTTCTGAAGTTTTAAATTATATATAAAAACAAGTTCTTTTCAAAAATATACGAACAAAGTAAGCCCCTCGTATAAAAGTACGAAACATTTAAGTGCAAAATGTATAATAATCAAAATTATTTAAAATAAAATTTAATAATATTTAACTAAATATTTTTCTCTGAAGATACATTTAAATGTTTTCATATAACAGTTTATTATGGATTTCTACTAAACTATTCTTTATTTCGCGCTATTTTATAGTTATATCAAAAATAAAGTAAAATAATATTTTTTTTATTGATTATTTTTAGAATAAAATGGGTTTATTATTGTAATATTATCTACTTAATATAACTTTTGAATCTGTAAATCAAAAATTTAATTGAATTAGATTTTGAAATTAGACAGCACATTTAAATTACACTTTTCTTTAATTTGATATAAATACTCAATTAATGTCGTTATTAAATGTTTATAAAAACAATTTTGCTCTGTTTCAAAAATGTATTCACAAAAAAACTACACTCTTCGTTAAAGTATACAGAGTGATTCTTTTATCATAACCCACTCAATTACTTGCAGAATAATAATAATTTAAACATTTTTTTTTTTATTATCTTTAGTTACACATTATTCTTGAATTTTTAACTATGTAATACTTTTTAAGTTCATCCCTTATGCCTTGGAGGGGGGTCAACTTTGTTTTTTTAAATGGTAACACATATTTTTAATTTAATAAAATGTTTGAGTTTTTAATTTAATAGTAAATGGCATTTGAATTTTTAATATAACTTTATTAGCTTATTAGATATAAACATTTAAAGTTTCAAAATTTTGAGTTAATATACATGTATAATACACATGGGATTGTAAATACAGGTAGCTAATTGGATTTTTATGACATTGTTGTCTCAGTCACGGATCATTTATTATCAATTATGATTATCAATAGATATACTTTCTGTATTGTCAGTTAGTGTATTTATAAACTCATAACAATGTGCCTTACTACAATTGATAATAACAATGCTGTGTACCTGCTAATATCGATGTTATAAAAAAACAAATTATCTACCTATATTTGTAATCCCTTGTGTATTATACCTGTATATTAATTCAAACATTTGAATCTTTAAATAATTATATCTAATAAACAAATTAAATTATATTAAAAATTCAAATGCCATTTACTATTAAATTAAAAACTCAAACATTTTATTAAATTAAAAATATGTGTTACCATTTAAAAAAACAAAGTTGACCCCCTTCCAAGGCATAAGGGATGAACTTAAAAAGTATTACATAGTTAAAAATTCAAGAATAATGTGTAACTAAAGATAATGAAAAAAAAAATGTTTAAATTATTATTATTCTGCAAGTAATTGAGTGGGTTATGATAAAAAAATCACCCTGTACATCAATAAATAAGTGAGAAAAAGTACAATGTTTCTTCACTTTAACTATGTGACATTTGATAATATTTTTTGTTATATCTGCTGTATTATAGATATTTTAAACGATAATATAGTATTTGATAATTATTTTTGAATGATAATTGATTATTGATAATTATGATAATTGATGAGTGATTGATTTCTCATTAACCTCTATATTTTTTCTAAAATAATAATAATTTTGAAAAATTTATTTTGAGTTATTAATATAGTATTTATTTCACTAATTTTTAAGTAGTTAAATACATTTTTTTAACTTTAATCCCGTTATATCAACGTCCACTGAATATACAACTTTGTTGTATCTCTAACAATACCTTTTAGCTTAATAAATACAAAAAACTTTTGAGTCCTAACTGATTCAAGAAAAACCTTTTTCTTCCTAATCACTACCAAGGGGAATTTCCACGATGGACAGCCGTAATCCAAAAGAGTAATAAGACTAAGGATACTCAACTATTACCAGCACAAATTACTCATTTAATTACTATCATATAGTGTCATATAGAGACCCAGTTGTGTTTTAATGAGAAAGCTTTTATACCTTAACTTAGAATAATAGAAAGGAAAAATAGTTCAATAACTTCGTAAATTTAATAATTAATAGATATATCTAAAAAAAGATGAAACGTAAAAATGGTAGCACAATGAGGTTGAGTTTTTACAATTATAATCAATTTTTATAAAATAACTGTTCCAACCATACAAATTATTTTTTTGTGGAATATAAACTATAATTATTATAGAACCTTGTTAGTACATTGTGGACGTGACATAGTTGGGACAAGTATAGGTAATATCTGACAGTGATTAAAATAACTATTATAAGATATGCTTCGATGCAAATTCGTAAACAGTGTTTCATTTTAAGTAATTAGTCGATTATTCCAAAAGCAACATCAACTCCTATTTCCTTAATTATATCTTGATTAGTATTTAATTTATTCATTAGTACAACATATGTATAAGTGCTAATTTTAGTAATAAGGAGATATTTAATTAAGAAAAATTTTTTTTTGGAGTTTTAATTTTTTACAATAGTATAATTTCGAGATATTTATCTAAGTTCCTAAAATTATGAGTTTTTTTTTATTTGGTGACTATAAATATAACTAGATTAAATTTGTGATCTTTTGACATATTAATAATTTATATTAGTCTAGTAAGAGCTGTAAATTTTAGCGAACAGATAAATAAAAAACACACAGCATCACAAGACCAACCTTCTTAGATACACAATGAAACTAAAAAAATATACAATCATAAAGTTTTAAAAAAAATGTAATACATTATAGCGTATTAGCCTTGATGCGAAGCTGAAAAGGTATTCATTTTATTAAGATTATTTTTTTGTGACTGTTACCACTTATTCTCAGCTTTCACTGGATCAATTTTGATGAACAATACGTCAAAAGATTTCAAATCATATCTAATCAAAGACGTAACCACCAAAATTTCATAAAATTTCGCTCGTTCCCCTGGGGAAATTCCCTTAATAATTTCAACTTTAAAAATCGGTAATCTTTGACATTTTTTTAACTTTTTTTATCTTAAAACTGCCATAACTTTTTAAAATGGATGAATAGAAACAAAATTTTTTCTGATTTATATATAAGGTATTTCTTAACTACGTGATAGTGAAAATGGTTATATATTCAAAAATATAATATTTTTGTGTTAAAATTCTTGGTATTGTATTTTAGTTTATTTTAATATACCCTATAAAGGGGTACACTGATTTTCATAAAAATTATATAAATATAATAAAAGATAAAAGTAATTTTAACATTTGAATCAGCTTTAATTTCCAATTTTATCAAAAAACAAATACGACGAACGTTGACACTGTGGTAATGACTTTTTTGTCATTTTTTTAAAATTCTTTTTGAGTTATAATTTTGCTTATGAATAATCCAACAATTTCATAAAATTAAACACTATCTACAGATTTGCATCTAAACGTTTCATTGATAGTGATTTTAATCACTGTTAGATATAATCTACGAGTTTACTTGTCCAAACTATACCACACTGACTGTGCTATCGTTTTTTTGTCTGTCATTCATTTTCTCAGATTTAACACGACTAATTTTTTTTAATGATACAATAAATTATCACATGTAGCATGTAATTACAGATATTATCGAAAATTAAAAAAATTTCCCCTTAAATAAAAAGATACTTAATCCTGATTCTTAATATAGGTAATAAAAATCATTCATTTCTAATGTTATAAAAGTATATTTGTCTAATTAGGTTTGATATGATATGATCACTAAGGGTTACATAGAAATTGTCACTATTTTTACTATTAAAATTATTCATTACGATAAAAATACAAAAAAAATAGCAATTTTAACGAAATACTGATTTTTTCTTATAAATTTACTATAAATAGTGTGACGGTCACCTGTTTCTAGCCGTAAGGCTTTCACCAATAAAGGCCCGTAACTCCAAAAAAAGTTTGATCCACCACTAGACTAGGCTAAACCAGATCGGAGCTAGTGTAATTTTAAATGTAAAGGACACACCTGTTTTTCTAAGATTGTATTACTGTTCTATTTACTAAGTTTTTATCTTAACTCTAGAGGGAAAAAGAATTTTAAAAAACCAGCACAGTGAAATCGCGGCACAGTGGGAAAATGGCATAGTTGGATTGTAATAAAAATAAATAAGGGAAGCGATGAGATAGAGATGGTAGGAAAGGGGTTATAAGTTATTTGGATTGTATTAGATTCATTCATATCATCTTAATCCTACCTCTCACCCACTCTGTCCTATTTCTTAATATTACATGAATATAGTGCATGTCTTACGACTACACTTACCTTGACATCCAAATAGATAGATGGTGAATTGTGATGTTTCTTGTTGACGTCGATATTTTAAGTTAATTTTGTTAACAACATTTCAGTTGTTAACTTAAAGTGTGTACTCGGACCGGTTTAATCGTCATCACGCGACTACTCCCTACTATGAACGTTGTAGTGGACGTTCCTATCACCGGCCGATCAGCTGTTACACACTACACACCACACACAACACATAGCCACAAAAATTCTTGTAATATAACATTGTAGAAAACGGGAAAAAATAATTACAATTTTTCTTTGTTTTGTTTTTCACTCAGAAAAAACTCAAGTAGTTTTTTTTTTTGTTGTTAATTAAAATTAAGTGTTGAATACTGAATAAGTTCTTTTTTGGATTATAAATTCATCAATTTTTGTTTCACAGTGCCCACCAGGGCTTGCATTGTTCATTCATTCTAGTCTCCTGTGATATTTTATACTTATTTGTGAAACTTCCATTGCAATTCATCTCTAAGTGTTCAGAAAAAAATGTGTGTTGTAGTAATTGTGTGTAAATGTAATTTGTGTCTTAGTTTTAACAGTGGCTGGCCAGTTACAATTATTAGTGAGTACCATTTATTAAGATTATTGAAGTTTTATTTGATATTGATTTATTGAGCAGTTTAAGTTTGTGTGTAATTTGTATCATATTTAATTTATTATTCCTCCTTAATCGTTGGCGTAAGGTCAGCATGCAACAGCTATAAGAGCTTGTAAATATTGTTTAGTTAATTAGTCAGAAGGGCTAATTGTTAAATTCTATTGTGGGGAATTTAAATTATTGTCTCTTTTACTGTTCAAAGTCCTGTCATTATAAGTGATCAAGTTAACAATTAGTTACCATTATTAGTTTATAATTATTGTCTAATTTTATGTAAATTTAAGTTTCTGAATTATTATTATTACAGTTGTAATTTA
>NW_026099576.1:19919313-19944482 GCF_025091365.1 Daktulosphaira vitifoliae
AGCTTTTGTAATTATCCACCAATTTCTTAGAATTAAACACTATCTACTGATTTGCATCGAAGCGTTTCTTATGATAGTGATTTTAATCACTGTCAGATTAAATCTATACTGGACCCAACTATGCAACGTCCCCACTATGCCGCGTCTCCACTGTGCTGGGTTTTTTATGTCTGTTACCACTTTTACTCAGCTCTCACTGTACCGATTTCTTTCAAAAATACGTCAAAAGATCACAAATCGTATCTAGTTGGAGACATTACCCTTAAAAATTGAAAAAAATTCCCTCGTTCCCCGCAAATGGGGGAAATATCCAAAAAAATTACAAATTTAAAAATCGCTAATTTNAGGGGGAAATATGCAAAAAAATTACAAATTTAAAAATCGGTAATTTTCGAAATTTTTTCACTTTTTTCTTAAAACTTCCTTAAAGTTTTGAAAAATCAACAAATCACATAATTTTTTTTTATACTAAAACCTTAGATATTTTCCTTTCATTTGATATCATTTTTTTGAAAATCTAACACTTAACCTGCTCATTGGGGGGGATTTAAAATAGCAACTTTTTTACAAAAATTAATTTTTTCAACTTAATTTTTGAAAATGTTCCGGAAAGACTGCGTCCTTTAAACATATATCAAATTAAAGCTTATTTTATGTACTACAAAATGAAAAAAAAAAATTTGTCCCGACACTTTTTTTTCTACATTTAAACGGCTGCCGTAGTTAAAAAAACACTATTTTTTGTTAAAATTTTCGATTTTCGATTTTAAATTTTCAAACTTAAAAATGCTATAACTTTTTGAAAAATGTATATATCAGCACAAATTTTTTTTTTCTAAATACATTATAAGTACATCTTTCATTTGACATACTTTTTATTAAAATTGGACAATTTCCCCTTATATAGGGGGCGTTCAAAACTTAAAATATTGTAAAAAACATAGATCTTTTTCAACTGAACTTTTGAAAATGTTCCGGAAATACTGCGTCCTTTAAACATATATCAAATCAAAGGTTATGTTATATACTATCAAATGAAAAAAAAAAATTTGTCCCGACATCTTATCTTCTATGTGCAAATGGCTGTCGAAAATTTAAAAAAAAATGTAATGTTTGCGATAAAAATTACATTTTATCGGGATGTTTTTTGTACTTAAAACTGCCATAACTTTTTCAAAAATGAACAAATAAAAATAATATTTTTTTGTATTGAAACCTTAGATATTTCCCTTTCATTTGATATAATTTTTTTTGAAAATCTAACACTTATTCTGCTCACTGGGAGGATTTAAAATAGTAACTTTTTTACAAAAAATAACTTTTTCAACTTAATTTTTGAAAATGTTCCGGAAATACTGCGTCCTTTAAACATATATCAAATTAAAGCTTATTTTATGTACTACAAAATGAAAAAAAAAAATTTGTCCCGACACTTTTTTTTCTACATTTAAACGGCTGCCGTAGTTAAAAAAACACTATTTTTGTGTTAAAATTTTCGATTTTCGATTTTAAATTTTCAACTTAAAAATGCTATAACTTTTTGATAAATGAATGTATCAGCACAATTTTTTTTTCTAAATACATTATAAATACATCTTTTATTTGACATACTTTTTATTAAAATTGGACAATTTCTCCTTATATAGGGGATGTTCAAAACTTGAAATATTGTAAAAAACATATATCTTTTTCAACTGAACTTTTGAAAATGTTCCGGAAATACTGCGTCCTTTAAACATATATCAAATTAAAGCTTTTTTTATGTACTATAAAAATGAAAACAAAAATTTGTCCCGACATTTTATCTTCTATGTGCAAATGGCTGTCGAAAATTAAAAAAAAATGTAATGTTTGCGATAAAAATTACCTTTTATCGGGATGTTTTTTTGTACTTAAAACTGCCATAACTTTTTCAAAAATGAACAAATAAAAATAATATTTTTTTGTANAACTTTTTCAAAAATCAACAAATCAACATAATTTTTTTTTAAACTAAAACCTTAGATATTACCTTTTGTTTGATATCATTTTTTTTTGAAAATCTAACACTTATTCTGCTCACTGGGGGGATTTAAAATAGTAACTTTTTTACAAAAACTAACTTTTTCAACTTAATTTTTGAAAATGTTCCGGAAATACTGCGTCCTTTAAACATATATAAAATTAAAGCTTATTTTATGTACTATAAAATGAAAAAAAAAAATTTGTCCCGACGACCTATGTTCTATGCGCAAATGGCTACCGTATTCAATAATATGCTGTTTTTCTATTAAAATTCTAGGTTTTGAATTTTATTTTATTTTAAAATATCTTATTAGGAGAATATATTGACTTTCATGAATATTATATAATTTAATTGACATAGAATAAAGGTCATAAGACATAAGAAATTAAACTTATTAAANATTTTGTTTAATAGTACACACTTACATATATACACACTAACACAGCTTTCATTACATAGATCACTGGTTGCTGCGCAGGCGAACCCTCCCACCTCCAGTGATTCTATTTACATACATTACACTACGCACCCTGATCGGTATCAGTGCAATTAGCCGGTTCGGGTACGCACTATAATATTTAGTACCCCTGACCCCAACAAATTTAAATAAATAAAAATACTGGTATAAGGGGCAACATACTGAATTTATTTCTATAATTTTTAATTAATTATTTTAACAAATGTATATAAGTTTTATAATTAAGATTAACAAAAGTAACATAAATTTTACATTATTAACTTTTAACATGAAAATGAGAGTATGCAAGTGAAGGAGTGTACGAGAGAGAGAGAGAGAGTGTTGCAAGAGAGAGTCTGTACTAATTTTACTAGCCCTTTTATATTAAACTAGTTGGTAAGGTGATGAAGGGAGGCTAGTTTTTCTTAAAAATTTAACTATTTAATCTTGCAGTCTGTTCGGCGCCACAGATACGCTTATGGTAATTAAAAAGATGGACATTAATGTAAACATCGCTCCAAATGAACGATGTATTAGTAAAAAGTAATAAAATAATAGTCGGTCAGAAAAGTTTTTAAAATTGATAATTATTTGTGTAAAGATTATTCTAGAAGTTTCTCGATAATCTCGAAACTTCTATTTTGATTCATTACAGGGTCAAGTATAGATGATATCTGACAGTGATTAAAATCACTATCATAATAAACGCTTTGATGCAAATCTGTAGATAGTGTTTAATTTAAAAAAATGCATGGATTATTCCAAAAAAAACATTAACTTCTATTTCCTTATTGATATCCTGATAACAAGTTTTATGATTTATAAGTGTAATATATGAATAAATATATAAAGGGAAATGGTATTATTTTATAAAAAAAGTATGTCGAATGAAAGATGTATATAAATTCTACTTCTAAAAAAAATTGTAATTTTTCAAAAAGTTATAGTATTATAAAGTTAAAAGTGTAAAATATAAAATCGAGAATTTTCACACAATAATAGCATTTAGTATCTATTTTATCATGAAAACAAAATAAAGTGCACAATTTTTTTCCATGATAAAGTTTATTACATTAGCTTTAATTTAAGATATATATAAAAGTGTCAGACTTTCCCGAACTCTTTCAAAAGTTAAGTTGGAAAAGTTGTTATTTTTAATCCCCCTTGTAGACAGGTAATGATGTTCTATTTTATGCAATTGAAAATAACTAAAAACAAATTTAAATTTAAATCAAATGTTTATGCCCGAAGTACAATTAGATAGTGTCGTTCACAAATTATAAATGTACAAAATAAATTAAGATTAAAGATTCTGTAATAAAACATATTTCAAGTTATGGTTAAAATTTATTACAAATTATTTAATAATATAAAGAACAATAAAAGAAAACAAGTATGAGTAAAAATAATACCTTATGACACTACTGCATTTTCTATGAAAGATTGGACCTAGGGCTAGGAGGGTGTAAAAGTAGAATTTCAGCAGCCATTAAAATGTAAATGTACTTAGTGATAAAAATAATGATGGCTAGAGAAAATGATTTCATGACCAGGCCAAAAACATTTGAAACAAAACGGCCAGACCACTTGACAGTGACAACACACAATAACCGGAAAGGGAAACAATGCCGATATCAGTGCATACATGGTTTACATTGTTTTCAGTTACTGTAGTTGTCAGCTGGGCGACTTCTTATCATGAAGATAATTTGTTTGAAATGTTGATAATGATTGTACAACAAGAGAAATGTATGAGAAGGGATTGTGCGACTAAATTACTAAGGACCATTTAATTAAATTATTACTGAATTTTAATGTTCAAAATTAGTTTTAAAAAAATTAACACCACTTAGACAATAACACCGCATTACTAATTGCTGAGCTAATTTAATTAACTTAGCATGTATTAAATAATACTAATAATGATAGATCAATTTTTACGTCACAATATTAATTATAAAACACAATTTATTTTTTTTTATAAATACTCATTTTTTCCTAATAAGTAATAAAATTAGTAATAAAAAATTAGTGGTGATAGAAAATATCTAATTACAGATTTGAAATCGGCAAAAATTGTGTTTAGAAAAGTATGATCTGGTCTTTGATTAAAATTCCTTGTAGATCAATGTACTTATTCAAAATTAACAAAAAATTATTTTCTGAAAAGTTTTGCATTAAGCCCTTTAATTTATCTACACGTTTGCCAAAAATATAACGAAACATACAACTACTTTATAATTTCTCCGTAAAAATTACAATACTAACTTATTGAATATCAATTTCATACTAAATTTAATTACTATTATATACATTTATTCATATATTATACTTATAAATTAAAGAACTACTAATCTGGATATAAATTATAAAATAGAAGTTGATGTTTCTTTTAAAATAATTCAACAAATCCTTCTAAAAATTAAACACTATCTATAAATTTGCATTTAAGCCTTTCTTATAATAGTGATTTTAACTACTGCAGATATCATCTATACATATCCCAACTATGCTACATCTACACTGTATTAACAAGGTACTATAATAACTGTAGTGTATATTCCACAAAAAAATAATGTGTATGATTGGAACAGTTATTTTATAAAAATTTATTATAATTGTAAAAATCTATTATTAAATTTATTTGAAACCTAAACTCATTTTTTGAAAAATGATTTATACAGTAATATGTTACTAAAAAATTTGGAATATTATAGACTAGTTGTGGAACTCATAAAAAGATTTCAAAAATTAATAACAAAGTAAGATTATTCAACTCTGTAGTTGAAAACTATTATTATATCAAACCTAATTCGACAATAAGTACTTTCAAAACATTAGAAATGAAGTATTTTAATTGTCTATATGGAGAAAGTAGATTAAACAACTTTTTATTTGTTAAAGAGGAAAATTGTTTAAATTTTGTTTGCACCAGTTTTTAAAAATATTAATAGATTTAGAATACTGGTTCAAAATTTGTTAACGACAATCCTTAGTTTTATAGTTGGATAGAGTATATTTAAAATATAAAATAAACAACGGCGTATTCATATGATTTTATTTATATAAAAAAGTATTACTTCATTAATAATTATCCCAGACAGCATTGTTTTACGATAATGTTATAAAAATATTTTTATAACATTATTTTTTATAATTGCTGTTTGGGATTCTCTATAAATTTAAGTGATTTCTATATTAATATTTATATTTTATACGATTTTATCAGATAAATGGAGTACAGTTTGCTATGTATAGTATTGATTGGACCGAGAAAAGTATAAAATTAAAAAAAAATCTCTTGTTGGCTATGAGTTTAAATAACGCGAACAGATTAAAAATGAATATTACTCCACGAAAATCGTTGAATCTAGAAGTATTTGGTTCGGTAAGTATATTATTTGGACACACCACTGAAATAGAGAAGTGTTTTTAATAATTCAATATAAAATACTTCTTATAAAGTATGTAACTTGATTAATATAATATTAATAAATATATAATTACAATTATTTATTAATAATTTATTTTAGGCGTTTCGTGTGTCATATTCAATTGTTTCCCTCTTGGTAAAAAAAACATTTTCGAAATAAGCAGATTGGAGCAAATAAAAATTTATTTTGAAGCTTTTGTAGTATATATATATTAATTTTTCTTTGGTTAACTTTTAACAATAGTAAAATTTTTTTTTTTAAATTAAATATCTTTACAAATAATAGAACATATAGAACTCGATTTTGTACTAAATTGCGTAGCAAAATAAAAAATAACAAAAAATTATTTTCTGAGGCAGTCAAACTTACTTAATTGTTGCATCAAGCACTTTAAATTATAGTTTCACTTATTATACTTAAATTGATATTTAAAAACTCTTAACTGTGTTTAAACGGATTATCATCGATTGCATTATTTATTGTTTTATAGTATATCAATAATAAATTGTATAAATGTTATATTTATACTTAATAAATGGCTAAGAAACCTCCTCCTTTGGGAGAGGCCGCTACGGCCCTTAATGTGTTAATAAAAGCGTATTAAAATACATTAATGGAAAATGTGTCGAAATAGTGGAACAAATATGCCTTTGAATTTCAATGGGATTCAAAATAAACGGAAAACAAGTGGATCAGATCAAATATGCAGGTATCACAATTCGTACAATCGTCGGGACTTACAGATTTGATAGAAATGATTTAATGTAATTCATCCTGATATGATGTTGCCAACTGTAATAGATGATATCATTCGATTTGCACGTAAGCATATAACGAACTTGGAAAACCCTGAAAATATAGCGGCAATCCAACTATTGGACAAGTCCAATGACCTAAGACGTTTAAAACGCATCAAGCCATATGGCTTAGTTTAATTTTATAAATACTTATTTTACAATTTAAATATTTACTTAAATATAACTTATATTATATAATTTATAAATTTATATATTATATAAACATAACAATTTTAATATAACTTCACTGGAAGTGTAGATCCTATTATTATTATTATATTATTATATTATAATCAACGTATATTATAAGTAATGTATACGTGGCACATTGTAAAAAATTTAATTTTGATAAAAATATTGGTAATCCTATTCATGTTGTATTAGTATATATATATTAATTAGTATAATCATATATTTATAATTTTGATAAACATTGAATTGTATTGATGAAAATTCATGATCGTCTCAATAAAAATACATTAGGGAAATTAAAAAAATATATATATATATATTTTCATTTACTTTATTTGCGTGTATTAGTCAACAATACACTCAAATTAGACACTATAAAGCGGAACATGCATGTTACTCGTTTAACAAATAAACCGTAACTAAATAAAAATATAACGTGTATAATATAAGTGGTAAAAACATAGTAATAAATGTTCATACACCAGGCAAATGAGAGTAGTTCGGCTCATCACCAAATCTTTAATTTATGTGATGTTATTTATTGTAACAAAAGTGTAAAGAGTATAGCTAATTTAAATACCTAATAATTATTTATTTAACGTACCACACTGGGTTCACAACAGAGAGATATAAATCGGTTCAGTGAAACTAGAGAAAACCGAATGTCAGATAAAAAAACCACATCATAGTAAAATTAATACCTTCTTAGCTTCGAATCGAAGCTAAAAATATGTCAATTGAAAGAAAATCTCAAAAAAAATTGAATTTTCAAGGACATTTCAAGTTAGGTGAAATTTGTCTTCACCTACTAGTATATGAAGGATTACAAATTAGTACGCGGGTGTAATATGGGGCTTTTAGTGTCCTATAACATGGAAAATTCCGGTGTTTAAAGATCATTCGTTTTACAAGAAAATGCTAATAACTTACAATATCTCACGTAGACCGCTAGTAAATTAACGTTAAATCTAATTTAGATATTTTAAACTGCATAAATTCAGCAGAATTCTTTAGAAATTGTTTATTATTTTAAGCATATATGTACTGCTTTCAGTATTATTAGTGTTATTTGAATTGATGGTAATGCTAACAGGTGATAGCATTTTGTTATCACTTTTGCTAATTTATTGAAATGATTAGAAACTAGTGTAGTAATATTGACTGACGCGTGTATGTTTATGTATAGTGTATTATTCTGCTCGGATAGCACGAAGCCGTCGATAAGTTAGTGGTTCAACCCCGATAGAATCAGAAAGGATTGGTGTCGAGGAATTCCTGCTGGATATGATGAGCTTAGACGAAGTCTCGCTCAATGGATTCAATAAGTGCATGATTAGAGTTTCACTCAGGGGTTGTCGTGGTTTCCTATTTGATAGGCTACAACAGTCATATAGACCCTGTTATTGGACTTACAACCCAATAAAAGAGTTAGAATGACATGTAATTCCTAATAATCCATCGGATGGTTGAATGCCCGTTGTAGTTACAATTTAACGATATATAGGGAAGAGTTTTTCACCTTGTTTTTATTTAAATAACTCCTAAATTTTTTTTATTTTTGTATAATTTTATTAGTTATTTAAATAAAACCAGGTACTATGAAGAATAATTGCAAAGGATGCTGAGGTGTATGGAAGAAACTCTGCTCAATGAACTGAGCATGAAAATAAAAACGAAAAAGACCAAAGTTCTCGTATGCAGCAGGAGCAATAATATTACGACAAGAATACATCTGCAAAAAAACCAAGAAATAAAGCAAGTAGAAGAGTTCGCATACATGGGAAACATAGTAAATAAGGATGGCAGAAGTTAAAACAAGATAATAAGATAAGGTACAATAAGGTTCAAGATATAAGCTTCTTTAGGAGTCCCACTTGAGAATTCCTATAGGACATCATTAGGAGTGTGAAAGGAAAACTCTTGGTGTTTGTACTTTCTTATTCAGGAGCACCTAAAAATACAACTAAGAGTCCGACGCTATTAAATTCTACAGTCTACGCTCGCATGCATCCTTCAATTAGTGAATTATTTGATGCTCTAATTTATGTTTTTTATGATTTAATTATTTAACTAGCTATCGAAACAAATAGCAACTATAAATAATTTAATAAGTTTTATTTATCTATAAGAAATTACATAAGGTGCTATTTAAATAGAAAAGAATTACATGAATAACGTAGGATGCGTTGGTTGGTTCAGTTTTATTAATATCAACTAGTTAAAATTGAAACCATATAAAGTAAATCCCAATTAACTTAAAATTTAATGGAGAAATAATAAACATTTAGATGTGCGTTCCTATGGATAGTGCTCGGGTACTATAAAATTTGCAAAATTTAAGTTTTAGCTTAATTAAAAAGATTTTACTGATATATAAAGACAACTAAAATATCAAAAATGGCAACTTAGTGTATAATAATTTGTGTACGTTAAATGTAATATGACATCAGGATGATAAGTAAAACACACAAAAAAATGTTTGGGAAGGTACAATAAATCATTTGATTGTTGATTGGAATGGTTTCAATTGATTAAATACATTAAAATCTATAAGTAATTATACTTCAAAAAAAAAAAATAGTAGTAAGGTAGGATAAACTTAAGTAAAATATGACGTAATATTTCCAAAAAAAGAACTAAAACTTTAAAAATTCTATCATCCCAACTATAAGTATCATAGAGATGCGATTGAAAGCGTTTTATCAAATTTTATAGTTATTCCTCCATCAGAGAAAAATGTTAATATAAAAATACTAGTAAAAATGTCCACAGAATTTCAACAGAGAAGACGGATGGAAAATAAACAAAACTTGGTTACCCATCATACACCAGACAAAAATAAAATCAACTAACAACACTGAAAACAGTTCAATACAAGAAAAAGTTACTATCAACGTAATGGAAAACTGTCGGTGCAGAAAAGGAAGACTAAAATGCCAAGAATGTCAAAAACAACAACAATAATCAAAAACAAAGTCGTCAACAAAAACATCAGCAATAACAAGATACCGTAAACAACATGAGTCATAAACAGATATGATAAACAACCAACGTATAAATACAGACTGATAACAAGATAAGCCGCCAGTATAGTTTCAGCCACCGAGCAGTAACTATCGCTCCGAAGATGAACTCTGCAATGAGTCCGAAACGTCTGAATTCAACTGCAGACATGGATAAATCCTCAAGCTTTTCAAATAATATGACAATCTATGAAAGTTTCAACACATTCATGCTTTAAAATATGTTAACAAAATTACACTGGTAAGATTACTAACGATTACTGTTCTAAAAAAATATTTAAATTTGTCGTTTTTCAATAGGTAACTATAATTTTGTAATAAAATCTTAATTTATAAGTATTCAACTACTAGTTGATGAAATGAATAAACTATAAAAGATTATATATACAATTTATTGATTTTTTTTTCAATTTTTGTAATTTGAAATTTAATGAAAAAGAGTACAATCAATTTAGTTGTGTAAAATAATAGAATCAATTGAATCGTCTAAAACAATTAGCTATAGTAACACTACAGTACAAGTTACTCGTAGTCAATATATTAAAAAACTTATGGTACGTAAAATTGCTAATGCGGTTACAAGTACGGACAAAATATGCTTTAGTTGCCAGGCAAATAGATGCCCTAGTCTTTTATCATTATCGGTAGTTTAAACGCATTAAACACATTAGTAAACGAAATTTATGCAGGAATTGTATACAGACAGGCCCTAAAAAAATGCTTGTCTCGCGGCTGTTTTAAGTGTGGCAAGAAACATAATACACTTTTACACTTAAGTTCACGGAACGATCAGACAGAGTTCAACTCAGCACCAAGTGTAACGGAAAATTCGAAAAATAGTGAATCAGAACAAATAATTCAAAGTGAATTAGCAATAGTTAGTGAATATGCAAGCTTACCGGTTGCTACGTCGATATTATTATCAACAACAATTATTCTGGTCAAAGGTAATCGTGGTGATTGGAAGCAGTGTCGCGTCTTACTGGACTCTGCGTCACAAAGTAACTTTATAACCAAAAGTATAGCACAGATTTTATGGTTACCGATAAGTTATGTCGACCAAAGTGTTTAAGGGATTGGTGGATCAAAAAAATATTAAATACCGGGTAATCATTACAGCCAACTCACGTTTAAATTATTATTTCATAACGTTATGATTAATAGCTTAGCACATTACGAGTACGTTACCGAAGTTCGGCTAAATGGTAACTGCGTTATTCCTAAGTCTATAGATCCGCGCTTTACCGTGCCACAGAAAATCAACTTATTAATCGGAGCAAGTCACTTCTACGATTTGATGTGTACAGGGAAAATAAAGCGACAACCTGGTTGCTGCTGGTTCATTGAAGAATAAGCGACTCAGTAGTACAAGCCATAAACGGAGGTATTCGATGTATTCTTTACAGTCAATTATGTTGCCGAATTGTCACTAGAACTTATACTTAGTAAGTTTTTGCGTTTAGAAGAGTACACAGCAAAAAATATTTTGATTGGACGGTTTAACGTGATGAACATGGACGGTTCATGATATAGTTGCCATTCAAAAGTAACGTCATTCAATTAGATAACTTATATAAAACAGCAAAAAGACGATTTTTATCGTTAGAACGGCATCTACAATCAAATGCCAATATGCGGGCAAAACATTGTGGAACACATGGAACTTGTGCCTGATCAGGAGAGAAATAAAAAGGAGATGCGCTGTTGTTATTTACTATCATTATTTATCATCATACTGTCATAAATAATAACAGCACAATCACAAAACTTCGAGTCGTTTTTGACGCATCATGTAAGACCGACTTGGGTCTTAGTTTAAATAACGTATTATTAAAATAATAAGAAATTGTGTTGAACAGTGTACATGCTATGACAGATAAGTTATTTGTTTTTTACAAGTAATATAAAATATAGATTATAAATTTTTTATTGATAATTATCAATTACATTATAATGCAATATACGTATATACCAAGCAATTGGCCATATACGACATGTATTAATAAATTTTTTGCATTTTTATCTTTATTCTTTTTGAATTAGAAAAAATATTTCAATTCAATCATTAATCAGAAAATTTTATGAGAATTAAAAAAATGGTATTGATAAAATGGTATAATGGTTAAGATTAATATGCAATCGGGAAATTTTATAATTACTATTTAAAGTACTTTAAAAAGATATTCTACAATTGAATTATGCAGAACGAAATTAATTTTAATGATTTACTTTAACTAAAAATATATAAAAAAGTTGTTAAAAAGATCTACTCAATTTAGCGTTTTATAAAATTTGATTATTATTGTAAAAATTCATTGTTAAATTCAGATGAACCTAAAAATAATTTTTTTTTAGATTTGTGATTCATATAGCAACATGTTATAAAAATTGTCTATATGGAGAAAGCTGGTAAAGGAACTTTTTATTTGATAAAGATTTTTTTCAATTTTTGAGGGTAATATCTTTAACTAGATACTACTTGTGATCATTTGATTTATCGTTTAAAAAAATGAGTCAAGTGAAAGCTGGGAATATAAATGATAGCCACAAAAAAAAAAACCACAAAATAAAGAATTTTTATATGAATAAGAAATTTATTTCACGAGGGGAAACCACAGTGATGGGGTTTGTTTGTCTTTCCTAATCCTTTTTTGAATGATTATCCTTAACGCCAATATTGCTTCTCTCGTTCCCATACTCCTTCTAAACCCAAATTGGTCTTCTGTCAATGATTGTTCTATTTTACCTTCAATACGTTTGAATATAATCTTTGTTAGTATTTTAGAGGCATAGGATAGCAAACTAATAGTACGGTATTCTTCACATTTCATTGCTGCTGTTTTCTTTGGGATGGGAATAATTAGGCTCTTTACGTAATCTTCAGGCAATTTGCCGGTTTCGTATATGACTTTGATAATTTGAAATAATTCCCTTTTAACTTTTTCTCCCGCCTCCTTCCAAAGCTCCGCTTGTATTCCATCGATTCCTGCTGCTTTTTTATTTTTCAGATTCCGCAAAGCTTTGTCGAACTTTTCTCTCATAATTGGGTCTATTACGTCATCTTCTTCAGATTTATCTTCTTCGTTTGATTCGTTGGTTTCATTATCCTTAAGTGTTTCCCCCTTGTATAGGATTTTTAGATATTCTTTCCATCTTTTCGCTACATCATTTTGTTCATATAGCATTCTTCCGTTGTTATCTTCTATTCCCCCTGTTCGGGGCTTATGTTGACCAAAAAACATTTTCACCATTTTATATGCTTCATCACTACTTCCTGTCTTTATGAGGGTTTCTATTTCATTACACTTTTCTTCCAAATATTTTTCTTTTGCTTCCCTCGATTTCCTAATGATTAGATTCCTCAGTTCTCTGTATTTTTCCTGACCATCTATACTGTTTAAACTCTTGTATTTCCTTCTTTCCTCTATCATGTTGACTATTTCCGTTGTAATCCATTCCTTTCTTGCTGCATTATTGCTATTTCCTAGAGTTTTCGTTGCAGCCATTGTAATTGTATCTTTCAAGTTCTGCCATCTTTCTTTAATATTTTGGGATTCTTCAATAATTATATCATTAGTGTCTTCACTATATTTTTTGCTTATTTTCTCATCTCTCAGATTTTTAATTTTCCATTGCACTATTTTCTTCTTTTTATCCATTATTCTTTTAAATTTAAGTTCGCATTTCATCATTACTAGATTNGTAAGTTCGCATTTCATATATTATACTAATAAATCATAGAACTGGTGATTAGGAATAATGAATGAAATAGGAGTTAATTTTACTTTAAGAATAATCCACCATTTTTTTAAAATTAAACACTATCTACACATTTGTATTAAAGCGTTTCTTATGATAGTGATTTTAATCACTGTCAGATATTACCTATACTTGTCCCAACTATGTCACGTCCACAATGTACTAACAAGGTTCTATAATAATTATAGTTTATATTCCACAAAAAAATAATTTGTATGGTTGGAACAGTTATTTTATAAAAATTGATTATAATTGTAAAAACCCAACTTCACTGTGCTACCGATTTTACATTTCATCTCGTTTTAAATATATCTATTAAATATTAAATTTGCGAAGTTATTAGAGTATTTTTTCTTTCTATTATTCTAAGTTAAGGTATAAAAGCTTTCTAATTAAAACACAACTAGGCCACGATTCCACTGTTCTACCGTTTTTTAATTATACTGTCAAATATTAAAATAATAACATAGCTTACTTACTAATCAAATTTTTTATAACTTAATTTAAAGATTGAATTATAAATTTAACACAAAATTAACTCAATATATAATAAAACACAATAGCTTCAAAATAATTTTTTATTTGCTCCAATTGGCTTATTTCGAAATTGTTTTTTTTACCAAGACGGAAATAATTGAATATGACACGCGTAACGCCTAAAATAAATTATTAATAAATAATTGTAATTATATATTTATTATTATTATATTAATCAAGTTACATATCTTATAAGAAGTATTTTATATTGAATTATTAAAAACACTTCACTATTTCAGTGGTGTGTCCAAATAATATACTTACCGAACCAAATACTTCTAGATTCAACGATTTTCGTGGAGTAATATTCATTTTTAATCTGTTCGCGTTATTTAAACTCATTGCTAACAAGAGAATTTTTTTTAATTTTATACTTTTCTCGGTCCAATCAATACTATACATAGCAAACTGTACTCCATTTATCTGATAAAATCGTATAAAATATAAATATTAAAGAAACCACTTAAATTTATGAAGAATAATTATTAGTGAGCAATAAATTTTCACTTATTATTTTAATATAATAGTTAATTTTATTTATAAATAACAATTATTTTCAATAAAAAATTATAAGATTTATATTCATATCATCAAAAATATATTTTTGTAATACGGTCCAAAAAAAATTCACAAATCAAGATTATCTTATCAATAATGGGATATGATCGAGTTCAAAATAAATATGATATTTTCATATTTAATTTTAATTAAAAATATTATAGAGGGTAATTTATTAATTGTTTATTTTATAAAAAGTTAATTACAAAGGTGTTATTTTGAGACATTGTAGTCAGGTAAAGTGTTATATTTTCAACAAATTGTTTACATAATATAAGGAACATATTTAAGGTATAAAAAAAAAAATTGTTTATATTCATCCATTATTTCAAAAAAGTTATGCCAGTTTAAACTAGAAAAAGTAAAGATATCTAAATTTGCCAATTTAAAAACATAATATTCTGGATGATTTCTTTCATTTACGGGGAACAAGGAATATTTTTTCAAGTTTTAGGGGCTGGATCAACTGGATACAATTTTTGAAACAGTGTCAATAGATACAAAAAATGAAATACATCATAGTAAAATTAATACCATCTTAACTCTGCATTGTAAAATGGTCATATTTCTTTAAAGCAAGAAGTAAAACATTTTATTTAACATTATAATGTTTGGTATGATTATAACATAATTGTATTATCCTAATTTATTATCATTAAACGAGGAAATGAATATTTTATTAATTATTTTTGATAATGGTTATACTATTAACTTTGTATTAGATTTTTAACCCTTAAACAGTCGCTTGGGGGTCTAGCATATCCCCACATAAATAAAAACGGATGTATTATATTGCATAAAAGGTGTACATAGATATAAATGTAGAAGATTGTTTTTATAGTAATATTGAATCAATTTTCATAAATAAATACCTTCGAAAAAAAAAACGTATGATTTAAAATATTCATCAAAATTGAAATGGGTCATATTTACCCCCACTCGACTTGTAACGTTATAATTTTTTTTTGGACTTGTATTTTTTTCAAAATATCGTTTTATCTTAAATGCAATGTTATAATCGATATAATATTGTGGAATTGAAATTATGTGGAATCTGCCACCGACTGTGCAATTAAGTTTTAAAAATAAATAATCTATTGAGAATTTCCACTACTCGATAATACGGAACAAATAAGAACAAAACATGTAATAAATCCATCGCGTCGCAATGTAGACACATTGATTATCGGTAATCGATGTGCTACTACAAACGAATAATTGTATATACTCGTATCATAACAATTAAATGTATTGTAATATAAATAATAAAAAAACCCAGAACAGAGGGGTCGCGGCACAGTGGTGACGTGGCATAGTTGGATCAAGTATAATGATATCTGACAGTGATTAAAATCACTATAAAAAAAAAACGCTTCGATGCAAATCTTTAGATAGTGTTTAATTTTAAAAAATTGGTGGATTATTCCAAAAGCTTCATAAACTGCTAGTTCCTTATTAATATCCTGATTAAGATAAAGTATGTCGAATGAAAAAGGGATTATTAAAAAATAGTATTTCCCATAAAAAAATTATATTGATCAATACACTTTTCAATAAGTTATAGCTTTATAAAGTTAAAAATGTAAAAAATAAAATTGAGAATTTTCACACAATAATAGCATTTGGTAGCCATTTTCACCTTGAAGATAAAATAAAGTCCGAAATTTTTTTTTTCCATGATAAAGTATATTACATTAGCTTTAATTTAAGATATATATAAAAGTGTCAGACTTTCCGGAACACTTTCAAAATTTAAGTTGAAAAAGTCAATTTTTTGTGAAAAAGTTGTCATTTTGAATCCCCCCCTGTAGGCAGGTAAAAAGTCAGATTTATAAAAAAAATATACCAAATGATAGGTAAAGACATCATGCATCTACAAAAAAAAGAATTATATTGATCCATACATCTTTCGAGAAGTTATAGCATTATAAAGTTAAAAATATAAAAAAGAATTTTTTTACAAAAATCGTATTTTTTTTATTAAGTTTAATGTCTGTTTTCACCATGAAGATAAAATAAAGTCCGAAATTTTTTTTTACCATTATAAAGTATATTACATTAGCTTTAATTTAAGATATATATAAAAGTGTCAGACCTTCCGGAACACTTTCAAAAGTTACGTTGAAAAAGTTCTACTTTCTATATGCATTTTTATGTTTTGAATCCCCCCTGTATTTAGGGAAATGGTCCGATTTAAAAAAACAGTATGTCGAATGAAAGATCTATATAAATACTACTTCTCATAAAAAAATTGTAATGATTCATACATTTTTCAAAAAGTTATAGCATAATAAAGTTAAAAATGGAAAATACAAAATCGAAAATTTTCACACAAAAATAGCATTCGGTAGCCATTTTCACCATGAAGATAAGATAAAGTCCGAAATTTTTTTTTTTCATGATAAAGTATATTACATTAGCTTTAATTTAAGATATATATAAAAGTGTTAGACCTTCCGGAACATTTTCAAAATTTAAGTTAAAAAAATTAATTTTTTGTGAAAAAGTTGTCATTTTAAATCCCCCCCTGTGTAAATTAGTAGCAAGTAAAGAGTCACATATAAAAAAAAAATATACCAAATGAAAGGTTATGATATCATAAATCTATATAAAAAAAAATTATATTGATATGTTCAATTTTGAAAAAGTTATTACACTTTAAAGTAAAAAAAATTTCTAAAATTTCTAAAATTAGCGATTTTTAAATTTGTAATTTTTTTGGAGGTTTCCCCCATTTACGGGGAACGAGGGAATTTTTTTCAATTTTTAAGGGTAATGTCTTCGACTAGATACGATTTGTGATCTTTTGACGTATCATTGAAAGAAATCGGTTCGGTGAGAGCTGAGAAAAAGTGGTAACAGACACAAAAAAAANTTCGGTGAGAGCTGAGAAAAAGTGATAACAGACACAAAAAAAAAATTAATTAATTAATTAATAAACACATCTTAGTAAAACCAATAACTTCTCAGCTTTGCATCGAAGCTAAAATATTATTTCTCATAAAAAAATTGTATTGATCCATACATTTTTTAAAAAGTTATAGCAACATAATGTTAAAAAATGTAAAATATAAAATCGAGAAATTTCACACAAAAATAGCATTCGTTAGCCATTTTCAACACAAAGACAAGTCCAGAGGTCAAATTTTTTTTTTCATTATAAAGTACATTACATTATCTTTAATTTAAGATATATGTAAAAGTGTCAGACTTTCCGAAACATTTTCAAAAGTTAAGTTGAAAAAGTTAATTTTTTGTAAAAAAGTTGTCATTTTAAATCCCCCCCCTGTGGGCATGTTAAGTGTCAGATTTACAAAAAAATATACCAAATGATATGTAAAGACATCAAACATAGAGTTATTAGGGATACAACAAAGTTGTATCTTCAGTCGACATTGGTACAACAGCGTTGAAACAAAAATTTAGTTTTTACCATTACATGAGATAATGGATGGATATAGAAAGTATTCTTTGAGTATTTCTAGAAGTTTAATTAACATTTTGTCAATAAAAATATATAAAACAACTGTTATAACAAAAAAATTTTGGAAAATTTTTTTATAAATATTACATATTTTGTTGGGAGCAAATAAAAATATTACTAGATCAACCCAGTACGTGCGACAAGTCTATCACTAGGTTTAGGTTTTAATTCCTTTAAACCAAAGATTTCCTCTTACAACCATATGCCATTAAAAATGTTATATTAAATTAATCTGACTAAATTTCATAATACTTATGTCCTAAACTTTACCCTCTAAATTGAATACCTGTAGTAAGTATATCAACTATTTATTAAAGTTAATTACTTGAATCAATTCTGAACATGTAATAATCAGAATCTGAACTTATATACAATCGAGTGGTCTGCATAAAGCAAGAATAAAGAAAGTAGTCGACAGCCAGATTATAATTAATAACAATAGTGCAACTTTATTATATGTACAATTAAAAATATGGATCATGGACAAAATAAATAAATGCATAAGGAACAAAATAGATTATTATGTGCAAGTTTATGAAGTGTCAGGTAGATAAATGTTACAATATAGACTAATGAGCAATTTTACAATTAATTTATCATATCAAGGGTAAACACAATGTTCTTATATTTATCCTGGAAAATAAATAATATAGAAAGGTATTAAGTCCCATATACTATTGCTAAGATGGATGTTATTGTTCAATATAAAATAATCCCCATCACCTAGAGTTGTCGCAAGTGTGCAGCCTTTGGCAATGGACAAATGTGCAAAAATATCTAACGAACTAGTTGTGCAGTTAACATTAACGAAAAAATTAATAAGATTAAATGACAACTATGGTATAATTAGGGTACAAAATAAAGTATTAAAAGTATGGATTGACGTTGACAAGTAATAGAGCAACAGAGAAACTAATGAGTTCACAGGCCCCTATTGTGCAAATTACAGTTATAAAAGATTAAGTTAAGCAAATTATGACAAAACTTTGTTGAAGCAAAAGTTTAATTAAGGGATCATTATGGATAAGAGTATAAAATTTATCCGTATAAAAAGCCAGATGGTTTGTTCGATCTTTCAATTATAACATAATTTTTAAAAGATTGAATTGTTCATATTAAGTAATTGAATACTGATTAACCACTTTATCAGTTAGACTAAAAGTTCAAATGTTCAATACTAATAAGACAACCGAGCGAACTACGAGATCGTAATGTATAAAGTGATTGAACAGTATAAAATTAATACAATAAATGCATAAATTACAAAGATTGATGATGGAGCTAGCTGTGAACTTAAATGTGCAAAAATTATAACAGACAGACAATGTAGTTAAAAACAATCAATTTTGCAGCGAAAAAGTTCTATCAAATGTGCACAATATAAAAGAAAAAGAAAGCAAACAAATTAAAGTTGACCATTAAAAACAACGAAGACAAAAATGTATACAACCAATAAACTATGTACGAAAGGTTAACAACTATCGGCCTGAATGAGGGTATTATCAACTACTGATAGAGATTATCAGTGTTTGAAACATTTAATAACGATATTAATTCAGTATTTATATCAAATTTAAGCAAAAATGTAATTTGAATGTGCTGTCTAATTTCAAAATCTAATTCAATTAAATTTTTGATTTACAGATTCAAAAGTTATATTAAGTAGATAATATTACAATAATAAACCCATTTTATTCTAAAAATAATCAATAAAAAAAAATATTATTTTACTTTATTTTTGATATAACTATAATATAGCGCGAAATAAAGTATAGTTTAGTAGAAATCCATAATAAACTGTTATATCAAAACATTTAAATGTATCTTCAGAGAAAAATATTTAGTTAAATATTATTAAATTTTATTTAAAATAATTTTGTTTATTATACATTTTGCACTTAAATGTTTCGTACTTTTACATGAGGGGCATACTTTGTTCGTATATTTTTGATAAGAACTTGTTTTTATAAATAATTTAAAACTTCAGAAAATGGAGTATTTATATCAAATTATTGTTAAAATTTACTTGATTTTCAAGATAGCTATAATAATAGCACATAATAAACAAATCAATAGACACCACCAATGTTGTTAATAATAATTTCGTAAAAATAACTGACATTTCACAGCCATTTTTAAAGTAATTCTGTAAACAAATTTCTCATCAAATTATGAATATCACTTAATTGCTAAATTTAAAATATACATACCAAAAAACACATATATGTAAAAGCAATATAAAGATTGAAATAACAAACATAGGTAAACAATGTAATTGGTTTCATGATTTCATAAAATTTTCTAATTGAACTAATAAAAATAATTTCAAATATGATAATAATGAATGTAATATTTTAACAATTTATAAAATAAGTTATAAATACAAAAAAATTTACAATAATATAGTCACTATGTAAAAATTACTTAAAAATCTTTTAATCGACTTACGCATTTAACTTTGTGTGATCCATAAATATTTGATTCAAAATTTTTATACAATTTAAGTTATTTCTCTGCCCTATTTGGAAAATAAATAATTAATTTAAAACATTATTAGCAATAAAAAAATTATGTTTTCCTTCTATGTTATTAAAAAATATTAATAAAATAAGAAATAATCATATTTATTTATACGCACCTAATTCAATATTTTCGTATCCAAATGATTCGTATTTAAATGCCATTATTTTCAATTGAGCTGATAACATCCAACAAAATTGTATAACTACTGTATAGTAAAAAACAATATCAAAAATTATATGTATTAATTCAATAACTTCAGATATATATATAATTGGGTAAATTCGCTTATAAACCGGAATTGGTATAAAACTTAAGAATGAATTTAATACGTTGTTTTGATAAATTACCAGACTGCCGTCTCTTCTTTTTAAAAGAAATTCTTTTACAATCAATGGACTAAGGATCCAAACTAACCCAACCAAAAAATTAATAAAAAAAAATATGTTTATTATTTTAGTACACATAAATGCGTTGTTTTCAAATATACATTTTTCTTTATAACTAGAAGATAGAAAATCGCCACTCGTTGCATTGAATAATTTTCTTAATTCACCATATTTTTTTGAAAGTCTATAGTTGTGTAGATATATTAGAATAGTGGATAATACAATCATAAATAATTGTATAACGGAAAAAAAATCGTTTTTGACATAGTAAAAACCAATAAACACATAGCAATTGATTACAATAAATTCCATTAATAATAATATAGCATAGAACAATTGGTAAAACTTGAAATTGCGAATTGTAGCCAGATTGAATGGATTAAGTTCACAATGCAGTCTTAGATATTTTAACATTCGATCGTTTAAAATAAATTTCTCTTGAAATTTATTTTGCATTTTACTTCGGAATATTGTTGTTTTGTCCTTATATAACTAACTGTATCTAAAAAAAAGTGTATATAATTTTTTTTTTTTTTTTGTTATTTTACTTTTACTTAATTAATTGAGTAATTGATATATGACTTGTACACATAAAAATTGAATAAGTCCGCTTTAAAAGTATGAGTTATATGTGGAACGTATTCATTAAATTTGACAGTATTATATCGGGTGTTGATTAAGTAAGATAATGAGTTTCTACTGTTCCCATTTTTGGTAACAATTGACTTGTTTCTCACTATTTGTACACTTATTCAGAGTGATTCGTAATTCATGAACTATTTAATTAATGAAACTGAAAATTATTTCTACACTTTATTATTTGATTACTAGAAGATACACATATTTCCCAACTTATCAATCATGAAGTATTTTTAGTTCATTCTATTTATTTTATAAGGGTGTCACTTTATTTTTTCAAATGGTAACATACATAAGTGATTAAATTTTTAATACATAACGATCTAATTAAAAAAATGGCTGTTTGATAACAACTTTTGGACAAATTTTTAAAAAGTTATTGACATTTCTTTACCTAGACGGGATGATGAATTCGGTTGAGAAATGACTAGTGATCAAAATAACTACACCCACATCTCACTTTGAACCTTTACTATAACATTTTAATAGTTTTGAAAATAATGATCGAACAGTTGTTATTGATTTATTATTTGCTTAATTATGTCATTATATAAAAAATAAGCTAGTTAATTACGTTTCTGTCATTTGAAAAAAAAGTCGACACCCTTATTAAGGTATAATATATGAACAAAAAATACTTAATGATTGATAAATTGAGAAAAAAATGTACAAAAAAGAAATCAAAAAATAAAATCTTGAAATAATTTTTATTTTTCGACTAATTAAATGGTTCATAATAAATGAATCGCTCAATAATTTCGCTTAAACTTTAATGTTGAAAACAAAATATTGGCTATACTACTTCTATAAGGGAGCAATTATATTAAATAAGTGGTAGCTTACGATATTTTATTATATTAAAATACTTTATTTTAGTAAATTTTGTGGGCTGTATTTTTACAAGATATTACTTGTACATTTTACATACGAATAAAATTTACAGTGCGCGAAGGTGCACCGGATTTACTATTCGACGTCCGTTTCACGACTGACTTACAACAAAAAAACTATGTCACAATGGCCCCCTGCGCCTATTCCATAACAATGTATCTCTTGTTTTCCCCAATAACAATCAATAAGTTAAATCCTCTTTTTTTCCTCTCATCGCTGTAGATATCCAACAAACAAATATAGTTATTATAAATAATTAAACAATTTAATCAATTGAATATCAAAAAAAAGTATCGTCCACAGTATAAATATTGTTACATTTTACATAGGAAAAAAAATTTAATAATGAGATATTATTTTTAATTCGGTAGATTGATGCCCAAATAAACTAAATTGTGTTAATAAAATAAAATATATATACTACTTAATCTACTACTATGATACTAGTACAAATGTTACCAAAGGGACCTGGCGTAACAGATTGGTACAACCCACACTATCACCTTGAGAAACTTAGGTTTACACTTACAAAAAAAATATGTATAACTTAAGAAGTTTAACTCAGCGACATTCGACTTTTTACTGCTAGGCCCTATCCATAGTGGGACAACACAAATCAGAAACTTAAATACTGACAATTGACCATTACAGAAACAACATTCTCAATCCACTGTATCCATCAAACGCCAAAAACTAAAAATTGATTCCTAAAACAGATTTATAATTGAACATTAAAACAAAGTGAATTTCATGAACGATATTCACTATTGATGCTATGAGTGCAATGCGATACTTCCCACAAATTTATAAAGAACAGGAATAATGAAAATGCAAACTGTATTTATTTTATTAAGTAATTAACATGAATGAAAAAAAAAAGTACCAAAATTAAACATACGTTACAAATTTACCTTATGACTAAGGAAAGACACTCCTGAATGATAAAACGAATGAAAAAAAACTAGAAGAAATATTGATGATGATACTAAACACTGTAAATACAGAGTGATAGATTAACTATGCCTTAAGAAATATTTTTAAAAGTATAAAAAATATTAGAACATAAAATGTTCTATAATTAAAAAAAAATGGCCATGTTCCCCATTTTATCCTATTTAAATAGAATAAACTCAAGTTTTTTTTATGAAAAGAATATGTTTAATAAGATTAAAAATTAAAAAAACGGTAGCACAGTGTGGTCGAGGCACAGTGTGGACGAGGCATAGGTGGGACAATAGAAATAAATTCAGTATGTTGCCCCTTATACCAGTATTTTTATTTATTTAAATTTGTTGGGGTCAGGGGCACTAAATATTATAGTGCGTACCCGAACCGGCTAATTGCACTGATACCGATCAGGGTGCGTAGTGTAATGTATGTAAATAGAATCACTGGAGGTGGGAGGGTTCGCCTGCGCAGCAACCAGTGATCTATGTAATGAAAGCTGTGTTAGTGTGTATATATGTAAGTGTGTACTATTAAACAAAATAAAAACCGTAGCACAGTGGGGTCGAGGCACAGTGTAGACAAGGCATAGATGGGACAAGTATAGATGATATCTGACAGTGATTAAAATCACTATCATAAGAAACGCTTCGATGCAAATCTGTAGATAGTGTTTCATTTAGAGAAATTGGTGGATTATTCCAAAAGCAACATCAACTCTTATTTCTTTNATACACACATATGCATTTATAACATTGTGTCTAATGTAAGTATAACATAATAAAAAGTACCTGTAAAATGAAAAAAAATGGAATATAAATTTTAGTACTCATATTAAATGTAATGTAACTCGAAAAATATTTGTTTAAATGAAAAAATATACGATAATTTTTTTGTTTATAATTGTCTTTTAAACAACTTTTGTACGAAACTTTTTTTTGTAAGTTAAATATTTTTTTTTGAGAAAATTAAGAAAGCTCATATTTTTGAACTTTTGCGAGGATGTAAAAAAAAAGCTCAATTCCAATCTTGAGGACTATTAGTATGTCATTATACATATTTTAATTCAACTTTTAAAAAAACAAAATTTTTTCCGCAATTTTTCCTTTGTTGACTGGCCTAGATGTCAATTTTAAACTTGTAATTGAGTTAAAAGTTATGGTAATATATTCAATTTTTATTACTTTAAACTTTCATAAATCTTTATCAAAAATTTTTCATCAACTTTAAAGAACGAAAAAAATAGGTTAAAATTGAAAATTTGGACTGATTATTTTTAACATATGAAAAATCAAATCAGTAATAATTTGAAAACAAATTTTTTTTTCTTTTAATTATTATTTTATATATAATTAGTAATAATATAAAAAATTAGAAGTGATAGAAATAGTCTACTTGCAGATTTGAAANTATTAGAAGTGATAGAAAAAGTTTACTTGCAGATTTTGAAAACAACGCGAAAAGTTGATTTAGAAAAGTATTTTTTTGCTTCTGATGAAAGTTCCTTGTAGTCCAGTGCATTTTTTTATAGTAACAAAC
>NW_026099576.1:19944582-19945204 GCF_025091365.1 Daktulosphaira vitifoliae
AATCATTAAATAGAAAATTTGATGAGAATTAAAACAATGTTATTTTTAAGATTAATATGTAGTCAGGAAATTTTATAATTATTATCTACAGTATATTTATCAGAAAAACTCATCATTTTTTGCATTTTTATCGTAATATAACACTTAAATAGAAATCATAGTAATCATTTTTAAGTAATTTTTGGTATTTAAAAAGATTCTACTATTGAAATATCCAGAACTGAATTAATTTTAATGATTTACTTTAACTAAAAAAAAAAAAGCTATTATTTTGAATCTCTCTTATGGGCAGATTAAGGGTTAGATTTATAAAAAAAAAAACCAAATGATAGATAAAGACATGCATCTATATAAAAAAAAAATTATACTGATTTGGTCATTTTTGATAAAGTTTAACAGTTAACAAATTTATAAGTTTTATACACTGTACTACATGGAACTTTCATCAGAAACAAAAATATAATATTCTAAATCAACATTTCGCGATGTTTTCAAATGTGCAATTAGACTACTTCTATCACTTTTAAGTTTTAATATTATTAAAAAATAGTATTTACATATAAAAAAAAATAATTAAGAACAAAAAAAATTGTTTTAAATTAATACTGATTTTGATTATTAA
>NW_026099576.1:19946030-19955148 GCF_025091365.1 Daktulosphaira vitifoliae
GACGTATTGTTGAAAAAAGTAGGTCAAGTTAGAGCAGAGAAAATAAATGATAGTCACAAAAAAATATCTTCTCGGCTTTGCATCGAAGCGAAAACTTAAAATATAGTAAAATAATTTTAATACGAATAAGAAATTTCTTCTTGCAAAGGGGCGACTAAAGTGATGGGATCCTTGATCTTTATTGAAGTTATTGAATCTGAATGAGATAAAAATCAAACGAGTTAAAAATTTATACTAACTTAAAAAGAATTAAGAATAAATGCAAAAATTTCATTGCCATACGCAGGTTGGAACCTCATACCCCAAGCGTGTAAAGCATAAGCTTTACCAACTCGGCAACCGTACGTTGATACCGTCGGAAGAAAAAATTGGCTATTTAAGCTAATTCAAATTTCAAAGTTATTTTTCTCGACTTATAAGAAGCAAACAAATTTAAATAAGTTTAACTTTCTATGCTATATTAATTTTAATTTATATAATATTTATGAAAATCTGTACTCCCCTTGTCAGGTATTTTAAAATAAAATAAAATACAAAACCCAGAATTTTAACACAAAAATAGCAAATTTTTGAATACGGTAGTCATTTTTACCATGAAGACAAATCCAGAGGTCAAATTTTTTTTTTTCAAATTAAAGTATATTACATAAGCTTTAATTTAAGATATATATAAAAGTGTCAGTCTTTCCGGAACATTTTCAAAAGTTAAGTTGAAAAAGTNATATATATAAAAGTGTCAGTATTTTCGGAATACTTTCAAAAATTAAATTGAAAATATCTTAGTAACTATACACATGTTTAAAGTTTTGACCCCCCTTGTTAAAGGGGTATGATCCGATTTACAAAAAAAGCGTGCCAGATGAAAAGGGTATATAAATATTTATTATAAAAAAATAATAATATTGATCCATACATTTTTCCAAAAGTTATATAAAATATAAATTAAATAATATAACATATAAAATCGAGATTTTTTTCACGGAAATCGTACGTTTTTCTTTAACTTTGATGTCCGTTTTCACCACGAAGACAAGTCCAGAGGTCAAATTTTTTTTTTTCAAATTAAAGTATATTACATAAGCTTTAATTTAAGATATATATAAAAGTGTCAGTCTTTCCGGAACATTTTCAAAAGTTAAGTTGAAAAAGTTCTACTTTCTATACGCATTTTAAAAGGTTTGCACCCCCCCTGTATAAAGGGAAATGGTCCGATTTTAAAAAAAAGTATGTCGAATGAAAGAAGTATATATAAAGTATTTATCATTAAAGAATAAAGTTGATTCATGCATTTTTTAAAAAGTTATAGCAACATAATGTTAAAAAATGTAAAATATAATATCAAGAATTTTTTCACAAAAATAGCATATTTTTGCATACGGTAGTCATTTTCACCATGAAGACAAGTCCAGAGGTCAAATTTTTTTTTTTCAAATTAAAGTATATTACATTAGCTTTAATTTAAGATATATATAAAAGTGTCAGTCTTTCCGGAACATTTTCAAAAGTTAAGTTGAAAAAGTTAATTTTTTGTAAAAAAGTTACCATTTTGAAACCCTTCCTGTGGGCTGTTAAAGGGTCAAATATTCAAAAAAATATATAAAATGATAGGTAAATATCTAAGGTATCTATAAAAAAAAAATTATATTGATTTGGTAATTTTTAAAAAAGTTATGGCAATTTTAAGTAAAAATAAATGAAAAAAATATCGAAAATTAGCGATTTTTAAATTTGTAATTTTTTGGGGGATTTCCCCCGTTTACGGGGAACGAGGGAAATTTTTTTAATTTTTGAAAGTAACGTCTTCAACTAGATACGATTTGTGATCTTTTGACATATTTTTCATCAAAATCGGTTCAGTGAGAGCTGAGATTACAGACAAAAAAAAAAAAAACACATCATAGTAAAATTAATACCTTCTCAGCTTCGCATCGAAGCTAAAAAATGATCTAACTAAGAAAATGATTGGTCGGTAATAATTTTTTATCCACTGTTTTAAAAGATATTAGAACTTGTGGCGAGAGAAGTAATGCGGGTCTATTTATTATTATCCCTAGGCAATTATGAATTGCACTACTTCTCCATCCATAATGGTTCAAAAGTTGATACTATTTTAAAGGGTTGAGAGGATTAATTTTTTTCTTTTAAAATTATAGAATATAGAATATAGAATACTATAAACTTCTGAAAAGAAAAAATTGTAATGTGTGTTATACTTTAAAAGATAATTCGTAAGGCATAGTTAATTAATCGCTATTTAGTTCAGTAAATAGATGAAAAGGATTTTCCATATGGATAGGGCTAGAATACTTCCACGGCCAAGATAGGATAAGAAATGAGCATATAAGAGGGAGTATAGGTGTAGCATCAATCGTGGATAATATGAGAGAAAATAGACTTCAATGGTTTGGTCATGTTATGAGAAGAGAAGAATCGGAAACCGTAAGAACAGTTGTAGAAATTAATGTTGAAGGAAGAAGAGATAGAGGAAGACCAAAAAAGAGATGCAGGGATGCTATTGAATGCGATTTGAGGACAGCTGATGTGAGCGTAGAAGATGTGGGAAATCGTGTCAAGTGGAAGTTTAGGATAAGGGGGCCGACCCCAAGTAGTTGGGATTAAGGCGAAAAAGAAGAAGAATAAATAGATGAAAAATCAGTACATTTTATTTGATATTATCATAATTTTTCTAAATAATTATATATTTTTTTAGACACAATTACCTATTTAAGTGCAGAACGAGAGTACTTAGAAGTAAAATACAAAACAAAATTCAAGAGAAATTTATTCTAAATGATCGAACATTAAGATATCTAAGTCTTTATTGTAAATTTAACCCTTTCAAATTTACTAAAATTCAGAATTATAATTTTTACCAACTCCTATTATTTTATTATTATTAGTAGAGTTTATTGTAATGAAATGCTATGTTTATCGGTTCTTACAATGTGATGAACGTTTTATTTTCAGTATCAACATTATATATATGTAATGTGTACTTTTCAAACATTTCTCAACGCCTATAATATACATTCGACAAAATATGTTGGTTTAAGAAAATTATTCGATGCAATATGTAGCGATTTTCTATTCTCGAATCATAATAGAAAATTTATAATTAGACATTATAAATCTATGTGTACTACAATGATAAACGTATACACTTTTACAATATGTTTCGTTGATTTCAGCTTAGATAATTAGTCCATCTTTGTCCAAAAGAATTTTCTTTAAAAAGAAGAGATGTCTGGTTATTTATCAAAACACGTCATAAATTCATTCTTAAGTTTTTATACCAATTCCGGTGTAGAAGCGAATTTACCTAATTGTATTTATATTTTAATTTATTGAAATAATACATATAATTATTGATATCATTTCCTACAACACAATAATTATACAATTTTTTGGGATGTTATATGCTCAATTAAAAAGCATTGTCTTTAAATACGAATCATTTGGATGCAAAAATTTTAAATTTGATGTGTATAAAGTGCTTATGATTATGTTTTATTTTATCAATATTTTTTGATTACATAAAAAATGTAATGATAATTTTGTTAAAAATTACACTTTTCGGAACATTTTCAAAGCTTTTGTTGAAAAAGTTAACTTTTCGTGTAAAATTATCTAAAAAAAATTATGATTTTTAAAATCGTTTAACTGATGTTATTTTTTATACTTTTTTCACAAAAATGTCATAACTTTTTTAAGATGAACAAATCAAAATAATGTTTTTTTATATAAATACCATAGGTATTTCCCTTTTATTTGATATACATTTTTTGAAAAATTAACTATTAACCTGCCCACAGGGAGATTTAAAATAGCAACTTTTGCACAAAAATATGACTATTTCAACTTAAGTTTTGAAAATGTTACGGAAATACTGTGTTATTTAAACATATATTAAATTCAATCTTATGTTACGTACTATAAATTAATAAAAAATTGTTCCGACAACTTATCCTCTATGCTCTATCAGCAAATGGCTGATGTAATTAAAAATCATGCTATTTTTGTGTTAAAATTTTTAATTTTATATTTTCCTCTTTAAATAGCTATAACTTTTTGAAAAATGTTTAAATGAACACAACTTTTTTTTATAACTACTTTATATAAACCCCTTTTACTGAAATCCTTTTTTTTTTAAATCGGACCATTTCCTTTTATACAAGAGGGGTTCAAATTTTGAAATATTCGAATAAAAAGTAGATCTTTTTCAACTTAAATTTTAAAAAAGATTCGCAAATACTGAGTCTTTTAAATATATATTAAATTAAAACTTATGTTAGGTACTATAAGTTAAAAAAATAAATTTTTCTCGATAACCTATTTTCTATGTGCAAATGTCCGTTAAAATGAACACATTCCCAGCTTCGCATCGAAGCTAAAAATAATATTGCTAACAAAAATTTTAATTAACAGTTTCGGCGTACTAGGCCACCACCTGAGTCGTCTCATCCTGTACACAAAAATTTCAGTGTTTCTGTTTTCAACAAACTTACAGAGCCAAATATTTGTAAATTCAACGATTTTTCTCGAGTATTATTTGTTTTTAATTTGTTTGTTTTATTTAAGCACGTAGCCAATAAGACGATTTTTTTTAATTTTATACTTTTCTCGGTCCAATTTATACTATACAAAGCAAACTGCACTCCATTTATCTGAAAAAACGTATGAAATATAATTGTTGAAAAGAAGTCACTTGAATTTATGGAGTATAGTTAATTATGAATTAATAAATTTTCATATAATAATTAATTTAATTTATAAATAATATGATTATTATTCAAAAAAAAAAAAAATTAAATTTATATATTAATGAAGTTGTATGAATATACCGTTATTTATTCTATATTTTATATAAGCCCCGTCAGATCTAAGTTATACTTTTTTAATCCGATCCAAACAAATCCACAAAACAAGATGAATCCGAATTTAATTTTCATTTAACTATAAAAAATTAACCGATAAACCGAAGGTATAAAGAATAATTTATTCTTAAATATACCTTTATTAGTAATCAATAATATAACTGTTATAACAAAACATTTAAAAGTAGCAACATGTAGATAAAAATATGTCTATTTATTATCAAATTTAATTTGTTTGTTTATTATAATATTTTTCACTTATTTACTTTATATGATCGCACGATAGTGTACCGATCATATTCTAACAATGCAAGTATATCTTTGTTTACTCTTAAAATAGGTTTTTGAAATTCAAAACATTTATTGGACTTAAAGTAAATTAGTACGCTATAAACATGTTATCCATTTTAAAATGGAAAAATTTCAAAGTTTTCTTTACTCACCATTAAAATTATAAGACAACTGAAACATGAAATTTGGCATATAGGTTGGTCTTTTAGTAAAGGCATGGCTTAATTATGGGGGTTATAAGGGTGTCATATCCCCTCGTGACAAAAATAATTATATGGCGAAAATTCAATTCTGATAAATAATAATTAACATTATTTATAAATAATACCATTTTTTTTTCAAAAAAAGTTAAAACATATATGCATCATATTATATGAATATATCGATATTTATTATTATGCTGAATTGTATATAGACCCATCCAATTTAAACTATACTGTTGTTATACTGTTAACATAACTAATATTCATGAAATACTACGTCTTTTAAATATATGATAAATTAAAGCTTATGTTAGTTACAATAAGTTTAAAAAAATATTGTCCAGATGACCTAATTTTTATGACCAAATTTTTTTATATGTAAAAATTTTAAAATAAAATATTTTCAAATGTATACTCATTTTCTAAATAGTTGTAATCTTTAAAAAAGTGGTGATAGAAAAAATCCAATTTTAGATTTAAAATCAGAATAGATATTTGGTTTAGCAAAGTATATATTGTTCTATAATCATTAAAAAATATATCATTTTAATGATATTATTTTACTGTATAATTCAATATAAAAAACTAATTTTATACTCTTAAAATTTGAGGATATTTTTAAAAAATAGAGTTATATTTAAAAAAAAATTTTGAAGTTGCCATTTTTTATAGTAGATATTTGTCTAAATTTTTAAATTTAAAGGATTTTTTCCAATATTTGATGACTATAAGTTCAAATAAATTAAATTTGGTTCATTTGACGTATAATCATCAAAATTGGTCCAGTGAAAGCTAAGAATTTTTATGGATAGACATAAATAAAACGCACAAGACCAATAACTTCTTAATTTCACAATGAAACTAAATAAAAACAATCAGAAAATTTTTTAAAAAAATCTATTCGATTAAACGTATGAACTTCGACGCGAAGCTGAGAAAGTATTCATTTTACTACGATGTGTTTTTTTTTGTGTCTGTTACAACTTTTTCTCAGTTCTCACCGCACCGATTTCTTTCAACGATATGTCAAAAGATCACAAATCGTATCTAGTCAAAGACATTACCCACAAAAATTGAAAAAATTTCACTCGTTCTCCGTAAATGGGAAATCACTAAAATAATTATAATTTTAAAAATCGGTAATTTTGACATTTATTAAACTTTTTTTTCCTAAAACAAATCTACATAATTTTTTTTTTTTTTAGATATACTAGATATATATTTATCATTTGATAAAATTTTAGCAAACAGATAAATAAAAAACGCACAGCATCACAAGACCAACCTTCTTAGATTCGCATCGAAACAAAAAAAAAAAACAAAAAGTTGTTAAAAAAATCTACTAAATTGATCGTATAATAAAAATTGATTATAGTTGTAAAAATACATTGTTAAATTTAGGTATAATTCAAAATGGTTTTTTTAGAAATTATTTATACTGTAACATGTTACCAAACTATGTGAAATATTATAGACTGGTAGTACAACATACAAATAGAGTTAAAAAATTAACAAGTAACAAATTAAGAATATTTAACTTTTAAGTGACACATATTATCATATTAAATTTAATTCGTCAGAATATACATAAAAAATATTAGAAGTGATGAATTTTTATTGTTTTTATGGAGAAGATTGGTTAAGCAACTTTTTATTTGGTAAAGGGGACATTCTTTCAATCGATATATGAAATTATATTGAATTCTTATTCTTTTATAAAACTATATTATAAATTATTAAAATTATACAATTTTGTAAGATAAATTACTAAAATGTGTGGAGTATCCCCAGGGCCGTTTTAAGAAGGGAGTGTCGCACACTCTAGTTTCCAAAATTTAATCGTTTTAGTTGACAATTTTTGAACAAAAGAAGATGCTACCAAGACTAATTATTATAAAAACGGTCACACTATTTTAAAAATATTATTCAATCGGCAGAAATAATTTTTTATTCTAAAAGATACTCCCTAAGAAATTAAAAAAATAATTTTGTTAAAAATACAATAACCTGAACAATTACTTACAAGTATATCACTACTGAAATACTGGATGTTGACTAAAAATATTATTAATGAAAATAGGGTACATTTTTTCTTTTTTATTATTCATGTAAATACATGCCGTGACCAAACAGAAATGACCACTATTTCACTATATCGAGAAAATTATTATCATTTAACTACCGTGAAAATCAAATTTAATTTCGTAGTATTTTCATAAATTTGTATGATAGACTATAATTATGAATATGTGTTATTAGATTTTGTGAATAATATTTTAAGTTCGATTCGAAGCTGAGAAGGTATTAATTTTACTATGATGATGTGTTTTTTTTTTTTTTTTTTTTATGTCTGTTGCCACTTTTTCTCAGCTCTCACTGGACCGATTTCTTTCAAGAATACGTCAAAATATCGTATCTAGTTGAAGACATTACCCTTAAATTTTCCCTCGTTCCCCGCAAATGGAGGAAATATCCAAAAAAATTACAAATTTAAAAATCAGTAAATTTTAGCTTCGATGCAAAGCTGAGAAGGTATTGGTTTTACTAAGATGTGTTTATTAATTAATTAATTAATTTTTTTTTGTGTCTGTTACCACTTTTTCTCAGCTCTCACCGAACCAATTTCTTCCAATGATACGTCAAAAAATCACAAATTGTATCTAGTCAAAGACATTACCCTCAAAAATTGAAAAAAATGCTCTCGTTCCCCGTAAATGGGGGAAACCTCCAAAAAAATTACAAATTTAAAAATCGCTAATTTTCGAAATTTTTTCAATTTTTTTTACTTAAAAGTGCCATAACTTTTTCAAAAATGAACATATCAATATAATTCTTTTTTATATAGATGCATAATATCATTACCTTTCATTTGGTATATTTTTTTCATAAATTTAACCCTTAACCTGCCCACAAGGGGGGATTTAAAATGACAACTTTTTCACAAAAAATTAACTTTTTCAACTTAACTTTTGAAAATGTTCCGGAAGGTCTGACACTTTTATATATATCTTAAATTAAAGCTAATGTAATATACTTTATTATGGAAAAAAAAAATTTCGGACTTTATTTTATCTTCACGGTGAAAATGGCTACCGAATGCTATTTTTGTGTGAAAATTTTCGATTTTGTATTTTACATTTTTAACTTTATTATGCTATAACTTTTTGAAAAATGTATGGATCAGTACAATTTTTTCATGAGGAGTAGTATTTATATACATCTTTCATTTGACATACTGTTTTTTTAAATCGGACCATTTCCCTATATACGAGGGGGGTTCAAATCTAAAAAATGCATGTAGAAAGTAGAACTTTTTCAACTTAAATTTTGAAAGTGTTCCGGAAAGTCTGACACTTTTATATATATATCTTAAATTAAGGCTAATGTAATATACTTTATTATGTAAAAAAAATAAATTTCGGACTTTATTTTATCTTCATAGTGAAAATGGCTACCAAATGCTATTTTTGTGTAAAAATTTTTGATTTTGTATTTTACATTTTTAACTTTATTATGCTATAACTTTTTGAAAAATGTATGGATCATTACAATTTTTTTATGAGAAGTAGTATTTATATAGATCTTTCATTTGACATACTGTTTTTTTAAATCCGACCATTTTCCTATATACGAGGGGGGTTCAAATCTAAAAAATGCATGTAGAAAGTAGAACTTTTTCAACTTAAATTTTGAAAGTGTTCCGGAAAGTCTGACACTTTTATATATATCTTAAATTAAAGCTAATGTAAT